>NC_071355.1:224072526-224672526 GCF_943734655.1 Sabethes cyaneus
TCAGATCTCCCCGGGTTATTTTCGTTCATACTTTTTGCATGATGCATTGTTTTTGGCCGACCCCACTGACCCTAATAGTCCACTTAGTTCATGGACGGCCCCATATGAACTACTTTATACTGATATTTACGTGTATTGTTTATAAACATGCTAATGTTCACTGTTTAGGTTTTTAGCTCAACTTTATGTTTTTAGCATAATGTCACCCCCTAGAAGGGGTGAGATTGTGCCAAAGTTCATGCCGGCTACGTTTTTGTTTCACGGCTCATATCATTGTCACATGTCATTAACGTACCAAGGTAAAAAAATTCGTCGGCCACTTCAAAAATATCATCGTCTATCACCACCGTAGTTCCAATAACCGAAGAGCTACCACGCTCTCTACTAGCCACCATATGGCAGGCCCGATCCTCGCAGCTTCCTCCTTAAGATGCGTGTACGCCTCTTCCACAGCCCTACGGTTAACACCGATGATATCGATGTCATCCGCGAACCCTAGGAGCATGTAAGATTTCGCTTCTCTGGACGCCGGCCCTTCGAATAGTACCTTCCAATGCAATGTCGAAAGCAAATTCGATAGCCCGTCACCTTGCTTCAAACTATCTAACGTCACAAACGATACTGGTGTGTCGCCCGCCATTTTGACGCTCGATTTAGAACCATCAAGGGTAGCACGAAATAGGTTAGTCAGTTTTGTTGGAAAACCATGTTCAAAAATAATTCGCCACAGCTCATTTCGTTTGACTGAATCGTACGCCGCCTTGAAGTCTATAAACAGATGGTGAGTATGCAAGTAAAATTCTCGGAATTCAGCGAAGATTTGTCGCAAGGTGAATATTTGGCCCGTTATGAAGCGTCTATTTCGAAAACCGCAATGGTATTCGCCAATAGAGGTTTCGCTGAAAAACCATTTTGAAGGCCGGAAAAGGGTTAAATATAAATTTATTTCGAATTAATACTAAAATCACTGGAAAATGTTCCTGACGACTTGAAAAGTTCAAAATAAAAAACGAACCAGAATTAAGATTAAGACCCAAAAAAATGCGTTTTAAGACTAAAATAACATTAAATAAAAATTATTAATAATATAAATTGCATTCGATACGAGTCAAAAAAAGACTTAAAGTCCTTAAAGAAAAATGTAAGGCTGCTCAAGAATGTGTCAATAAATTAAATTTATTTTTTCATGTAAACCGATTCGCTAAGCAACATAATAAACACAAATTATCCTAGCACGAGGACCCACAATTGCATTAAATTTCAATCAACAGCCGCATGTGATAAATTACTGTGTGCTTCCGCCGAATCCATTTCGCAGACGGCGAAGCTCCTCGCTCGCTTGTCAGCTTAAAGTTACATGTTTTGTCTGTGTGTGTGTGACTGTCCAGCTGAAAGCAGACAGTAATTAAGCTTTCGGGAAAAGTTACCCAGACAAAAACCGTTGTACTTCACCTTGGGGAGAAATCTGATTCCGGTGCGTTCGACATTGGTAAGTAAAAATCGGCCAAATTCTAATTACCTACAGTAGAAAAATATCACCATTGTGGGGAAAGACTTTACTGTGACTCGAGGGCGCCCATCCAGTATAGTGATTACAGAACAGATTAGCTTGTGGATTATGTGGCATAACGTGTTCTGTTGTTTGATGTGTTTGTCGGTAAATAAAATACCAAATCCGGAATAAAGCCTTGCATAGAGACAACAATTATTAAGAATATTTGCTAAATCATTTACGATTGAAAATGTTACAGGAAGTAATATACATAACACAATTTTTTACGCTTTGTTATTGCTTTCTAAGGGAAATGTTGAGTTGAGTTCGAAAAAAGCAGCTTGTTTTTGTTAAAATTTCCCACAGAGTAAAAACTTTTGATTCAATTTTTTCAATCCGGTTAACAAACTATAAACTATTTAGCTATATAATCCTGGCTGCATGTTTTAGCATGAAAGCAAATTTGAACCAGTGCAGTAGTGTAATATGGCCGAGAGTTTGATTGTTCAACCTTGTCGTACTTATCCTGTGACACAGTTCGAGGCGTGCTACTCACGATATGTCTATCAACTACGACGAAGACGACGACGACGATGATGATGATGTCGAAAGGACCCTAGCGGCGGCACTTACCATCTACCATGTAAGAATATGCAATGCACTGTTCTCCACATGCAGAAGTCAGCAGTTTTCTTCTTCGTCCTTTGCAAAACGGGACGTTCAAAACCGTTGAAGCGTTAAACAAAAAGGATTTAGCCTTGATTTTATAAGTGTACATACGTGGACAGTCAAGGAAGATCCAATGGTAAGCATCTTTAACCGCTTATATTTCACTAATGGATGGGTGCTTGCTTTTTCTGCTTGACTATAACATATTCTAGTGGTAGTTTAATAGTTTTATTGAGCGTAAAAATTATTATCAATAATTGAATGAATTGGATGCCAGGCGGCAGCATCTGACTCTTTTGATTGGCTTGGCGTGAAGATGCAAGGAAAACATATGAATACAATGCTTACAGAAACTTTTTTCTTCAAAGGACTGTCGGTGCCTGGTGAATGGTAAAACTTTTCCATTCTTATCGTACGGAATCTGGTTGATACGTAGGATCAATCATTGCTGTGGTGTTGGATTCTCAATTGCTTCGAGCTTTTTGATGGAGGTGAACGGTGTAGCCTTTCAAAAAATTGTTGTTTGAATTGAACGAGAAACCTTAGATTATTGTTTTTATGCACACTCAACCGACTTGTGCATTTGTTTGATTGTTCAACCGTCGGACATGAAAAATTTGTTCCTATATGTATTTATTTCCCGGATATTGCCTGTTAAATATCAGTTGAATAAGCTGTTCCTCAAACACAATGTCCTTTTATTAATTAAAACCATGCCATTCTCTCTGTTGCCAATTAAATTGAAGTTTCATCTACATATTTGTATTGCCTGTAGTGATGGTAATTTATTTTTTACGGATACCTGTGTTTCGATTATTTTCAAAAGCATCGGGACGAGAGTTGGTAGTTCACAAACCTCATCGGACCATCAAATTGCTTGTCATGGTGAGTGCGTGGTTTGTGTGGACAGACCTGTTTGCGATTCATTTATTTGTCTCTTGCAGAGAGCGAGTGGGTTTTAATTGGTAATATAGTTATGCAGTATTAAATAGCTGCACGTGACGTGAAGACTAGTCGACGTCCAGTCCAGTGCGAATGGGAGGACGTATGCGACCAGTCTAAGTAATTAAACGTTTGATCGCATAATTAAAGCTTTGCTTCAAAGTAATGGGGGCCATTAAATAGTGGCAATCAAATGATTTGGGAGCATTTTGCATGGGCGCGTGGTTTATGTACGTTAACTGGATGAAACTTTGTTGCAAGTGTGTGATGCAAACTAAGGCTTAAGACTGGTAAACTAATTTCAAGTCAGACATAAGAAGTCATTAGACATCATTACTTTAAATATATGCTAGAAAATGTGGTTGATGATCGTAATTATCGAAACTGAATTTGCATTCATGCATTCTAATGCATTAGAAAGTCGGAAATTAATTAAATAAAGGCGCTCTATAGTGCATTGAAATTGACCCAAATACAACACTATTAAACCATTTCGTCCTTTGACATAAAAAATACGAAATTTTTATTTTCGTTGTCTAGCGGAAGCTGCTGCTATTTTTGATGGATAAATATATTTTTTTCGTAACTTTCCATCAATCTCCTTATTTAGCAAAGGGATCAACTGAAAGCTCCACAACCGGGGGAAACCCTTCATCAGCGCAGCGTGACTGCGAAGAGCTGAAACGATATGAAACGAAGAGAAGGTTGTTTGTTCTTCGTATAACAGCTTTCGACAAGTGCTTAACTTTGCGAAACTGTCATGACAATCCTTTCAAAGTTTGTCTGCTGTAGACTTTTGATTGAACTTTGACAAAGAGAAAGAAATCGTTTCTAAAATACGGATCAAAGTCGAAGGCAGTTAGTTTAGTGTGGATAGATGTCAGCTTGTGAGTTTTTGCATTCTGGAGATCTTTTATTGCATTTTCGTGAATGTTATGTAAATTTATTAATGACAGTAGATAATACCTTGTACCAATTTGAGTTGTGTTTCGAAATTTTGAAACTCTAAATTTTGCAATTTTTGTTCACCAGTGCTTTAATGAATTTATTAAAAATTTAATCATTAGCGTGTTCACAGCCATCAGACAGCTATTTCAAGATGGTGGAGGAGAATTGCTCAGTCGTTTTTCTTATCAGAAACAATCCTCTGTGCTTACATTTCGACGCAAAAAAGAAAAAAAAAACAAATCGAAATGATACTCACCGTTTAAGATTTTATAACTGTAATCAAAATCCCGCGATGTTTGCCGTACAGAAGTACAGGTTATGCGCTTATTTTGCAGTCACTGTTTATTGCTTTTCTCGACGACGACGACGGTAAACGACGCACATCTGGTTTACCGAAAAAACGCAAATTAGAGTGTATCTTCACTTCAACTTATCTCCTTGCCTGCAACAACACCACCGCAACGCAATCACTTGGAAGAACCTGAACGTGCCAAAACAAGCGTTGCCCCTCTTTTTCTTCTCCTCACTGACACTGGCGGCAGCACTAGCGCACTACTGGCATTGACACTGACACAGGACAGTAAATTTTCATTCACACTTGGAATGTATTATTATTATTATTATTATATAGTGTGTGCCCGCAGTCTGGGATGAAGCGCAGTACCGCGTACTTGAAGGCAAAGTTTATTTCGGGAAGATATATTTTTATTTGATGCTATATCGATGAATGAGCATTTATTTACTTTCTCCGCACTGGAAAACCTACTGACGGGTTGCTTTCATCACTCGAGCATACAATCTGCTTCAACGGGTGAATATTAATTAACGATTGCGTGAATTTATCCGTTCCTTTTCAATCACTCTTCTTTGGCTTAGGAGTGATCTCTTTGTTGTTGTTGTACAGTTCGCCTGAAAACAAGGAAAAGAAGGAAAATTTACTTCCAACCGGAAAGAATCCCTTTAATCATGGGTTTACTTTGTGATCAAATAACGGTATATACTGAAATAGTGAGAATGCGGTAGATTTCCACGTTTCTGCTTTCGTTTTCCTCTATCGCGGGAAAACCGGGACGCAATATGGCTGAATCGAATTTGCGTAGTCGGAAGGTGTGATGCGATTGAATATATAGCAAAATCAAATCCAATAGCGATAGCATCAATCATTTTGATTTGATGATATTCGTCCGTTCGTACAAACGGGTGGGTAGTATTTCATAACCGTCGTTAACCGATGGAGACGCCTAGCTTATTGATTGAAAATCGATCAATGTTTCATTAATGTAGAGCTGATCAGATTGGCTAACCAGATTGTAGGAGCATAGTTTTGGAAAGCAGACGAAAGCAGGGAAGACACGCTGGTGTGAACAACCTTTGTTGAGTGTTTTACAGTTAAATTGATTACATTTCGTCATTTGAATAAAAAGGAGCCGCTTGGTTTCCTCGTTTTTTATTTTCCATTGCCATTTTTCTTTTCTTTTGTTTCAGGTATCGTCTGATCTCGTTTGTCGTTGAATAGCATCTTTAAGTAACGAATTTTATTCCTTTATCATTCAATTTTTTAACCCGCGTAAAAGCTCAGTGGAAATGAAAAAATGTGGTAATCGGTTTTTGGGTCAAATTCTCTGGCAATGCTTGTCTAAGTAAGGATTATTTTATGAGAGTGAGAGTAAAGCAAAATAAAACTCTCGCTTTTTAATGCATGAATTGATCGTAAGTGATGCAATCAAACACGAATAGCCTTCATTTTGAATAATCGCTATGAGTTTTGATAAAGCGTGTCTCACATCAATTTGCATCACGAAAGAAAAGCCGTGGAAAATTACCCGTTGGCTATTTTCTCTTGAAAATTTGGGTAGGAGTAGATTAGAGAGTATTGTTTACACTGTATTTTGCTCGCGGTAAGTTTTTTGCAAATTGAACAAAATGGCGTCACACGAAAAGCAACGTCGCGAATTTGTTTTGTGCAAGCACCTGGCAAATTCTTACGTCAAGGCGGACTTCCGGCAGCTTCCGGGGCTACTGTACTTCACCGCCAAGCACAAGTTTGATGTTCTGGAGGAAGTAAGGATGCAGAAACCTTCAACTTTTACCAAGAAATACATGATTTGTAAACGGACAGATCTACCTCAAGGAGTGTCTACAGAATTTGATTGCTCTGCTAAAGCAAGCGTACGTCGCTCATGCAAGCGTAAGACAATCAGCCGCTGTTGCTGTGTGCAGACATTCTGCTACTTACAGACTCGCGAACGTACAGCATCATATTATCTTCCTGCATAGCTTACAAAGCAAAGCAAAGCCTGGGTGCTACATTCCGTTATCGAAACTTGACCTTCTGTTTTTATACGACAGACTTCGCAGTCAGCTGTTAGAGTGCAGGACAATTGCAGGGCCAGTTGCTACGATCCTATTGACTCTAACAGCGTCCCCCAGACAGGATTCGAACATATAACGACTGGCTTATTAGGCCAGCATCATACCTCGAGGCCAACTGGGAGGCATAGCTTACACGCGAGTCAAATAACTCGTGAGCAATCAGCTGCTCGTGAGAGCTGTTGGCGCACTGGGATGCAGATTTTACTTTTCTTCTTCATTTTCACCCTCGATTTTACACGCGGGTGGGAGTGTGAGCTCTCGCGAGAAATCGGTATCAGCAGTTCGGGCTGCAGTGACGAACGAGAGCGACGACCGCAGCTGTTAGTTAAAATACACACTCGCAAAAACTCGTCACAGCGCATGAATAAATAAAAGCGAGAGTCCAAAAGGGACGCTCATGCCCGCGCGTTCGTTAAAATGGGCCCGCGTGTATGAGAAAATTAGACCACATGAGTGTGGGTGTCACAATCACCAGTATCATTATCCTGAATGCTGCTTACAAAGTGCTTTCTCAAACCATCTTCCATCGTGCATCGACCTTTACCACCAGCAAATAGATTTGTAGGAAGCTATCAGGCTGGCTTCATGGAAACCCGATCTACAAAGTATTAAATCTTTATCTTTGCCTGCCTCCATGAATGGCGCGAATTGTAACTCTCGCATCAAATTTCAAAGCCACTTATGATACTGCAAATCGCAAAGGCCTATGGGCAATTATAGACGAAGACGGATCTAAGCCTCTGTACAACGTATTATTTAGAGGTGGCTAAAGCTGGACGAATACTATTACACTATTTGAATAGAATCCGGCTGGAACAATAACGAGGAGGAAGCGATGAGGAGTCTCTGGACGTGGTCGGCTGGGCTTTCACGGAAGCGACAATATCGGGTTCTCGCTTTCCCATCAGCTTGAAGAATTTTTTTGGGCTGGACCATTTCTGGGCAAACACTGTGGCACGGTGTGTCGTTACATTATATCTATCCCGCAAGCCGCAACATGAGAAAGTGCAAAATAAACAGTGCCGAAATTCTCAACTATAATCGTTATGTTGATCAAGATCGTGAAAGCCCTCCCCATCAACAGGATGCACGATATTGCTCTTCTTGGTTCTAGAAACAAGGTTGATATTACAAGCCAGCTTAAAACTCTAAGGAAAATTTGGTCAAAATCTACATAAAGAAGCACAAATCATAATATATTTACGCATATTGCTTACAATTAGTCAATAGGACACAATATGAACCGTTGCCTTTCAAGAGATGGCGCTTTTCTAGTGGTAGTAAAATCAAAAATGTTTACCTACCTAAAAAACAATCACTAATCATATTTTGTTTGTGGTACAGTTACTCTGTTATATTTAATTTTCATGACTTCTGCCTAATTTTGATAAAAAACCAACTTTTCCTATACCTCTCCATAGCATCTTACTACCATTCATCCGAGAGCCCGGAAAAGTGATTTGATAGTTGATACCGTACGAGAGCCAGAAGCTGAATATGTTTGCGATATTTCAATTCGAAAGAAATAAATTTCGCAACATGAACGCTATGAATAAAAACAATGTTTATCAACTATTTATTGGTTCAGGTGTCAAACGTTATATTGTTATTAGCGATAAACACAAAAGAAACTGAGATGCTTGAGAGAGTAATGTTGCTGCTTTGGTAAATTTATTGTTGCGCAAAATTGAGCTGTTTCCGAAATGTACAATATGCGTTACAAAGTAACGACATCTGTTGAATTCAACAGGGAAACATTGATAGTTTCAAGTGTACTCTCACGCATGGCGCATGATGGAACACTAGCGTCAACTTCTGTTATTTATTATCAGAAACTACAGGCGGTGTCCTATTATATAAAGAAAATGAAGTGCGGAATCCACGCATATAAGGAAAATGAAGTGCGGAATTTGGAACTTACGCATATTACAAGCTAGTTTAACTAAATGTTAGCTGAAATGATTGAGTGAAAGCTGTCTAAAAGTTTTGTAATTGTGTACTATGTAATAATTAGTGAAAACAGTAAGGATTTGTTATAACTTTGGTAATATTTTTTATATTTTGATTGAAATTTGGTTTTGCCGTGAATTTCTTTTTGAGGAATACGAAAGACAGCTAAGTGCATTATGTGGAAGGTTTGTAATACTCAGTTTAGGATTAATGTGACATTTCATGCAGTTGGATCGTAATCCCACAAAGCTTCGAGTGAACAAAATAGTAAACCGCAGCATTGCGTCTTTGCAATTATTACACATTCAAATAGCGCGTGATGAACAGTGAAAACAGTACACAGTCAGAGGCCATCCAGAAATAGGTTAGTAAAAATACAATGCACAGAAATTAGCTTTACTGGTGTAAACAGTACATTACGACCGAACAGAATGAGGTAAACGGGCTATCTCGTCGCTTTTCAACGACGCATCTCATGCGATAGTGTGTGAACGCCGCCCGAAACAGCAAACCTGGGTGACATTGAATTTTCCAGAACACTTATAATTATCAGCGGCCCTGTTGAACTACAGTTTTCACACAGCCACTGATTAAACTGGAGGACAAATGAGCAAATAATTGCGACAAGAATGACAACAATAAATCCATCTGTAGCCCTCAGACACACTGATAACGGTTTGTTTTCCCTTTGCACTAAATGCTGTACGATCTGCAGGTCCGCTTCAGTGCTGGCTGGCGCGGATGTCGTAAACTGTAACTGTATGTGAATGTCAGATGTAATCGCAACCTTTCCGTCGAAAGATTGAATGCGGTCTACAGTAGTGGCAGTTGCAGTTCGTGAACAATTGTGATTTATAGCCATTGGAAGGTCGCTTAGATGAGTTATTTAAATTGAATTGCATCGGTTACCGAGAATGACTAAAATTGGCAGCAAACTTATTTAAAGAGGATCATCGTCCAGAATATTGCCGGTATGGTTTCGTGTCCGGCTAATTTCCGTGATGATGGATTCCCTCCCACGCGAATGTTATTTCTGTACTCAACGCGATACGCGGCGTTATCAATTTGAATACACGAAATCTCTTTCTCTACCTCGTAAGTGAGCTATCATTGTTTCAATTACCGTAAATCTGTTTAGCTACACTCACGAATTTCTGTGTGACAAGACAACGCAATAATCTAATCTCCACGCGTCCGTTCTGACCTGTCTGGCACATAGAATCCGGGGGGAAGCAGGGTATTATGCAAATTGTTAAGAAATAAACAACAAAAATTGCATTCGCGACGCATAGACAGTGTGTCTTTGAAAATTTTAAAATTTGCTGAGTCAGTTTTGCATTAAAATTGTAATGTTTTTATTTTTCGTTTCAATTGTTGTATTATCATGCCTTGGAAACTATCAAACTAGTTGCTGAATACGGTTGGAAAGTCAGCAGTAACTGTCGACCCCGCTTGCGCTCAATTTTTCTCTGGAGTTCACTCTAAATCTGGCAACGTGATAACACTGTGTTAATGGATCAATCTGGTTATGCTGGCATGTATAGCCATGCTACGTGCGTACGGTCAGTTCTGCACCACCCACGGGGTCCAGGCTTCACGGAAATTGTTCTTAGGTCGTAGATTGCCGACACGAGGAGTGTCGCGTACACTTCCTGATGCTGTAGCATTATCATCATTCGCTTTGCATATTTAACAGCTCTTTACGATGGTAAAATTCTAAGCTTTGCTTAGTCGTAAAGTTTTCAGCGCTCATCGACGTAGAAAAAATTCGCTTTAAAGATGGATCCAGTGAGATAAGCGAAGCGGTAAATCGCATTTGAAAATATCTATTTTTATGAGCATAAGTAATCTGCGCTGCTGTATGGTGTTTTGAAAATTGCAAAATATTTTCGGCTATGTTTATGCGGTAGCAGAAGATTGCTGCGCAATCATCGATATAGAAGAAGTTTCCGATCGACCATATTGAAAAGCAGTGAATCCGACGAAAATAGTACAGTGAAAAACTGAACTAAATCTAATTAAATGTTCTCAATCAAGCGGTACCATTGAAAAAAATCGACTATTTGTTAAAAACTCTATCATATGTTAATGTTTGATTCATAAACATCGTTTTAAATAGTTAGTATGGTTTCTATTGGTGTTTTTACAGGTTACATTGTCAATTTGTTTTCAACTAATTACCCATGTCGACTTAAGAAGAGTTTATTATTTGAACTTAAAATTATAATTTTTATAGAACGTGTAGCTACAGCTTAAAGGCATCACCGGAAAGCAGAGATATGTTACTGTAACGACCTGTCATCACAACAAGAAGTACCATTCGAAATAATATTTCCTGAATAGAAAATAAATAAATCGATTCGACACTGCTGCACGGCTGCACAGTGGAATTAGTGCGACCTAGCGACCGACGAGAAGTTAATTTTAATTTATTTTTTCCTCGTCACTTTTCATTTTGAGAGTTATTCTCCTGTGCTGTTCCGTCACAACGAAAACACACCCACCAGATACGTCTGATGCTTTTAGTCGATCGAAAATAGAAATAAATCTAATGTAATCGAAATGTGACAAACCTGCAATACTACACAGGGAACAAAGTGACGCTCGCATGCGGTGAACGGCGAGACAGCAAAGAACATAAATGATTAATTCATTGGCACGAGATTGTAATTTGCAATTTAGAGATTAAATTGAAGTACATTATTAAAATTTTGATTCAAAACATTCAAAATGTTTACAATTTTCAAAAATGGTTCTTCGTTTCTGTTTGATTTGTGAGTATCCAGTACATTCGAGGTCATGTGATTTGTCAACTTTGTTAAAATTTTTAAATGTTTTAAAAACTATCATACTCCAAAAAAAATTTCGAGAGATCCGAAGGTGTGTCTTAAATTTTTACCCAAAATACTTTGACCGAAATATTCCTCCTACGGAATTATTCTGAATAAAACGAATAAGACTGAATAAGATGTTTTAAAAGTTGTTACATCACGATGCTCGGCGGGGATGCATTGGTAAGGTAATCTATCTGAATACTACTATGATTATGTTCCACGATGGGGGAATAAAGACGGAGAATGGAAGCTTCGTAACTGGAACTATGGATCGCTGAATTTCGTAGGTTCTGCACCATTGCACTTCAGCAGATCTTTCACAGTGGCGAGAAAATATACATGATAAAAGACCATTTCTTCAACTATAACATCATAAACGTGCACCACCCGCAAAATGAACGCCCAAAGACAAGAAGCATTCTATATACAGTTGGAGGCAACGTAAGACAGCTGTTCGTTACGGGACCTCAAGATGCTCCTCCGAAATATGAACGGTCAGGTCAGGTCGGCAGGGAAGCGAAGAGTCCGATCTGTTGAAGGACTTCATAGCCTGCACAGCGACATAAACGACCCTCAACTTTGCAGTTTCTCGAGGCCTGGAGATCTAAAGCTCTCTCTTATTTTAGAAAGACATCTACAAGGCCTGACCAACGAACGACAAGCCAAATCGATCACGTTCGCATCGATGGTCGGTTTTTCCTGTACACCATCAACATACGCTCCCACGCGGTGCGGAGGTTGACGGAACTGGAATCGTTACTTAGTAATCAAAGTTATCGACGATATACACCTCGCGGTAAAGCCAAAATGGTTAAACATTTGGCATTTCGACAAATCACAAGCTATCGAGAACTACGCTCGTCTACTCTCGCTTCCTCTGTGGAGATAGGTACTTCGAGCACGGATGCGGCCATCTAGGTGTCTGGGTGCTGGGTGAAGAAACTCTGAATCCACGATATGACTGCATTTTCACGATGGAGGATTTCAGAAATTATTGACGATAGATAGTCATCGATCGTCATAGATAAAATTATTGTCGTTGTTAGATCGACGCATTCAAGCTAGAAATCGGGCCTATTTTGCGTTCCGCAAGATGATTCAATCGAGGAAAGAAGCTGAGGCGCGAGTGTTTGAGGAGTTAGCGGCTCAGGACTGTGCCCCATAACCTGCATATCGACACGAAGGATAACGGCCAGCGCTGCATCGACTTGGCAGCTTCCCGAGGTCCGGTAATCAGAAGCATTTTCTCTCCACGTAAAGATAGCCACAAAGCAACCTAAAGATTCCTTGTCCCACGAACATTGAACCAAACCGACCATCTTCCCGTCGATGACCGGTTTTAATCGAACATTACCAACCTTCGCTCCCTAAGTTGAGCGGATACCGACTCGGATCATTTTCAAGGAGCAGTACATATGCGCTGAAATCTATCGACGGTATATACTGCCACTACTCGCATAAGAGTCACATTTACAAAGTAAACTCCGTAGAAAATGGGACTGTTATGCGAGTAACGGCAATATACCTCGCCATGTTCCTCGAATAAACATTCGGCAAATTAAACATTCGGCAACTATTAAAAACTTCGCGCGCCTTCTGGATGAAATTCTACCTTCCTCTGGGGTGCTAGGTGGTTCAACCATCGGAGATGGATGGAGCAAGATACGTTCGGCCGGCAATGAGACCGCAAGCGATGGAGAGGAAAACAAGTTATGAAATACTATATTATGATCACGATGGTGAATAAGGTCTCCCAGTTGACCTCGAGGTAAGACGCTGGTCTAATAAGCCAGTCGTCGTATGTTCGAATCTCGGCTGGGAGAGACTGTTAGAGTCAATAGGATCGTAGTACTGACCCCGCATTGTCCTGTATTCTAACAGCTGGTTGCGAAGTCTGTCATATAAAACAACAGAAGGTCAAATTTCGATAACGGAATTAGCACGCAGGCTTTGCTTGAATATGGCCAAGTGTCGACGAGCGTGGAATTAGTTGACCGCGATCCTGAGGAGGAAAAGCGTCTGATGGAGAACAGAGATCGTGAAGAGCTAAAGCAACTATTCCGGGCTAAGGAGATGCGCGAAAGTTCTACGAGAAGTTGAACCAATTTTGTAAGGAATACACACCGAAGCCTGGTAGATGCGGAGATATAGACAGAAACCTAGTCACAAATGTGGTGAAGTGAGGGGTCAACAGATAGAAATAGTTGTTTGATGGGCATCTCAATGGCGATGTAACAGATGGAGATGGAGCAAAAGTCATCTTAGGAGTGCCTACAAATGATAATAGCGTTTTGGCTCCCAATCTTGGAGAGATCCGGCGAGAAAGAGGTCAGCGGAAGAATAATAGATCCTCCGGTAAAGACCGACTCCCGGCAGAACTCTACAAAAAATGGCAAATAACCAGTAGCAACGGTACTTTACTGGTTGGTTTCATGGATTTGGTAGGAGGAGAAACTTCCAGAGTACCGAGGACCCCCGTCCATTTGAACGATTCCTCATGCAAACTAACGGGGTTCGTTTTTAATTTGAGCAACTAGCAACCCTACATATGCTGAAACTTCAAATTAAAAAGTGTTCAGATTAAAAACGGTCAAATGAACGGGGGTCCACGGTAGTCTATGGAAGGTGTGATTTGTCCTGTCTATAAAAAGATCGATCGTCTCGATTCCTGTAATTACTGCGGCATTACGATGATCAACGCCGCCTATCAAGGTGTTCTCCCAGATTTTGTTACGTCGTCTGTTCCCATTAGCAAGAGATTTCGTAGAGCAGCATCAGGCGGGCTTTATGGGGGCCCGTGCTACTATACGGATCAAGCTTTTCATCTCCGACAAATTGTCCAGAAATGTTGGAAGAACAACGTGCTCACGCATCCTTTTTTCGTGAATTTCAGGGCAGCATTGGCTATCGTGGTAGATACTGCACGAGTACGACTGATAAAAGCGACCCTAAGCTAGTAGTAGTAGTAGTAGTAGTAGTAGTAGTAGTAGTAGTAGTAGTAGTAGTAGTAGTAGTAGTAGTAGTAGTAGTAGTAGTAGTAGTAGTAGTAGTAGTAGTAGTAGTAGTAGTAGTAGTAGTAGTAGTAGTAGTAGTAGTAGTAGTAGTAGTAGTAGTAGTAGTAGTAGTAGTAGTAGTAGTAGTAGTAGTAGTAGTAGTAGTAGTAGTAGTAGTAGTAGTAGTAGTAGTAGTAGTAGTAGTAGTAGTAGTAGTAGTAGTAGTAGTAGTAGTAGTAGTAGTAGTAGTAGTAGTAGTAGTAGTAGTAGTAGTAGTAGTAGTAGTAGTAGTAGTAGTAGTAGTAGTAGTAGTAGTAGTAGTAGTAGTAGTAGTAGTAGTAGTAGTAGTAGTAGTAGTAGTAGTAGTAGTAGTAGTAGTAGTAGTAGTAGTAGTAGTAGTAGTAGTAGTAGTAGTAGTAGTAGTAGTAGTAGTAGTAGTAGTAGTAGTAGTAGTAGTAGTAGTAGTAGTAGTAGTAGTAGTAGTAGTAGTAGTAGTAGTAGTAGTAGTAGTAGTAGTAGTAGTAGTAGTAGTAGTAGTAGTAGTAGTAGTAGTAGTAGTAGTAGTAGTAGTAGTAGTAGTAGTAGTAGTACTAGTAGTACTAGTAGTAGTAGTACTAGTAGATTTTGATCTGGCCGATGTGTGATTTCTACAAATCGGCGCTACTTGCAACACAGCACGAATTGAGAGGCGAGTGTAGTAGGTTAATAATCTTTCGTAGTTCACATTCAAACTAGCTGAGGAGATCGTGTGATCTTTTGTAGGAGCGGTTCTGAGCTAAATGTAAATTTCCTGAAATACTGGGTTAACTGCAAGGTGCGAACCGAACCTCGTGATACATTCGGTACATTCTAAGAACCTTGGTTCGACCACCCCTATTCTAGAGTAGCCTACTTTCGGTGAAGCTACGTAAAGTCTCTCAATAATATGGATAAACTAGCGATGACTGAGACCTTGGACGACAGTATAGATAGTAGAATAGATCTTAGTAGAATAGATTTTCTAATCAATCCCGAAATATATTATCTCAAAAAAGTTTTCCACCGAGGTGAAAAACTCGTAAAAAGGTAAAAAAAATTAAGATTTACCGTAGAAAATTTTCAAAATATATTTTTCTTGATTTTTAATTTGTGAATGACAAAAATTTCACTGTAGCATGAGTATATAATATAAAACTATTATGGATTTACTTGGTTAAAATGTTTTGAAAGTTAAAAGTTAAAAGTATGAAAATTAGTGTAAATAACACATTTAAAAAAGTAGTCTTTTAGAATTGAAAAATTATGATTGCATGATCAGAATTCCATACGGTCACGAGAGCTTTGATAGCCAATAAACAAACACAGTAATTAATCTGTCAATAGTTTTTTTGGTTGGACATTGATAATGTAGAGTAACGAATCAAAACAAACCAATAAAGTCACTCACTCGCATTCCACTATTCCCTCAACACTTAAATGTAGATTAGAACTTGGAACAGTTTACTTTCTAGCATTTCTAGTTTTCATTGCCAGTTGGAATACTTTGATCACCGTCGAATTATTATCGAAATGTTGTTGGCGTATTTGCATGTAATTCATATCATTCATCATGCTTTTTCAATCAATCATACCCAATAAGAATCAAAGTTCAAAAATCACTCGTTCGAACCAGAAGTGATTAAAAGTGATCACGGGAGATTAACGTAAGTTAAAAATTGTCGTTCCAACACCTTATTTTAGGAAGTAACCGTTAGACAAGCTTGTAAGTTTGAAGCATTTTTGCGGAAAATTGTTTGATATCACCGCAAAATAACTGGAAACGGTGATTATAAAACTTGCTAGGGATTCCTCTTCAATAACCGTGTTTTTATCAAGAACAATCTGTACGCATATTGTGTCCCGATGGAACTATCACTCAGTTCAATTTGAACCATGTTATTAAGTCGATTTTCATGTTTATGTTGTTGTGTTATTTAAAGAACGCAGATAGCGATGTTGTGTTTTCAATCGACGCAGAATGATAGATACCACATTGTACGTCAATTGCACGACATAATACATAGTCTTCAGTTTGATATGGATCGAAAAGAAAAACAAACAAACCACCGAAAAACAAGTGTTTTACTTCTTTGGACCTCTAAAGTATGATACGTCTGTATGTTAGTTCGCCAGCGAACAGCCTCTGCGGTAGAAAATCTGCTATCGCGAACCAATCGATATTTTCGTCCCGACTGTTTCCACAGAATCTGTTCAGGCGTTAACCGTATCAAGTTTACACTTCTTGTAGTCTATCTGAACTATATATCAAACTCTTCCCATCGTTCAATGTGCCTGAAAGGTGCGTTTGTTTTTTGCTGATATCCTCGTTATATTCAAATTTTTTCTTTGTTTAGGTGTGGGGTATTACCATATTTTAACTAAGATTAATAGACTCATTATGTTGGTTTCATTTCAGCTGAAAGCTAGCGTTGGATTTCTATACATTTACACAAGTTGAAACGGTGAAAACAGGCAAGCAATTTTCGCGGGTATATGTAAGTTGTTACCTTATACGCTAATTAAATTATGGACTGTTTTAGCGATGAAAAATGAGAACTACTTTCTCGTCACAAATTATGTATGCTGGTAACTGCTGAATAATCACTGCACAGATTTATTAGCTATGAAGCAATTTCACTAACTCCAACTTCAGGATTCTAATTTTCTAAATGATGCGTAACAACTAATCTTTAAAAACTTTTTCACTAAATTGAAACAATTGCACGTTTTTTTTATGGTAGCAAACAACTTAATAACTACTGTTTTCCATTAGCAGCACAGAAACACGAAGATAACGAATTCAACAGAACAACCGACACAGCAGTGTCCCAACTTCTTAAAAATTGCACTTTTCCAACAATGGCTGGCTCCTCACACTCAGAGCAGAAACGGAAAAACCGTGGCACTAGATAGCGAATGAAAAAACACAATAAGGCAGCATGAAGGAAAACAGCCTCCTAGAACCAACACGCGCTAGATTCTACTCAATCGGGCGGTGAAAAACGGATAATCGACTCCCACTCTACGCCACTCTCTTGCTCTCTTGGTTTGCTCACCACTGCGTGGTGTGTTGTTTAGTATACCATCGAATACTTTTTAACCAGTCAGTGGGGTTTACATGTATTGCAGCAGCACCGAAACATTCACATGCAATTATGCTGTTCGGGCTGTTGATTCTCTGTCAGTGGGTCTGCTCTAAGTAAACTGCATGCACACCAGCTAGTTTCACAAGCCGGTTGCTATGGCTTTCCATGTATGACATTAGTATATTAGCTGGATGTTTTGAACAGTGCACAGTGAACAAAAAGTTACTTAGCGGTGGTCACTTTTTATAATAATTGAAAAATATTCATTGATTATGACATTTGTAATCATTTTCATCTATGTTGTAAAGTGTTTCATCATAATTAATTCATGTTTCCATTCCCTTGGGATTGGAACTGCACGGTATAGTGATGCCAAATTTTGATCACATTGCGTCAGATTGTGAGTCACTGTGTGAGAGAAACATTCTTTTACATGAGGAACAAAAGATGTTTTACAGGGAGTCAGTCACATGGTGCTCCTCCATACCAGCATGGAATGTTACTGATTACTGAGTATTGGTCCGCAGCAGTCGTAGTGTGAGGATGCCTACGAGAGAAGTGTTCAATTAATCGTTGCGAGAATCGCTCCCAACATGAAATAATCCAGCGTGTTTTTCGCTAGCTCTCTGCGATTGTGCTTCAACTTTCCACCATATTTGATGTTTAATATGCTCAATATGTTGCTTTTTGTATCAAAGTTGAATATTGTGTTGAAAGCATATCTCAAAAAAGTTTTTATTGGCTAATTTCTTAAACCGTGGAATTCAAATCAATAAAAAAATGTGTATTATTCTATACAATTTGTAAAGTTCCTCTATATTAAAACTAACCTTTCAAATAATGCTAAACATTATCGTTATTTTTTTCGACCGTTCTCCTTGTTCGGTGCAGCAGCAATCATGTAGCGTGCTGGTTACCTTTTAAAGCTAATTAGAATTGAGATCAACGCATAAATTACATCACACGTTGCATTCGAACGGTAACACTGTGTCCCAGCGGCGGTGATTGTCCGCTGATTTGACCTAACAGCAGTCCGCGCCGCAGAGAGTGCCGCTGCACTATCGTTCGGTAGAAATCAGCTGCCATCAGATATGTATAGACTGCAGAGCTGCAGTCGGAACCTCTCTCTCCAATGTATTTCAATCGCAGCTGTACGCAAAAAAAGCGGTTCTGTTCGCATATGTTCTACCTAGGCAGACATGCCCACACGTAGCATGGCCTCCGAAGGAACAAAAAAGTCACGCACAAATGCAGGTCGATTGTGCACACGGTCAGTTAAAAGTCAAAGTCTCGAGCTAGAGCTGGTTGAGAACGGAGTTTGCCATTTGAAAGCGCCCGGCTGTTGCAGACTGAATGAAACAACGACTGACACAGTAATCTACTTTTGCAGATTTAGTGCTTATTTACATAAATTTCTCCAGATAACGTAGAGCTGGAGCAGTGAAGAGAACGAGTGAGAGCGTCGGAGAGTAACTGAATGAATGTGTGCCCTCCTATATTTATACATAAATGGGAAAGCATAAGTGGGTGGCGAATTTTCATTCCAGAATCCAGAATGCCTATGGAGGGTTTCCTGTTGGTAACATAAGTCTGTCATGCACGGACCGTACTAGCACCGATCGATACCGATGTTTTGCTCTCCGAACCAACAATCATTGCTGTCAGAGTGTGTGCAAAAAATTACAGCATGTGATAGCGCGGTAGAAGGATCTGTACATTTAATCAATATCTTTGTTTATATTTATATTTATTATTAACGTCAACAGATAAATATCACCCCATTGACAGAATTAACTAACGTATTTACAAACGAGGAACATGTCTAAAATTACACTTATTTGTTTCACTAGAGACATTAAAATTAAATACAGGGTAACATTGATTGAATAGATGGAACATGCTGCGTATTAGTTCATGTAGACCATAATTTGACCAGTGCTAGTTTGAGTAATGCTGAGAGACAAGTGATATCGAAGATTGCTATGACGTATATTGATATCCAACAAACTGAGAAAGGTTGAGCAATCAACGTTAGCTTGCAGAAGATCGCAAATAAAACTTTCTTTTACCACATTGCCTTTCTCCACTAGTAATTCCAGGCCGATAAGCATGCAACGGCTTTTATAGAAGGATAAGTTCCGTGGATCCGTTCATCTGAGATGACGTAAAGCGACTCTAGTACAGGAAGCATAATTGAACAATAGACAGTTTTCAAGCAGTAGATATCCAATAAAAAGCCCAGCTGTGAAGAAGCTTTTGTTGCCACCACGTATGAAATGTGATACTTGAATGTTTGTTTTGCACCGATTAAAATTCCCAAATCCTTGAATGTGGATTTACGCAGTAAATGTAGCCTGCTAAAGCATAGCCGTAGTAGAAATTTGAATGTTTTCGTCCAGATAAAATTACCGAGTTCTTAGATACGTTCAGTGACAAATGATTAATTTGACAACATTCAGTGAAGACTTCCATCTATTGTTGCAGAAAAGTCATATCTTGTGGTTGCTTTATTTATTGAATTGGATTTATTAAAGCAAGCAAGGCAACGTCATTAAAGAATAGCAAGAAAAGCAGAGCTCCCACGGTGCTTCCTTGAGGGACTCCAGACTTATTAGTAAACACCGATGAAACACTGCTTCGCAGTTTCACACGAGGCAGCCTATTGTTAGAGTTCAGCCATTCAACCATTTTTTGGCAGGCATCAAGTCGAGACAGTTTCCATAACAGTATTGCATGGTCAATTCGATCGAAAACTGCTTTCACGTCAGTATAGATAACATCAACTTGCTAATACAAACAGATCTACCAGGTTTGAAACCGTGCTGCACCGTTGAAATATGGGCACGTGTGGGTATTTTGACCCATCAAGCGGTACCCTGCACAATATTCAAGAAATACAATGAATATAGTCATTGGAATCAAGATTTTTATACCAATTGATAGAATAATATTTACTGAATATCTGAGTGTATTTTGGTCTTAATAAAACGCTATTAAATTTGGGCTATAGTCGCCAGAAACGATGACTATTTTAGGCCCATTTATTATTGTGGTGTCTGTGTTGTTTAAATTTCCGGCAGGCCGAAGGCGCCTGTATGGTATAAACCATAACAGTTATAATAAAGCAATGCCCCGAACAACTCAATGGTTGGTACTGAGGTGGCGCCCGCCATAATTTCTTAGTAGTACAATTAACAATAAAACTGATTTTTGGCATATTGTTGGGGCTTATCAAAGGCCAAAACCACCTATATTTATTTGTAAAAACCTGAGAAATTATGTTGAGTAAACAGCACTTTCCAATGGCCTATTCGGTGGATTACTGTACTTCAAAAGCGGGCCAAAAGGGAGTCAGATGGTTTATGTCTCGGTGTTCTTCAAGTGTTGCCTATATACCGGCAATATAATCGGTCAGTTATGAGGAGTTATGAGGAAATTTGTATTTCATTTGTATGAGAGCCCTCCCTCTTACGCCCTCCTTAAAATTGGTCCCTTACCCCTTCATAAAACTGCTGGTCATTTTATCTATCCAACGACATATAAATTGTTCAGTTTCGTTTAGTAGTTTAGTAGTTATTAGCATTTGAAATCTTTCATTCAAACGTTACACTTCTATTTTCTTTTTCACAAAGTGCTACCCAGTCCCAGTATAGTAAACAAAGACGTAGTCCTACGTTAAAACACGAGTTTGGTCTATTGAAAATATGCTTGTCAAGCAACGAGGGATACAGTGAGGAGACCATGACGAAAAACTGATGGTTCTAAATTGCAAACGTGTGTGGGACACGCAGAAAATAATCACGCTAATAAGCCCCAGTAACCGTACAGTCTAGGCATAACTCATCGCTAACGAAGCACAGATCATGGATCTGATGATTCTCGTTTTCAATTCTATTCATCTGTCTAAGGCCAACGGTGCTACATGAGTCAGGCAAGGCAGTTTTCGCGGGGATATACCGATGGAAGACAGAGAGGTGATCGGAAATAGTGGACCTAACCGTGGAAATTACAAGACGCCCTCAACACGATTCCGGAAGCTGTGCACGACAATGTTCGATTGCGTGATGATGAACGACGAAATCTAACATACGCATTGGAAAAACGAACTGATCTTAGTGATTTTAGCAATTCTGTTGTATACAGAAAAATGACAGCGTAATCAGTTGATTTGTAGAAACTATGGCGAAAACAGTCCAGCAATTATGCTCTATGCTTTGTTCGTATTGCCGGTTCCTCTCTGGAGCGAAGAAGTTGAACATCGTGATATAGCTGGATGTTGAGATTGCTGGACGTTGTTGCCTTCATTGATAATGCGGATGCCCTCAGAACACAAGAGGAGATGGACCGGGTAAAGCTAACGCTGTGCCGAAGACTGCCAACCGTCTCAATGTGGATGCAGCTGCGAGTTGCGACCGATTGAAAAGTTATGAGCGAACCTTAAACGGAGGATCTACTTCAAAGATGTCGTAGCCAAGCGTAAAACGCTACTTCTCGCTGATTGCCAAGACCACGAAAAAGTTAAAGAACATGCCGATATCCATCTTTTCATCGCCGTGAAAAATGTTCCGGCCAATTGTTGTGAGTTCGCCCGGTAGGGCATTAAAATATTTTTAGATGGCTTAATAACCGTTAGCTTTTATATAGTTCCAATCCAGGTATGTTAGCGTTTTGTTTATACAAATTATTTGACCGACTTCCTGTCGTGTTATTGTTATAATCATGTTCCCGTAATGTATGGTTTCATTAATGAGTAATGACAAAGTCGCCAGAATACACCAACGACAGTGTGTATTGACCCTTCTTTTCGCTTTTCCCGCCTTGATCTGCGTTAGCGTGACATTTCGGCATCCTTGACAAAGACCTGATGATTTGGTGCCCTCTCGTTTGAAGATTTGACTATGGACTTCAACACTATGGAGTACGGATTGCGGCCAATAAAAACAAGTAGTTTTGACTTGCAACGAAAACCGGAGCGTTTCTACGGACGATTGAATTTATTGGAGTGTGGAGCGTAATACATCGTACAAATATGCAGGTGTGTGCGTTGTTTACTATCATAGGCTACATCTATAACTGAATGTCTTTTAATCTACCGCGAAGCATGGATAAAGTACAGCGTTCTCTACCTGTTATAAGTGAAATCTAGATACATAGTAGTAGACAACACGAATTTTATAATGTATAGAAATGAGCAGTCGACTCTGAATGCTCGATCGATAACTGGTACATACTAGGTATTAAGATCTATCCGAATGAGTGTTTCGTTCACGATGGTCAGTAAGTATTGATTTCAACTGAAGCACTAAATCGTAATTTGTATCATTTTTTGTATATCTAAAAATTAACGCACAAAGAATGACTATTTGTTGGTAGGTACACACTAGTTTGTATAGTAAGAGTAATACTTATTTCGTACAGTACAATAAATAGCTTTATATACGATACAACTATTATTTGCAGCATTTGAAAACTCTGCCGAATTTTGAAAAAATCTATTTACAGTAATATCGATCGTCAACTTTTTCACAGTAATCGCACACTATTTGGCAGCAGCGTCCATTCGTGAAGCGGCAGCGGCATTTTTCAAACGTTTTGACTACTTTGGTAGTGTATCCTCGACCACAGCAAAGCGTTGCGCAATTATCTGGGTGCAGGCATCGACGACCTCGAGTAACGGAACAGAATGTCGGTGACGTTTCGAAGTAATAAAGTTGATCATATGATGCATCCTGCTAAAATATATTTTGCTATTAGAAAATATTGAACGTACATTCAATATATCAGTCGTACCTTTTCTTTCAACTCTTTGGGAACAGCTCTTCGTGATGTTTTATTATTAACCGGAATTTTTCGAACGGCATGGTGATATTTTGTCCGCAGTATTGCAGCGGTCGCGTTGAAATCTCCTAACTTTCGCCAGCATGTTTTCAAAGAGCACGATCCTGAAACTCCATGACATTTACATCGATCGTTCATGGTGGATGTAACTGTTTGGATTCCGACCTAGAAATTTAATCAATTTAACACTGTTCAGAAAAATCCAGTGCGACTTGCACCACTTATCAAACATACTTCACTATCATGTCGCAGCATTTCCGCTACAGGATCGCCATTAGCTGGTTGGAGCTCCAGAAAGTTTCTCGTGACTCGTTTGCCATGTTTCAGGTTGTCACTGCAACCACCCCATTTCCAGGCCAGCCGTGTGGCTTCCGGTCGTTTTTCGGAAGCACACTGGCATTTGGACATTTTTCCCTCAGCACAAGCTCGCGCCACGGAATGAGTGATTGCCGCCGCCGTGAGGGCATGCACAAATGCTGTTTCGCGGTAAACCTGTAAATAGAAATCATTTTAAATTTCACATAAACAATAGTTTTAAGATTTGATTGTAAACCTTCTTGAATATGTTCCGTTTGCCCCGTGTTTCGATCGAACAATTCCAGCGATCGTAGCGAAATTGTTCCTCACAGTGCGTTACAGCTAGCCGGCGTGCCTCCTTGATAGCTTCCGGCAGACCTACATCTCGGCGGCACTGGTGATTCTGTTTGCGCGTTCCGGACAGATAGCGACAGGGTCCAGGTGATTTGGTCATCGGGCTGAATACCGCCATCACGGTATTTTTCGCCGGTAGCGTTGTCTCCTTGCTGTGGTGAGAAATAGTAAAACGCATGAGAAAGCTTAGCAGTTCGTAGTGTATTGGAAAGCTCAATAGTCGACTAAAAGCATGAAAAACTATGCAACGACTCTGATTGAATTCAAGTTTGCATACAAGTTTTTCGTCTTGCTGTTGAGCTTTAAAATAGCGACATTGTTTTTGAATCAGCGTCGTCGAAACGTCGATTTGTTGTCTCAGTAAAGTAAATTCAGGCGATATAGTAATACACAGAATTAATTACCTATATAGGGGACATGTATATAATGTGGCACAGGCGGGCAATACGCCCCAGTTTGTTTGTTTGTTTGTAGCACAAATTAAAATGCAAAATTAATGAGAAACCTTTAAACTCGATGCAAACAGCCTACTATGCAAGTTTGTCAGCTGTCATTGGCAGTCAACCCAAAAGAAAAATAAATTTGTTTTTTAACAGCTTCCGATGTAAATTTTTGGGTCGTTTCCGTAAGCTTTTTTTGTGGTTAAAATTTGTAAATATCCTGTTGTTGCGTTTCGATTGCGTAAAGTGAAGCTCTAAAACAATATCTCAGGCAAAAAACCGGTGAGGAACGCTTAGTTTGCTTAATTATTTAATATTTTTCCCGCCATATCGTACGAGGCCAATATGCCCCACTTGCGACGGTGCAATATGCCCCATTGCAGATGTGGCTATAAATACAGATAAATAGATATAAGTGAAAGTCTATTGCCACTATTAACCTCAGTTAGTATTGTAAAATAAAAGTGCTAGGAATAATTTATTAACCACGTCTAAATTCCAGGTAAATTGCAGATTACTTAACAAAGTGGGGAAATATCCCCTACTTGCAGTATAATATGCCCCTTGCAGAAAAGAAAAGCTATCCCAGGAGACCGACATGAGATTTAATTTATATGAAAATACAATATTTTGACAATATCTAGAAAAGTTTAACTTTCTACTAAATAGAGGAGGCATATCAATTGCACAAATACTTAAAACACAACGTGGAGCGTAATATACTGCAGACGCATAGACGAGAAACTCAAATTTTAGACGCCGTTTTTAAATAATTCCTAGCATTGCTATTCTACAATATTAAAGGAAATAAATAGTTGCAATGGATTTTAAACTCAAAAATTAACATATATTCGTAGTTGTAATGTTAATCTTGGGAACGCAACAAACATTATTGCTGTATAGTTGCTTATTAAGCGCTTGATTCCTGAACATTGGCTGTATAACGGTTGAATAATCTACTGTTCAAATAAAATATTTGTTGGGAAGCCCGTTTGAAATATATCCATTTATTCTTAAGGGGGGCACATTATACTACATTACCTTACAGGCGCGTCACTTACCGTTTGTCGCCTCGTCTGCAAATGGCTTGTAGTATACGGAACTGCAGGTCAATGAGGTTTAAAAAGGTGTGGAAGAAGAAGGCATTTGATGGTATTAGTGGCGAAAAATCAGAAAACGACGTCAAACTACAAAAACAAACCACGTCGTACAATGGAATTGGTTTTTGTTCATGTGTGGACCAAAGTTACGTGCACATCTAATGGAGACGTTCCTATGACATGCGCGGGTGACATTGGCGTAGCTAGCAAATTTCCCTGGAGGGGGCCTAGGGGGTGCCTTTCAAAAAAATTTTGATAATGATCTTGTTACTCCTGCTGACACCGATAGCACAAGGTTTTGTAGGGAAATACCAGGCGGGATTGATGAGGATCCGCGCAATTACCAGAAATATCGGGAGTACAACCTGTCCGCGCATCACATCTTTATTAATTTCAAAGCAACATACGATACAGTCGATCGAGACCAGCAGACGCGGCGAAAGTTGGGAAAAGGTGACGGCTTATTTTGCATGCTATTCAACATCGCACTTGAAGGAGTGGTCCAACGGAATCGGAATCTAGAACGAGTGTTCTAAACATAAATGCGGCCAAGACCAAATACTCAAAGGAAACAAACGCGTGCCTCTCGCGGACGGGAACTGTTGATGGCGACGAACTAGAAGTGGCAGATGGGTTCGTGTATTTGGGATTGCTGGTGCACACGGACAACAACACTAGTAAGGGGATCTAGTTGCACATTTAAGCGAAATTAGAAAGGAAATTTAAGGAAATTAGACTTCCTTTGCCCTTCAAAAACGCTAGGCATACGCAATGCTCGATCGGAAGGTACTGCGGACGATATTTGGAGGAGTACAAATTGAAAGCGGAGAGCAACGGAGATGTATGAATCATGAGCTATAAGCACTGTTTGGAGAGATTGCCATCGTCATCGTCAAACAGCTTGAAAAAGAAAATACCTACACAGCGGGAACATATACACTGAGTTATTTCCCGGTTTCCAATTCCAATGAGGAAAATTTCTGGAGGAGGCCTGCAGAATTCTAGAGGGGGCCTGGTACCCCAGGCACCCCCTCTAGCTACGCCAATGGCGGGTAGAATTGCTGCAGACGATATTCGGTGGAACACTGAAAGCAGGGAGGGCGGAAACATATGAATTACGAGCTGCAGATATCGCTTGGAGAGATTCCCATCGTAGGGTGACTCGCGTCTTCCATTTTGGACATTTCCATTTGCTTTTGCCGCAAATGTCCAAAATAGACTGCGCGTAACGCTTGTCCAAAATAGATAAGTCAACTAATTTTGTAGGCTCTGTTTTGATACATTGTTCGTCAAGTTTAAAATCAAGCTGTAGCCGTTACGCATTTTCAGTGACTGCATACTTCGTAAAAATCCTGTAAATTTACGTCTTTTGATATGCACGTAAATGGAACATCGCAAATCATATTACGATTTTACAGTAAAAAATATCGTAGTGTGTGTTGCATACATGTAAGCTTCCATGGCTTCCAAACTCTTTGTTTACAGCTCAGTATCAGCGAAACAGCCTTTAGTTAATATTTATCGAATCATTGCTCAAAAAGATCCTAGCACGCATTGGTTTTCTTGATTTAAATTCCACCGTTATGAGCATTGAAGCATAAAGCAATTCTAACTGTCAAATTCAAATTACACCACGCGAAAACATCATAGTTGCTCGGCACAAATATGCATTTGGAAACAATTTAATAAAATCAAGAACAAAACAACAGCAGTGGTTTCTGTTACCTTACAGGAATTAAAGATTTGATTCGTTTTTATCAGTAGCACATCTTTGCCACAACACAATAGATTCTCTTTTCACTACTCTTCCAATGAAATGGCAAATGTGAGTTCGTGACTCGGACCACTACCTAGTGATGGTTAAGATACACCCAAAACTCTCTATTGTGAGCAACGTTCGGTACCGACACCAGCCTCGGTTAGATCTCGCGCGGCTGAAGCAACCAGATGTCGCCGCAAACTACGCACATTCACTCGAAGCTGCGCTCCCGGAAGTGGACGAGCTGAACGAAGCCCCTCTCGAGGATTATTGGAACACCATTACAACAGCCATCAGCAGTGTAGCGGAGAGCTCCATCGGACAAGTGGCACGAAATTAGCGGAATGATTGGTTTGACGATGAATGTAGGAAGGTTAGGGACGACGAGAACGCTGCGCGGGCGGGTGAGATGCGCAGTGCCACACGTCAGAACGCGGAAAGACACAAACAGAAAAAGATGCAGCGAAACCAAATATTTCGGGAGAAAAAGCGCTTTCTGGAAGAGAAGGAATCTGCAGAGTTGGAGCGGCTGCATCTCAGGAAACGCGAAAGTTCGACCAGAAACTGAACGGATCCCGCAAAGGCTTTGTGACGCGAGCTGAAATGTGTCGGGGTAAGAATGGCAGTATTCTGACGGACGATCGTGAGATGACCGATAGGTGGAAGCAGCACTTCGATGAACATCTGATTGGCGCCCAGGCGGAGAACCATGGCGGCGGGGAAAGAGATTTCGACGGTTGTTCTCTACGGGCGTGAAACATCGACAATACACTCCTTCGAGTGCTCGGAGTTTTCGAAAGACGAGTGCTAAGGATGATCTTCGGCGGCGCACAGGAGGACGGAGTACAGAGGCGGCGGATGAACCATGAACTCGCACTGCTCTATGGCGAATCCAGTATCCTAAAGGTGGCTAAGCCTAGATGGATACGATGGGCAAGGTATGTGGCAAGAATACCGGAGAACTATCCTGCAAAGATGGTGTTTGCCTTAAATCTGGTAGGAACGAGACGAGCAGCGAGCAGGATTGTTAGACCAGGTGGAGCGAGACCTGGCGGAGAGTACTCGGTGCCGGAGAAATTTGAGAGCGGTAGCCCACAACCGAGTTAACTGGAGAAACCTTGTTCTAAGTAAGTTGTAAAAGTAGACAAACTAGTCTAAGTCCCCCCTAACAAAAAAAATCTTGTTCTACCGGTTTTGTCTTAGGATGGCAAACCACTTAACATAGTAAATAAGTATTTTCATAGAGGGTTATTGTAGAGCACATTTTTTTTAGCTCTGGCGACGGAGTGACAACCGGCACGAAACAACGTCATCTCACGACACGTCATCTCACATGTGCATAACATGAATAGCGAAATATATTGCGACATTTGCCCTTATTTAGACTACCCCGATTTACACGATTATCAGTCGAATCTCGCACACGATTTCGCTCAAGAGAAATGAAGTGAAAAACAAGCGCAACCAACAAAGAAAAAGAAGTCAAACTCATAACTCAAAAAAACCACTCTAGTGTCAGATTAAAAGATTAATTAAGTGCAATATGCGGTATATTTCATTAGTATTATTAATATATTCGAATATATATTCGAAAAGTTCGAAAACAGACACTGGGGAAGCCTGCAAATTGAAGGCGAAATACGTATCTGTCAACAATAAAATATACATAGTAGAATTAAATTGGATAGGGTTTATTTCTAATTCCCGTCGTAGTAAGTAAAGCCATTCTAATTTTCATCATTTGTTGGATGGATTCAATGAATACTCCAAGAGTTCTTGTGCTGATTTGACTAAAACACACTTACCTTCCGATCCGTGAACTTTGAAATCACTGAAGAGCGATTATAATTGCATATTATTGAAATTACGCAACTGACGTTATTTCTAAAATTCGTCGTACCGTTTTAAAATCCGTCCATCAACATTTTTCATCGTCCGAACTAAAAATCACAACAATGTTTACGAAGCTAACGCGCATGTATTTGTGTAGGACGGGATGACAAATGTTATTCTGCAAAATTTCTGCAGGTCAGGCAAGTTTTCCTGGCTGTAGAATAACGATGCGTGAGCTATTTTCATTTATGAATGACGGAAATTAAAACGATTAGTCGACATTTTCTTCTTCGTCGCATGAAAAAACGTAGGAAATTTGGCTGGTAGGACTTCTTTAATGATAAAAAGCATTTAAATAGATCTTAGCTCACTTTGATTGATCGCGTATGAGAGGACAACAAACTAAAATAGTAGGGAACAACTAGTTTTGCAGTGTGTCATAAAAATGCTGATATTTTTAACAATTTGTGTTGGATAGGACGGGAATAGGCAACTAACACGAAGCAGCAACATACCCTAAGTTTTCTTTTTATTTAATTTTCAAATTAATATTGGTTACTTCTTTTGAATGCCCAGTATCTTTACCTCATGAAGTGAGTTACGGTGTGTTCACTTTGACATGACAGACAAGTCGACTAACATGGGGCGAAAGCATGTTTGTGAAAATTTTGTCACATGTGAATATGCTCTTTTTGTGCTCTTCAAAAATAAAAGGCTGACATTCCGAATTGGGGTTTCCAACTTGTACAAGGTGAATAAATCCAGGTACTTATTCATTCGGCAGCTCGAGATCTTTTAAAATTCTTTTTCATATTTATATTTTGCCAACATGTCATTTAGCTAATATTCAGTTCTATGAATGGGTTGTTGAAATAATTTGGGGACACGACATGAAATATATTGCATTGATAGAACACACGAAGTATCTACTCGTTTTCTGCTTCTTTCAGGAAGGAAGGATAGAGCTGGTTTTCCTCCGTATCCCATTTTAAACTCCCATAGATTTGAATGGGGTTGTGGATTCCATTCCAGTGCATTCTCCAAGTCGCAGTGAAAAGTAACGGTACGTTTTGTTGAGTTCTGATTCTGTTGTTTTTAAATATTTTCACTTGAGTTGAGTTTTGTTATCCTTTTTATACTTAACATAGAATGCGGTAAACTGAAGGCAGTCAGTAGATGCAAATACGACCTTCCCCACAACGAAAACGAACCGTAGCGTATGGAGCATATTAATGCAAATGGGGCTTGTGATTTCTGAGATTTTCATTCGCCCTGGGACGACCGATGCTGGAATGTCGCGCGTCCGCTTTACCGGACGAGGATGTTGCGAAGCTCAGTAGGCTTGTCGGTGTTTTGAGGAACCTTCTCTGTCCAAAATAGGTTTCGATTGCTGCACATCTTATTATAGAAATTAGGAATCTGATTTTGGTTGGTTGTAAATAGGAAGCAAATGGGTTTTGTAATGAAACAAAAAAAAAAAAAACGAATAGATGATGCAAACATGTACCTATTGTTAAATATCAAGGAATTAATGCCAACTGTTAAATTCTGCTTCATTACATGAAAACTAGCATAATTAATTATTGAATTTGGCACTACCTGTCTGGCTGATAAAAGCATACATAGGAGCATTGTCGCTGCCTTACTTGGTAGTACAGTTTGTACTTTTGATCCTTTGACACACATGGACTAATGATATTTCTCTAGCAACCCATTCAACTGCCATCCGGGTTAAATGAAACAATAACACAAATATTTCGATTGCAGTCACTTGTTGAATGGAAATCCTTCCTACATGTGCTGAAAACTGCTTCATGTGCTTCAAGAGGGTTAATCGAGATGGAGGGGTGGGAGAGTTGAAATGTCATAAAGGAGAGTTTTTCAAGGCAGACAGAAACCATAAAATAAATTGCCACAATTTTTCGGTTCTCTGATGTTATGGGAATTGCAACCCGAAGAGACGGGGTTGGTACGTCATTTTGCCCTATTCGCACACTAAAAATATGCTCACCCACACATTGCTCCTGAAGCTGGAATTATTAAAAGCATTTCGATTTGGCCGCACGATAAACAAGGATTATCATTCTTCAAACCGAGTAAAAATCAATTAAAATTCCACCAAATCGTTGTCATTACTTTATAAAATATTCATAAATTAATTAAAATATTTGCCATAAAAGTCACCCACAACAGTTTTTGACTCTTTCTCTTTGTTTGCTGATGAAATGGTACAGTTGCCTTTGTGTGTCTCTTTTTTTCGATATTTCTGTGGCCACCGTCGCCGTGGCTGCTTTATAAATACCACCGAGTCGCGTGCACGTTTCAACCACACATTGGCACCTCGCCATGGCGATTACCAGCTTCAGCGAAACGATTTTGGGGTTAATTATTGTTAGGGAAGTTCCTGTGGATGCTAGTGGTCTGTAGAGTATAAAGCAAATGGTGCATGTGTTTTCATTCAAGCAAATGTCCTTGAAATTCTCTGGCAAATTACGTTAATGGAATGTGCCAGCAATCGAAGCTGGGCAATCTCGTCCAAATAGCGAAATACTAGGAATTTGTGCTGACTTTGCACTGTTCTGTATTAATAAGTAGAGACAATGTTTGTTCTACTCAGCGACTTAAAATATTTTAAATCGACACAAGTTACACTTAGCAACCATCTGATGAATCAATGAATGAGAAATTGATTGTATTTAAATATCATAAAATTGACAAAAGGTATTCTACTGTAGCACTATTGCGGTTATGGATATTCAGCGTTGTGATTTCAACAAAATAATTATATTTAACGTTCGAAGTGAGACTTAATAATGTATTTTTTAAAAAGTCATTGACAAAATAGACAGCAGGACGGATAGAAATTTGGTACCAAATATCTACTAAATAGCCCCAGATTGTATATTAGTCGATTTTAACACGTAAATAATATGATTAATATGATAAGTTCAATTCATTTTTAAATAGCAATTACATTTTGCTGAACGTTCGATAATTCGATTTTGCTGAACTTTCGATTCTGTTAATAGCACTAGAGGCACTGACTATATAGCAAAAGCGGGCACTGCCAATACAGATATATTTTTAAAACGCAAACAATTCAACATTCGATAGCCATTTATCCAACCATGTTCAAGTCACTTTTGGTTTCCCGTAAACTCCTGCCATCAGATTTTGTACAGCTATCTTCATTCACTTCGTTAATTGTAGAACGTCAGTTTGTTCTAAACGACTTCTCGCTTAGAGCAGGTTTTTGGGTGTTTTTTAGGTTACGACTGCATAGTTATCGATTTAGCGTGCTGTGAGAGTTCTTGTCCTCGGGTACCACTTGTATCTTTTAGACGATATATCGGGATTACGGCTTTAGTTCCGTAATGGTAGAATGCAAAATCCACCAAAATTCCATTTCAGTATGGCAGATGTTTTTTTTTCAGATACTCGTCCACGTAAATTTCCAAGTTGATGATTCTGGTTGCCATGAAAATGTCGCTTTTCAAGCTACAGGCTGAGATAGTCTGCCAAACCAGATATTTTTATGCGAGCTTCAACAGTTTCATATGCTTGAAAATGTCTGTCGCCTTCTCCTTCTAGTTGACTGTGGGAGATTCCCTGCCCAGTAAGCTGTTTGAAGCCTACATTGATCCGTCGTCCATCACCTTGGAAGGTACAAAACAAGGAGTGTTTCAGGATTTTCAAATGTACAGTCATTCGACAATTATGGATCAAACACAATTGTGGGTCATTTTAGTACTAGATACTAATTTTTGTTTAAATATCAACTAATGATTAATCAAATTATTATCATTCAATTAGTATAATATTTACGCATTAATTGGCAGATAAAACTAAAATGACCCATGATTGTGGAGTGACTGTACGATTAAAATAAACGCGCGAAATTTTTGAGTCGAGCTTGAGCTTATTTATGGAAGTTTCGCGAGCATCTCCACCACTTTCGTACACAAGACCAGGACGACTGGTGAACGGTGGCAGTAATGGTTCGATTTTGACGGAGAATTGTGTAGGAACGAGGGAAGAAATCTAATCACAAACGAGCACGAGGTGATCGACAGATAGAACCAGTTCTTCGATGAGTATTTCAATAGCGATATGACAGAAGGAGTTGCAACGGAAGTTAACTTAGGAGTGCCTACAAACGATAACAGTCTGCCGGCTCTCGATACGGGTGAGATTCTGCGAACAATAGGTCAGCTGACGAATAATAAAGCCGCCGGAAAGGACCGACTCTCAGCAGAACTTTACAGAAATGGCCTAGCCGCTTGTAACGGTACTTCACTAGATAATTTAACGAATTCGGCAGAAGGAGAAACTACCGGAGGAGTGAATGGAAAGCGTGGTTTGTCCCATTTTCAAAAAGGACGATCGGCTGTAGGATTGCTGTAATAACTGCGGCATTACGCTGGTTAATGCCGCCTACAAGGGGCTCTTACAGATATTGTTACGTCGTCTATCCCCAATAGCAAGAGAATGGGGTGGGGTAGCATCTGGCTGGCTTTATGGGGCCACTCTCCGATAGACCCTCTAGATATGTCGCTAATACAAAGTGCCCACGCTTCACATTTTCATGGATTTCAGGGCAGCATACGATACAGTCGAGCATGAACTGGTAGATAATGCATGTGTACGGTTTTTCGGACAAACTGACGCGACTAATCAAAGCTACTCTGGATCAGCTCAGCTACGTGCTCTCGAGTCCTTTCGAATCGCGTAGAGGGTTGCAGCAAGGGTATGGACTATCCTGTATGTTATTCAATATCGCTATTGAAGGCGGCGAGCGGGATACGATACGAGAGGAACGATCTCCAGCAAGAGTATCCAAGGATACAGATAAAGCGTCGAAAACCAAATATACGGTAGGAAGAGGCTGCAGAAAAAACAATTTTTCCCTCCCACGGACAATGACTATTGGTAGTGATGAACTGGAATATTTAAGTTCGTATATATGGGATTTTTGATCACCGCAGAAAATATGTAATACCTAGTAAGGAGATTCAACGATACGTTCAAGGCGGAAATCGAGCCTACTTTTCCCTCCGCAAGACGCTTTGATCCAGGAGCATACGTCGAGTACAAAGCTGACGATGTACAAAACGCTAATCAGACTAGTAGTTCTCTACGGAGTTGAGACAGTAACTGTGCTTACGGAAGACATACCTGCACTTGCTGTATTTGAACGAAAGTTATTGCGGACCGTTTTCAGTGGAGTACAAACGGTTAGCGGAGTACAAAGGGATAGCGAAAATTGGCGTATGGTTATGAACCACTTGGAGAGATTCCCATCGTACACCTGGCGAAAGTTAGGACACTACGGTGGGCCGGTGACGTCGCAAGGATGCCGGGCGAATATGCAGTGAAATCTGCTCTCTTCAAGTACCCCACCGGTACCAGAAATAGAGGGGCCCAACGTGCCAGATGGCTCGACCAGATTGAAGCCGACTTGCGTGTGTCGAGATGGGCGATGAATTGGTGACGAACAGCCTAGGATCGAGTACAGCGGAGAGGAATACTTGGTACTGTAAGTCATTCTGAGTGCCATTCCGGCTCTAGAAGTAAGAATTCCGAGGATTTCCATTTAACATAGTGGCCGATAAGATTCAACCATTTCAATCCACTTATTGGTGAAAGCAACCTTTTTAATACCAACACATTCATCCTATAAAGTTGTAATCGACGCGACATCAAGACATAATTTAGCTGTGATATTTAATTGATTTTCCTAGACAGGATCTTCTTTTGCGCGTGTAATAGAAATTTGTACGATACGAAAATATCTGGAGAAGCTGAGTTTTCATAACCAGGGTGTCCCGTCGTATTTTTATCTAGAGTGGGTTATTGTATCAAGTTGGGCATACGTCAAACCATATTTTTTAGTATATGACATTTTCCGAGCAGTTTCTATACATTTGTTATATAGCATAGCAACGGTAAAAAAGCTTCGGAGCGTTTTATTGTTGTTAATTGAGCTTCGTTCGTGAAGGCCATTCCGGTTTCATTTATATAGCTATTTCATAAGAGAATAGAGTGGTAGAAACGGTTGGAGTTAAAGTAGCTGAATCTACCATAGTGATTTGAAAAAAAGTCACCAGATGGCCAATAAATTTATTGGTTTGAATTTTCCAGATTTTATCTGGCAGCACTAAAAAATCCAAGTAACAATTTGGGCTGGGGGAATTATCACTAAACAAGAAACATTCTGTAATAGTCAATAAGCTGTACTTGACTATTTGCAGACTAAAAAGAATTGACTGAACGAATCAAGTGGAACACCTTATGGAATTATGAAGGATCGATAATAGGACATCGCCTCTCGTTTCTGATAAAAAAAGAACAGAAGTTGGCGCTAGTGTTTCATCATGCGCCATGCGTGAGAGTATGCTTGAAGCAATCACTGTTTTTCTGTTGAATACAACAGATGTCGTTACTTTGTAACGCATATTGTACATATTGGAAACAGCCCAATTTCGCGCGACAATAAATTTACTCAGCGCAGCAACAGTACTCCCTCATGCATCTCAGTTTTATTTGTGTCTATCGCTAATCCCAATATAACATTTGACACCTGAACCAATAAATAGTTGTTAAACATTGTTTTTGTTTATCGCGTTCATGTTGCGAAATTTAATTTCTTCGAATTGAAAAGTCGCAAACATATTACGTACGGTATCAAAATCACTTTTTCGAGCTCACGGAAGAATAGTAGCAAGATGATATGGAGAGGTATAGGGAAAGTTTGTTTTTCATAAACATTAGGCAGAAGTTATGAGAATTAAGCATAACAGAGTGGCTGTACCACAAATAAAATGTGATTAGTGATTGTTTTGTAGGTAGGTAAATATAGATAAGTAAGAAATTTTGATTTTACTACCACTAGAAAAGCGCCATCTCTTGAAAAGCAACGGTTCGTGTGTCGTTAGTAGTCAGGGAAAGAATCTGCATAAACAAAATTATTGATTCATGTCGTACGCACTTACGGAAGAAAAGTTGTTGTATTCTATACAATTGTTTTGGAGAGCTAAATATTGTGATTTTATTATCTGGAAGATTCTTGAATTGATTTGAACGAAAATAGCACCATCGGAGAAACAAAAGCCTATTGGACGGACAAGCAATGCACACTCATTTTCTCTACATTTTCAGTTTCTCCGGGTGAATACGGAATTGCTGCATGATGCCTAAATATTTTCAAGTATTAAATTCATAAATAATTACTGATTTAATCCAAGTTTTCAGGAGAATTTCGTGAGATGCGCCAGAGTTTGTTTTAAGATTTTTTTATAAATTAATTTTTCCCTCACCATACACCAATTTTACCCTGGACTTATATTCGAACCTTCAGCTCTCTTTGAACCTTAGATGTTGCAGGGTTGAACCGTGTCTGTACAGTTCGAAATAGGCAATAATATAATACATAATAAATAAATATTGTTTCTCCATTTACAGATTGTACCAAGACACTTAAAAGCATTAGTCACTCTTTATGGTCATTCACTGTAATAGATATTTATTACGACTTTCGTAATGTATTTTTATGAATACGTAAAATTATGACGCCAATTGCATAAACATAATAATCATCTACTGATTTATGTCTGTTGATTACTGGCGAGTAAACCGGTTCTGTCATCTCCGAGAAACACGCGCCCATTCGTTTACGTTACCCACACATATAGGCATTGCCTAATTTGGCGGATGATTAATCAGTTTCAACATTTTCGACTAAGTTTTATGAATTTGAATTGTATCACAAATGAAATACACAAAGTAGACGTGTCAAGATTTGAGAATATAATGACAAATTCGATGTTCTAAAATTGGGATCTACTGGTTTTGCAATTTTTGCATTAATCTTGTATTCAGAGTTTCCATTTTTCGAAAAAGTTGATCGTTGGTATTGATATACGATTTTTAATTATAGTGCTACCGTACTTAATGAAATGCTGGTTGATGATTTGAAAAAAAAGCTGAAATTTCAATGTCGTGTAGATTTAGAAAAAACTTGGTATAAAATAAACAATATTCAATCATAATTGGTATTAAAGTGTGGTATACATATATCAATATTCCTTACCTATTAGAATTGATGATATCATTACACTCACTAATACACCAAATAATACTAAACAAAAGCACACCATAAACGAGCATCTTCTCCGACGGTATTTCCATGGGTTCAGGTTGCGATGAACACGTTTCTTAAACTTTTGTTAATTAGTAGGTACTCTTTCGAAGATTAGTGAACTTGCAACTGTACGTTTATACGTTCAACAACCTTAACTGTGTTCAAACTAGCGAAAAACTAATCTGCCTATTCCCGAACGTACGCCAGCGTCGAGTAATCCTTCCGGGCGAATTGGTCATACTGCCGATGGCTGTCGAACATTTTGCTTATTTCCTCTGTTTCAAACATATTCATGTATGGTTCGAAAAAGTATCTTTATGCACAATGTAATCGAAGATTTTCACGTTTTTTCTGCTGCGGCCATGGTGTTACAATAAGGTAAAAGTTGATCTTCTCACAACTAATAATTAATTTACGTTTTTCACAAGATGTAAACACTTCCGGTAAGTTGGCGGGAAACAGAAAAAACAGCGTCTAAAACAACTTTCCAGTAGTTCATCAATAATAGCAGGAAAAACACTAGAATAAATTTGAATATTCCACAACGCATACACACAAGTTACTCACAAATGCTTATCGAATTGCTTAAGCTCGTTCGAATGAGTTGTTATCTTCTTCAAACATACGCGAAATATTTAGCGTTCCCCGGAAAACCGGTTTGTTGCTCAATTTTACTTTTCTTCGCTCACGTTCCTCAGAGTAGCCGATTTCAAAATGTTGCGCGTTCCATCGCTCGTGAACCACCTGCAGGAAGCGGAAGATCCTGCACGACTAGTAACGTAAATTACTTCGGGATTGCTACCCCTGGCGGGCGACCTGTTCTCGCTTGAACCGTTGCTTGTTACCGTCTGACGTGCCATGTGAGTGAGCATGCGAACGGTGCATTCCAGCAAACGAACGCGCGGCGCAATTTTCGAAAAACAAAACAGACGGCGGAAAACATCGCCTTCGTAGCACCAGCGTAGGCAGGCGAGGTAGCAAGCTCTGGTCCGCTGACAGCCGCCAGTGCTGTGCTAACTAGCGAGGGCTGATGTGCGATGTTTTTCTCTATGCGTGCCTCTCAATACGCTTTGGTTTCGCAGGGTGCGGTGGTGTAATAGAAAAAGCACAGTCCGAGCCTCTCTTTCGTTGGTGGGAAATCTGGGCAGCAGGGGAATGGGATGCTGCGTGCTTTTATGTGACATATTCGAAACACACGCGCATGGGAGGAATGGTTCGAAGCAGTGTCGTTTCCGTTCGAAATGAAGATCGTCTGTCTGCCGTAAAATTTTGAATTCATGCCAGCTAATGGCTTATACAGCCAGCTTAATGCGGATTTTCCCTTTGCTTTCGTAAGGGAATGGCCGTGGATTTGAATCTTAGTAGAACCTGGCCATTCGATGTCAAAATGACTTTATCAAACGTTTATTCTCAAGCCTCTTTATGCCCTTGCTTCATACTAAATTCTATATTACCACGAAGAAGCACTTTTAACAGTGCAAAAGACAGCATTGGTCAGCCTCGCCAGGGATGGTTGTAATTGAAGACAGTACTGGCATTGAGGAGCAAGGTGGGTCGGTAAAGTTAAGCTAGTATTGAAGGAAGGGTACCTCCCAATACACACGAGCATGTATAAAACTAAGCTCATTCATAATAATAAGCTCATAAGCTTTATGACTGACTCGATAGCGATTTTAGCAAGAAGAAATGCAGTGCAGGATACATCAAACACCCAGACTGGAAAAAGTGGGAAAACGAGACTTGTAATTGAAATCAAAGTTTGATCAAAGTTGGTTTGTCTAAATATTAAACTCAAAATTGATATTAAATTAGAATTGAAATTGGGTTTATTCGGACATGAAGTTTGAGTTTAAATTGACTTAAATTTGAACTAATTTGAACTTGATTTAGCTTCAAACCGGACAAGGACACGAAATTAGACACGAAGTTTTATTTGAAATTAGGATTGATATCTTTCGTTCTTTCGCCTTATTTTCTCGCACGTTTTTCCTCTTTTTTGTATTGCTATTTCTCTTTTCCAGTCCCGTTTTTCCATTTTTTTCGTTTTTGCTCCTTTGCTGTACCGTTTTCTTAGTTTTCGCTCTCACTTTTCTGCTTTTTCCTTCCGATTTTCTATTTTTCTACAGTTTTTCTTTTTTGTCTCATTCTTTTCTTAATGTCAGTCCTGTTTTTCAAACAATTTTTCCACATGTTTTCCTTTCGCTTTCTGTTATTTATTTTAGCTTCTCTTTCTCCTTTTTTCTTTTACAGTTTTTGTCCTTTTCTAAATCTTTTTATCTCTTTTCCTTCTTGTGTTTACTTTTGTCTGTTCCGTTTTCCCTCTTGTTGAATTCTCGTATTTCCTTCTTTGCTGGCACATTCATTCTTCATTTATCGCCCATTTTTTGTCTGTTTCACTTCCGTTTTACCTTTTTCTTTGGTTTATTTTTTTTTGTTTTTCTTTTCTTTTTTTTCTGTCCCATTTTTTCGAATCGTGTTCAATCGTTATCCTTTGATATCTCTGTTTTTCCTCATTTCCTGAACTTGAACTGCTTCAAACCGGACAAAGACTCGAAAGTAGACACGAAGTTTTACTTGATGTTACGATTAGAATGATTTCAGAAATTATTTCCATTTTGTTAGGAGGTACCTATTCTATGTGATTTGGTTTCAAAAAACTAGCATTAGATTCTGATGGAGTCAACGAACCTTTTCATGAGGTGACACACATTTTTTTGTCTGCATGTACCTATCCACAAAAATCCCGTGCAGTTGCGTGTCGAAAATAACTGTGTTAATTAACAGTACGTACCCATGTGCAGTTTATGACTGCGTCTTCCTTTCACACTTGGCCGTTCGATATTGGTGTCTTTTGTTGGTTTATACGGTCTAGGCTTTTCAACCGAGAGCGATCGCTTCTTCAAAGTGATGTTTTCATTCTCTGATTAGCTTTGGCATGCCGCCGCCATTGACGGGCTATAGGAACTACGGGTTTGCGTTCCGTGAGGCCAGCCAGACGGCGGAGGTAACAAAACAAAACTTTTAATTGACCACGCATTCGACTCCACAGCAATCCATCCGTTCCGAGAGCCGATAGCCTGTCCTAGCTCGTGGTGGGTGTTCAGCATAACTCGTACCTACTCCCTATGCTGCACCTTCGACAAGCTCACGTCGTCGACAAGCTAGTATGTCACGCTGGCTGGCAGAAATTATGCGCCTGTCCCTCTGCGACCGGCGATGGCGGCGACGGCAACCAGGTTGTCATTCGCATCCAATATGTCAACCGTGGCTGAGTTTGGTGGTTTAGCATGGCGTGGTGTGGGTAGGAAAAGAAAACTTGCCCTCGGGCTGCATTTATCAACAAGTACATATTGACACGTTCCAAACCCATGAGGCGGCACTTTTTCGCGGCCGGTATAAGTTTAATAACCGAGAAACCGTGAAAGGCTTTCTGGGGATTTATTTTCTGTGTGTGTATTTTTCCGAGCTTTTTTCAGGAAAGTAGTTTTAATTGAGTGAGTCGTTTCTTTTGGTTGGAATTTTTATTATTGAATGAAGCTAAATAGTCAAAACTGATTTCACTGTGTTCTAGAAATTATGAAATACTTGGTATTAGACATAATATGCTGGTGTTGCCAAGGAGTACTGTATCGATGTCTGTAGATAAATTCCCAGTGGACACCAAGCGTTGCAAGGGGCTCGTGGTTACTGACGGCGGATGAAACAAAGAGCTATAAACGTTTATTTCGCCCTACCGTGAGATAGTCGGTAGCCAGGGAGTCCGAAGGCAATTAAAATTTAATGTCCCACATGATTCGGAAACATCATGGCAGGGATGTGTCGCTCGTAAAAAGGAACAATCCTGTCCCGACTGTAGCAGATCGAGGCGCGCGTGGACACGGCACCTAGTTGCTAACGTTCTCAGCATTTCCTTCGTGCCCACGCTGCTGTGCTGACCGACCGGTGACGTTGAATTGCAAACGTCATCGCTCCATTTGGTTTTAATTTGATAGGATTTTGATACCCCAAGCATGCGAATGTGAAATAAAGCGAAATCGCCTCTCTTATATGGACCGCATCTAACATGGCCAAGATTGGCTAGTGTAATCGACCACCGCGCACCGGTGATTTTTATGAGTTATCGTCCTGAATGAGGGTGTTTTGCTAGGCGAACCAATTTTTGCACTTCTAATTAAAATCTTCTGTTCTGCTAGACATACTGCCTGGGATCATACAGCTACATACTTAGGAACACAAAAAATCCCATACTTGAAAACTGGTTGTTCAGACTAGTAGCTTACTCTGAAATCCCAGCCAAGTCAGAAAGTCTGTTTACAAAATAAAATTAAGTTGTTAAATTAAAATCACTCGTGTGTTCAGACTTTGTAGGAGATGCGATAGAAAACTTTTGCATCACGCAGTAGACCAGTTTTGACAATTGTATTAATACAATGTTGCTTTAATTTGAACTTAAATTTAATGTGTATAAGCATATTTTTAAGTTTTATTTTTCGATTCTGTATTTAATACCATCCCAGTATCGCAATATTTGTTATTTCTTAAATCATTTACATTAATTTTATTTCAATCTATGCCAAATATCTCTTTGATTTTGAGTGAGTTTCATTTTAATTGAAGCTACTCCTAATTTAGTACACGTCTTTTATGTTAGAGGTCTTTATCAATAAATATGTAGTAAGTTTTAACTGGAAAAGCTTCCTTTTTGCGTTATTTTGTGCTATTTATAATTTGTTTTTGTATCTCTTTTTTGTTATTATTAATCTACTCCGGTATTTTTCAACTTTATGGCATTTTTGTGCTATTTTGGAGTCATTTATAAATCATATTTGATTAATTTTTATGTTACCTTGGAGCCATTACGTGTATTATTTTTGGTTTTATTTGGGGGGTCGTAAACCATTTTGTTTCATTTTTGTCCAGAAATAACGAAACGATGTTTCATTTTTTAAATAAATTGATTCGAAATGGCACAGTTATTATTAACCGTAATATGTACATTGGTCACTCCGAACCTACTCCGAAGTTGCCATTTCGAGGACTGCTCGTTAAATTGACTTCAAATGGATAAACATCAACTCCTGGAGTGAAGTGATCCTGGAGCGGAGTGGAACATCATCTCCTGGATTGGTTCGAGTCTTCGCTTTTTTCGCGCTGGAGTTTTAACCAGGGCACCGATGTCTAGTCATCGTATTATCACGAATATTGTGTTTATAACACCCAAATTATTTTTCGGGCCCACAGCAAATCTTACCACAAATAGGAGAGTGTACGTGAGTAACCGCACCAGCTGTGGTTTAAATCCACATGTAGAGTAGGGCGGGGCATAAGTGCGATGTTTGAAGTTGTCATGAATTTTCATGAGATATAAAAAAGCCCAACAATAAAATATATTTTATATGCATCAATAATAACTCACTAACTTCACATTCAACTATAAATCATCTGGAATAATAGTGTTATGCAAAATAAATTCTTCATTTTTTAGAAAGTGCGAATACCGTGGGGCAAAAGTGCAAAGTTCGAATCTATGAAATTAGCACAGCAGTAGCTAACAAAGCCATAATATCACCGACGAACCGACATGACATCCCATACATTTTCCTTAAAAAACTTGTGTCTGAAAATTTGAATCAAAATACGTTAAACCGTACAGGTATACCTCGATAGTACATACATCTTTGCTTCGTTTAGCGTACGTATTACCGAAATGTACGTACTAGCGAATTACAATTTTAGGTTTTGAAGCATTGTTGTATTACGCTTAATATTGCATGAAATTTGCAAATTTGTATACATTATTCAATAAATATATATTTTAGTGGTATTGATTTGACATAGCAATTAATTTTTAATTTCTTTAATCAATGATTTTGCCCTTTGTGAAGCTTAGAATGAAACAAATAAAGTGTTGCTGGAAAATTTTACGTACTATCGAGAAAAAATGTACGTATTATCGAGGTAAAATGTACGTATTATGGATGGTACGTATTATCGAGGGTACGTACTATCGAGGTATACCTGTAACACCATCTGCACAACGGATCGCAGAACGGATTTACCTTGGAATAGTAGAGAACAGTCATTCACTAACTATGTGTGACCGACATGAAAAAATAAAAACACACTAGGAGCACAAGTGAATGCATAAACCCCTTTGTAAAAATTACTTTACCTTTTGTTTTTACAATACACAAAGAATTACCGGGTTATTTCCGATGTTCATACAGATTTCCGGTGAAACAAACTGAATTTTGCATAAATCCATCTCCCGTACATTTGTACATCGCTCTGCTGTTTGACATAAGCGGTCGCTCGCTTGTAAACAAGTGGTCGTTTGCTTGCAAGATCTTGTGAGTCAAAAATAAAACGCCTGTGTCACGTCAGTTCGTCAGTGATAATATCTTCAATCTGCGATATGTTTCGGTAAGGAATGTTCTCAATTTGCACCTTTCCTATTTTGCGTTGGTGTATTGCAGCCCCCGTCAGATCGACACTTTACCAAATAATTTTTTTTTGTTTCATCAGCGGAAAGACACGGTTTTCCTTCAACCAGCATCTGTTGAGCACACAGTTTTCTGCCATTTCTAGTATCTGTAATATAGTGCCCAAAACTGTATATAATTACCTATGCATTTCTGCCTCGTCCATGAATCGCGACTTTTGCACTAGGCGCTTGACGGAGGTTGTTTAAATTATGGAAAAACGAAACATATTTTGTGATTTTTTTCTCACCGCATTTTCAAAAGAGATATGTGAGTGATATAACGCTGGTACAATTTTTCAACGAATGATATCCTCCTCTTGATATCGTATTTGCCGTATAACGAAATATTACATCAAAACCACTCTAAAATAACATTTATCACATAACTTAGCAACTATACTTCGTAAACAACAAATGTTTACGATAGATTGAAGCTATCAAAGTAGTCAAACATCCATGCCAATGTAGTCAATGTACTCCCCTACTAGCACCCCTACTCCCCCTACTAATTGTGGTAACCGATTAATGACCTATTTTAGTCATAAATAGGTTGCAGCAACCAGAAGTGACAAAAGTGTGCTACTTGGGTCGGAATCTACACTGATAAATCATTGAGTTTTTAACTTCACTTTTTGCACTATTAGCACAAGGCATAACACTTATCGTTCTTACAAACATAAAAAACATATTTAACTTTTACCGACCGGTTTCGGGCAACTAGCGTTTCGACGAAGTAATGCCCAACTGATTGCGGTCGGTAAAAGGTAAATATATTTTTTATGTTTGTAAGAATGATAAGTGTTATGCCTTGTGTTAATAGTATAAATCATTGAATTGCACTTTTACCCCGATCGCACTTTTGCCCCTCCTTACTCTATTAGTTTCGGCTTTGAGTACACTCAAAAAAATCAGCACGTCAAGTTTACGTCAAAACATAGGTAATTCTCATCCATCACAGTTTTCATGTAACATTCACGTGAATTGTTGGTAACTCGCACTCATACTAACCAGTTTACGTGCGATTCCGGTAAATTTTATCAATTTTCCCGTTAACTAGTACATGAAGTTTACGCAAGTTGCTGTACAGAAGTTTACATGATTTTTCACGTGGATGCGACGTGTCGATTTTTTTGAGTGTAAAGCCTTTAGCGAGCGAGCAGCGAATCTTGCTACTATACGCTGCCCATGGATGCATAGTTGACGTAACGACCTACACTATCATTGTTGAGAAAACGCATTTTTATCGGGAAAAATGTTTAAGGCCATATAATCTTAATTGTATACTTTTCCAATAAAATACTTTGTCAATATAGTAGAGTAGGCCGATGGGGTCTCGTGATTCATTTCTCGGTTATTGCATTCAAACAATGCATACGCCAGAATAAACAGATTGTTTATTCTCATCGCTTGGCGTAAAGCCCGTGAAACGCAAGTTGCTATGCTAGATAATTATGCGAGGAGTTACATCAACTATGCAGCGTAGCTCTATTTTCCCAAATTTCTCGAATATTTTCGAACAAACAAATGTTGTTTGAGCATTGGAAATGTATATTACATAGATTTGATTTGATTTTTGATTTGTATTTCGAATATAGGCTTTAAGCCCTTTACCCATTCTTAAATATATACTACAACATAGGCTTACAAAAAAATAAATTTCAACACGCACAGAATTACAACTGTCTTAAAAATTAAAAGTATTCGATTTATCGTAATTGTCCTCTAAAGTATAAACTGAGTATATGTTTTATCACATCCGAGCTCATGCCAATGGTTATAACATGTTGCAATGCATTGAAGGCGTTCATGAATCGGGATACAGCCCGGACTCGATTATCCGGGTGACAATTTTTATTTTCAGCCCGGATAATCGAATCACCCGGATAATCGAATCATCATTTTTGGTACAAATTTTATTTAGGCAAGTCAAGTTTTTTGACTTTCAGGTATCAGAAATGTTTTATTTATTATTGATCTATCTTCCCAAAAGTCAGAAAATTCCTTTCTTACGATTTTTTCCACTGATGATTTTTTTGGTACCATATTATTTTTTGTATGTTATGTTTTTCAATATTTAGGTATTATAAACGTTTTTTTTATTATTGATCAATCTCCCCTAAAGTCATAAAATTCCTTTTTTGTATTTTTTTTTATTGATGATTACTATGATGATGATGATGGTAATGGTGATGATGATGATGATTTTTAAGTAAAAAAATTGATTCCATCATCGCAGGATTTATTTTTGCTTTGTTCGCCGATAAAAGGAATATAAGAAAGGAATTTTGTAGCTTTAGGGAGATGTATCAATACTTATCAAGTTGGAATCATCATGTAGCATGAAAACTATAACATTAAGGTTTAAAATAAATCATTGAAAAAAAATAATTTTTTTTTCACCCGGATAATCGAGTCTAAAAACCCGGATAATCGAATGCCCGGATAATCGAATCCCCGGTTAATCGAATCCCCGGGTAATCGAGTCCGGCCTGTATAGGGCAACATAGGGCACAGAAGGGTATTTTCGGCCCATTAAGCGATTGCATCTATTTTTTCGGCCTACGGCCTAGTTCTAGTGAAAGAACAGGTGGTTTGAATACGTTCTTTGAATAGAAAATACTAGATTACTTACAGGCTTCAGAAAATAGTTATATAACATATTAAAATTGTATGCCGGCAAAGTATTTTTATTGGCGAAAGAAAAGGCAAATAAGCTGAATTTAGAAACCTGCTGAAAATACCCTTCCGTAGCTTAGGTAAGAATGCGTAGGACCGAAAAAGTACATTTTAGTCATTTTGGCTGTTACGTCAACTATGAATGGGCAGTACGAAAACATTACGTCTTGTCAAAATGTTGTTGACAGAAATAGTTACAGTAGACATATTGATTTATAGATAGTTTAAAGTTCTTTTTTGCGTCATTTGTATTTCACTTGTATGTCATTTTTGTATTAACGTTTAATGTCATTTTGTAAGCTAAATAGTACCCATGCATTGTGGAAGGTGATATATTCCTTATAAATCTTCTAAATATTTATTCAGCTGAGTACCAAGTCTTGCTCGGGGCCACCTGTTTTTGGATTCTTAGCCACTTGTACATCTGGTTACGTTCCGCCAATTTCTATAATGTCTGTTGTAGCTCCTTTTCATCATTTGGACGATACTTTGCCGAAATGTACGAATGAATACATTGCTACTAAACCTCTTGATTTGACAATGCTTATTTGCAGCTGATTAAATACTGACAAGGTAAATTTAAATGAAATTTTGCATGCCAATTTACATCAATTTTGCAGTCAGAAAGCTGATTTACAGCATTGCAATTGCAAGAAATGGCAATAATCGGTTGATTTACTGCTTATGTTAATGCTTACTAATGCTGCTAATGCTTACTAATTACTGCTTATGTTAATGCTTACTAATAGTTAATGCTACTACCACTGTTATCGGTCTGGAATTCCGCAAGGAAAACAAAGCACTTTTTTCCTTCCTTTTTTTTTTGTTAAATTTTAGTCACTTTGGTCATTCGTGACTTCTGCGTGGTTGGGATTTGAACCCGGGTCCTCGGCGTGAGAGGGCTAACCATTTCGCTGGGACTGACCCCTTTTTCCTTCTTCTCCCCTTCCTGCTCGTGACAGGGATCACTCCTAATTTTGTGAATGATTCTCTTATGTCGTAGAAAATGTATGCTAAGTTTGGTGAAGGACCGCTCAAGTGTTCCGGATCTATTTGTTATTCATTTGGGCACTTCATCTGACTGCAAATTGTCTACACGCATTAAATTGCTTACAGACTATAGCGAATTAGAACTTCTTATTTCCTGCGCGAGTAAGTGCAGAGGCATACCGAAGTCAAACAGTTCTTCGACTTTTGTTAACATCCTTGTGCATTCCGAGATCAGCTCATTAGCCCCAAACGATGAAACGGTATTTGCAGCAAACCAGTTGGGCGTAATGTTCGCCCGGAAGATAAGTATAGATATCAGTTTGGACAATCTATTTCGCCGTTGATGAGTTTAGCCACGAATATAGCCTGATGCGTCTTGTGCCTGTGTTCCAGTGTATTGAGGTCAAGTAGCCCAAGCAACACAGCTTGTTATAGAATAGTATAACATTACATACATCAGAACTTCTCTATTCCCCGAAAAGCGCAAAAAATTGAAGTCTAATCAAACAACAATAGAGGTTTTCCGTCAGATCATACCCCTTCTTTTCTTATTTTTTCTCGAAAGTACTCCCAATACGAGTGATAATGGTGCAAAAATATATTTTTTTCATTGACTCTAGAATTTACTACGATTTTTCAAACAATGTAAATTGCAAGAATGGTGAGTTTCTTTTCACCAAATCACGAATGTTGAGTTTTAAAAAATTCGTTTCGGCTGCACTGTTTATTAAAATTTTCAGATTTTCTGGCAGCATTGCACAACAGATATTGACATATGTGTATCAGCGGTTGAGTGAAAAGGACAAAACGAATGAAGCTAATGATTACCTTCTTTTTCGTTTCGTGCGTTGCTTGCCACAAGAGTAAAGAGTGGCATAAATGGTTTCGAAGTGGTGAAAATAGAGGACACTGGTACAAAAAGGCATGTAATACATCCGAGAAGTGACGGGTTGAAATATACGTATTTTAGTTTTTCATTTTTACAGTAGTTAGAGGTTTTAATAAAGAAAGTTTTATATGGGTATAATTTCTAAGAGTCAAAACCGAACATTTAGTGGAAAAAAAAATTTTGACGGAAAACCTCTATTGAAAGAAGTATGTATCAGGTTATTTCATATCATTTTAAAACGTTATTATAGCATAAGCTACAACTTGTTCTTCCAGTAGTTGAGATTTAGTAATGGAGATATAATAAAAACTTTGTGTTGACATGTTGACAAAAACAAACATTATTCATTTGATATGAGCTGTCAAATAAATTCATGTTATCACAAAACATCTCAAAACCTTAATAATAACGACACATGTTTTCAAAGTACGTTTATAGTACTCTTAAACGACTACTTTCTCTGAAGAACTTGTTTTGTGTGTTACTTGGGAGACAACATCTATTCGGGTAAGATGGTAGGTTATCACAGGATGCTGCCATGGGAGACGTACTAAAACCACGTTCAATCCGTAGGTTCCTAGGAAGATCACCAAACCAAATTACAGTTCTCCAGTAGCAGACGAACTAAGGCGCAATACAATCATTTTAGGCAGGGAACATCACTAAACTTACGCCTAACCTTAGCCAGAAATCCAAGTTAGAATTAACGGGAAATTAGCAGTCATTAACTTTTCGTCAAAGAGACCAATTTCGGAAGCAGTTTCTGGGCCCAAAAGCGGGGTTCTGTTTATAGAAATGTATTCACGGCATTCTTCTTGCCAATCTGAACACAGCAAATATATTTTTATGGACAAAATTTTTGCTTCAAACAAAAAAAACTGCTTTCGAAATTTGCAGAGTCGATGACGACTAATTTCACCTTAACTGATCCGCGGCGTAAATTTAACGTTAATTGAGTGTCCAGCTAACTTGATTCGTTCTGCGTAGATTAATGTCATCGATAGCATTGAAGCAAATTGTGTTTTTAATTCGGGGGAAACTCACAACTTCACACTTTGCTATGCTGATAATAAGCCTAATCAGTTTGCATTATTCATCAAATAGATTGAGCGAATCTTACAAACGGGTGGTAGCTGTCGTCTTCATTGCCTAACGTAGCAAATAGTTTCAGGTTCTCGGTGTACACTAACTTGCAGCCGAGTTCCAGCAGAATCGCAACATCATTAAAGAACAATAAGAAATGCAAAGGGCCCAAGTTGCTACCTTGAGGTAGTCCAGATTTGTTGCTAAACGCTGACGATGTACTGGATCCTGGTTTTGCGCGTAGTACGAGATCGCTAAGATATGACTGAAGTCAATCAGTCATTTTCTGGAACGCACTAAGTTGTTGGAATTTTCGCAAAAATATTGCATGGTTAGTCCGCTCGAAGGCCGCTTTCAGGTCGGTATAGATGACATTACACAAGTCTCTTCTCTTCCATTTGCCAATACACGTCAAAGTAAACTCTAACAGATTAGTACAGATGGATACATAGAACATAGACGGAACATAGAAATATATAGTCCTCCGAATAAGAAATTAGTTGTTCATTAACTAATAAAATTGATTTTAGTACATTGCTAGTATATAGCAGACTAGTCAACTACCAAAATTAACTTTGTTGTTTAATGGACGACTGAGATATCGCAGTGGGCGTACAGCTCCACCCATCGCCTTATTCGGGGGATTCCTGTATTCAGTTTTGTCAGAGGCGAATTTCACCTCCGAGTTACTTTATCGAGTTCAAAATAGGCACTCGTTTTTATGAAAATGTAATCAAATTTTCTTGGTATTCTAGCAATAATAGAAACTAGAAAATTTTCCAAATATTTCATTGCATTTTCATAAAAAAGTGTTTTTTTGAAACGATGGTTCTACAATTGATGACGGGACGGTAAGGGAAAGTAATGAAGAAGGATTTTTTGGGAATGGACATCCGCCAGGGCATGTGACTCGCTGGTACCCGTGTACCTATGAGCTACAGAGGCGCTGGACAAAAGGAGACTGCACAATCCCTCTTATTAATATAGTGGCATGGTTTTGGGCTATTTTCAGACACAAATTGTGCCTCTTCCTACACCTACACCTTCCTACTGTAGAAACCACCGACCGAGAAGTTTAATCTAACTTTGTGCTTACTAGCGTGACGACGACACTATGCAGGCCCTTGCGACTTACAAGGTACTACCTGTGAACGCTGTTCGTCTGCCAGCGCGTTAGCCGCGGTTCTCAGCGCGGGGTTTCGGGGGAAGGCCCTGTTCCTGTGAAAATTTTACAGCGCCATCTACAAAATTTCATGAAATTGTAGGGTTTTTCGTCCCAAACTGAACGATAATTTGAGTAATCCCCAATTACATTAGCGTCCCGTGTGTAGGCCTTGAAAAAAGTAAGCTGCCTGGCATATTTAGTTTAAAAGATATAAACCTGTGAACAGGGAACTATTATTTTAAAAACCGTTCGAGCACCATTTGCAAATCACTACTTGCGGCTTCAAACCTTAAATAGACGGTGGGACACGTGCTCCAGTATGCCTCATTCTGGAGACGCCAGTGAGTGATTAAAATGCTTAAATGCAGAGAATATGAGCCCAAAATTGCACTCTAAAAATGATATCTATTCATAACTAAATGGTTGAAATGCGCTATGTTTACCATTTTATTTAATAAACAAAAACACATCTCACACCTTTCCAGACTGGAGCTTAGATTTCCCATTACCGCCTTACGCTATTGTGATTAAATTTTCCACTAAAATTAAATATTGATTGAAAATAGGTATCTAGCCGCGATCGAAGTGGCGGCGCATCACACTTGTACCTATCGAAAAAAAACTAGACAAGAAACTGAAGGGAAGAGTATTGTTTATAAAAACACTTAAGAAATTAAATATGGGCGTTCTATCGCTGACTTTTATCTTCATAAATAAAGTTTTTATGAACTTTGTTCATTTCTCTTTACTCACTTTGCTACGCACATTTCATTTCTCGCACCGTGGGCCACTGGCAACAGCTGCACGATGGGTGAAATGCTGTTGGAATTTGTTATATTTAAATTTTTCTATTGATATTGTTTCCATTTAATTCTTTAATTTTTAATTCTAATAAATCAAGTGCCAGATCATCACATTTGTTTAAATTATTCATAGCATCGCACAATTATTCAATCATTCTTTACAAGTTATTTGACCAGCTGCGCTTACTGTGCCTGGTGCTGCACTTGTCGCTAGGGATCCTGCAAGCGTGACTGCTAGCGGCATGTTTCCATTGATAGTTTCGTTTCGGGTCGGCCGAATAGATAAACAATAACTTGCTTCGCTCTAGCTATGCATAGAGAGTTGGAAGCTGTGCTTATTTTCTTCATTGCTTTTGTGACTGACTTGATGCCAATATGGATAGAAAATTGCTTGATACAGACGACAAACAGTTTTGCATTGTGTGCTTAAGTCTACTCGATTGATTTAACTCATATTTTCAGCTGCTTGATCCCCGTCGGTTTTCGGTTTAAACCTATTTTTTAATTATGTTTAGAACTGGCAGCACTTGTAGATATGAAAATGACAGTACGACAACCCTCTTATTCGCTTTCCTCATGTGCTGTCATTAGCTAACGATACACATAAGAAGGGAACAGATCGGAGTCTTGCGTCGACAGACTCTAATAAAGTACCACATCGAATGAATAGTTAAGGGATAGATAACACTTGCCCTTAGCTGTGAAGATAGACAGATAGAAATTCTTTCATAATTAATAAGAAGTAGGACTCGTATTTTTTCAGATATATTTTTCGGCAGGTGCTTCTGTCGACGGCCACGCGATCGTTCCCAGCTGGAGTCAGACTAATGGCTCTTTGAATGGCTTCTCGTCGGGTAGACAGGAAGCACGGGATAATTAGGTTAGCGCCATCATGTTCTGGTGGAGATTTGACTGTATGGATCGGTATAAACTGTGAACAAATTGGAGAACACAGCACGGTACGCTTGCTCAAGGTGGTCGAAAACCGATTTCGGAGGATTGTAAAAATGCCTCATAAGTCAGAGATTTTTATTAAGATTAGAACGATGCGGCGGCCGACAGGCGCTTATCAAGCCGGTTATTTAGTCTAAAAGGAATTCTATTAATTGTGCCTAGCCGAAATATGCTTGGGTTCACCGGTTAATTTTCCCACACATGCCGTTCATTGCGTTTGGTAGATTCCGATAAGACAAGTGTTTCACGAGTAAATACGCCCGCACAGGTCTCCTCATTCATCGTATTTCACCTCAAACCGGTTTCCGAATGCTCGCACTTCGTGTCTTACAAATTAGTTGAAAATGTCAATAGTTAAACATTCCCACAGCGAGGAGTGAATCAAGTGTTCATATGTCACAACGGTCGGCCGAGTTCGTCGATGCATTTATGGTTTACAAACAACGAATGTTGACGGTCTCTGTCAACTCGGTGCCTATGTCAAACGGCAATGATCTCATTTCCCTTCCGCTTGTTTTACAGCCCGATTCGAAAAGCTGGGTTGATGACATTGAGAAACAGGAAACGCGCACCTCTTTTGTGTGCGGCGGCGGCCAGCGGAATTCTCGGAAGTTTTGGAAGATGTTGAGTTAATATAGAATTTCATCGATTTCACCACAATTTTCCAGGTAAAATTTGTCTGTAAATGATAAAGCTCACTAATAGCGAATTATTACGTAACATAATGCATTTGAAAGTACGTGGCATTTTCAAAAGTCATTGAACGAAATCAAGCAAACAGTGGAAACCATTTCTCACGGTACATCTTAATCCCGCAACCATGCGGAGGAATCTGGGATCAAACAACAAACACAATTTACTGTGTTTACTATTCAAACATATCAATTTGCGGGTTGAATCGACTGACTGACGATGGGCTACGGTACCGAACGAACGCGACTTGGTTGGTGTTAATAATTTAAATACTCGCCGTCGTCGTCGCATCAGATAAAACGGCACCACTTGGATTGAATCATAAAAATTACAACACAACGTTGGCTGTTTACTCATTACATGATAGGCGCTTTTATTGCCGTATGAATCATTTAGTGGAAACGCATTAAACGAAAACTGATTTTTGTCCACGCCTTCGATTGCCCGTTGTTGGCTGGGGTGAATAGTTTCAACATCTGCTGAAAACATCGAACAAACCTGAAAGCCCACATGTGACGATAATGGTGACGAAAACGAAAACATAGCAAAGTGAGCATCATTCATCAAACGGTGCTGCATGTTGCTGGACGGCCACATGTCCTCTCTGTGGGATGGTACAGATTTCCGGTTTGACAGTGAGCAGATGAAACTGGATGAAATTGAGAAGGAAAAGCACGTTTGGTCGGTCGGTAGTTCGGGAGCTTTTGACCAGATGCCACTGAGATTGCACTCAGTTCGGAAACAAAGGAAGGGGATGAAATGATGAAATGATGGTACTTTTACGACCATGACGACGACGACGATGATGATGATGCTGTGCCAGGCAGCATAAAGGGTGACCGTCTCTGTCTCTGGTGTGTCTGTGATGTGTGAATTTTGGAAGTAAATAAATATAATGAATGTCGGTTGGGTTCAACTATGCACACAAAATTCATTTCACTAACCGTTTTATTTCATTCTTCCCGAGTGGGTTGGCTTTCGTAAGAAAATTATGTGAATTGATTGTTCTTGTTTGATAACCGTAACTATTGAAATTTATTAAATGTTGACAATTATGTTTATTGAATGTTTAGAATAAGAAACTGAATTTTTATAAATATTTACAGGCGTCAAACGATTGCTGAGAGTAAGCAGAAACGTAACCCAGTGAAGTGTGGAGTGTCTGGTGTGAAGAATGGTAAAATTGAATGAACTGGAAAGTACATTCGGTTGTTCAATGGCAGATGAAACACTAAGCCACGCTCTTTCGGTTGCTGGCCGAATGTTTTATTGCTCTGAACCACTATCGCACCCTTATATTAGATAGTCTAATATCTAATTTTGTTCTTATTCTCCCAATTCTATCATTCCACACACGCACCTCGGCGACGGTGTATGATTGCTTTTTGTTTCTGCCGCCGAGAAAATAGACTGTATCTACTCTGTCAGTGTGATAGAAACAGGCAGTCTGTTGTCGAACGTCGGCGAAAAAATTGCAGATAACTTAACTTGTTAGAAAAAGATTGTCAACGTAAACAAAATGGTGTTTATTGCATCCAAAGTACAGTTTAATTGTTCTGTAAACATGACTGAGATGTATTTTTAAAACAACTATAACTTTTGAGGATACTAACAGATACAGTCAATTGACACTTGCTTTTACAGGTTTTTGTTGTACTTTTAAGTAGGAGTTGTTTAATCTGTCACCATTTGACACCTTGGGAAATATTTAAGCTCAAAGAAGTACTGTTTTTTACCAAAAAAGCTCAAAATATCCAAAACTTTCGAAAATAACATATAATAATGTTCCATAGAAACATTGATTTTAGCAAGATAAACAACTTTCTAGAACACTATAAACACGTAAAAATTGACCAGAATAAGTCAGGGTTTAAAAACTGTTTTAAAGGGTTTGTCCACGAATAACGCGTCATAGATAATTTCCATGAAGAGATACAAGTATAGTGTCTTTGACAAAGTTATTTGTATTGATATTTACTGCAATTTTACTGAAAGTAACAGACTTGTATCTCGAATATACGAGAAAATAAATTTCGTATCTCGCTTCTAAGGGAATTAATCACCCAAAGATTTCTCTCACAAGAAGGGGCTTATTATACCAAGAAATGTTCCTAAAGACACTATATGCCAAAAACTTCACGTTTCGGCGCAATATCACACGATCACGTATTTCGCTGTTTGGACCACTGTGTAATGATCTGATATAGTCCTACGTCACCCTTTCGTACAACCTTTAGGGCTGTATACCTTGTATTTTTTTGTAATGAATTTGCCTGGTATGAAATTGCTGATACTTTAGGTATTTCAGATGAACAAGTACTCTACTAAGATTCAAAAATAATTCTTTTGAGTATTTGAGCATTCCCAATTTTACATGTTTTTCTTTTCATATATGTATAATCTCTGACGTTTTGGGGACTTTTGTCCTGAGCATCGACAGCAACAGTAACGATGATGCCGATGGGCTGGTTACTCAAGCAACCACCAGCCGGTACATTGATTTCTGAACGGCCTAGATAGCAGCAGCAGCAGCCGGCATCATCGTGGGGACGGGATCTTTCTTTATTTTCCAAAGGAAGAAAAACGCTCCTCAATGCGGTTGGTGAATTAAGCAAAGCAGAAGCGGTGGGCTGCAATAACACGCAGCGTTTCCGTCTTATCAGCAGAAGTCCATTAGGTTTGCCCACTGGATGACAGTTTTATATGATATTTCATGGTGGATTAAAAATTACGCTGCTTCATTCGGTTGGGACACTCCGTTGAGAGTGAGGGTATTTGAAAAACCAGATCACCTGAAATATCGCAGTGGCATGCTCTTTGGAGTCCGGAGTCAGGTTGGAGCTTTTTAATCGTTTGAATAAGTTTTATTCGGTGGCGTCACAAATGAAGATGGAAAAGAAGTTTTGTCTCGTACAAACTACTGGAAACGCTCATGCGTGCTAAGCACTGCCAATGGAGGCACTAAATTAGGCTTACCGAGAGGAAAGACGAAGATGCCACAGGCGAAGCTTTGGTGATAACTGCCTCCGTCTCAGATGAGCCCAGGCAAGACAGTTTCGTTTTGTAGTAATTTCTGTATTTATTAAAAATTACAAATTAATGATAATATATAGCGATGGAATTAAGTGATAACAATCCGGTGACGGCTTAGCTGCATTGGTAGACGTTTTCTGTCCGGAGTGAACCACTATCGTAAAATTGCAATTTAATAGACCGGATTTGTGATTCCTGTCGGACAGGGTACAAGTTGCCGGTCTACTAAATGAAACTGTGTGGTCCCGGGCCCACAGGTTTCTGCTGCGCATCTTCATCAGCACTTGATTTTCATGTACCGTTTAAGCCTCAGCTAAGTCTCGCCATCATTATCGGCCGCAGCGGAGGCATTATTCGTTCGAGCCGGGGGCCATTTCTGGCCATGAATGAAAGGTGTTGGCGAAACAGGGGAATCAATTATTGGCTGGAAAGAAGTTCAGATCCGTAGAGAGAGCGAGAGACAAGCAACAATCGTGTGTGGGCGTTTGACGAAGTGGTTTGGCCACTTCGCGGTTGGTCGCGGAGAATGATTCCTATGTGGTTTATGGTTTCGGTTTCGGGGCCTACACCGACCGGCTTATTGTGGAATCCGATTGGATATGCATAGGCGGCCGGCAGCGGACAGCATACGATTGGTTTCGCGATGTGCAGCAAAATGGCGGGATGAATGTGAGTGTGCTGTATTGGAAAAAATATTTACGGTTCTGGAACGATATTTATTATGCTAGGTATATGATTTACAGGGGGCTCAAGCTGTATGACCAGCTGTTAATTCTTATATGTCAAAGTGTTATGTTGAAGATTTTCAACAGGATGGACAGTGAGAATGTTTTATCTTCATACTTACCTGATGAGTTTGACTGCGTTCGTCAATCTATCATATAGTCATATATATATCTCATCCTAAAACGTCTTTATAGTAGATACTGTATGATCCAAAGAGGCTTCTAATGGTAGGGTCAGATGTCAGTCCTAATATCTATTTATGTTAAAGATGCTTAAGAGTTTGGCTTTAAACTTTTTATTCGTCAGATAAGACATAAATAACAAATTCTCATTACTATTCCGTTTGTTTTGATTATGGAATAGAACTGTAATCTGCCTTTTAATTATTGTTAACTACAATCAATTAGGTCATTAGCTGATCCCATCCTAGCTTTTAGTTGGTTAAAATTTAAGAAAACTGAATTCCACTATAAATTAATAGTTCACGACAGATACGTATTTCGCCTACGACTTGTAGGCTACAGCAGTGTCTGTTTTCGTAAAAAAATGAATAGTGCAATTCATTTGTGAGTTGCTTTGGTGTAGGACTACGTCTTACGGCAAGGTTTAGGATAGGGTGTCATTCCAAAAAATCAAAAAATGTGAGCGTCACGAAAAACTGAATGATTTTGAACGCTAATAGCTCCAATAGCCAATTATGAATGAATTTTCATGGTTTAGATACCGATCGACTCATAATAGATGAAATAATTTTGTAATTTCTATTACAACGTTCTTTTTCAATCACTAATTAGTGAAAATTAACGAAAAGTTTCAAGGTCAAATATCACCATAAATTTTCGCTGTGATCGCTTCACAGTCGGGACGACAATTAAATACACCATCTGTTTTCTGTGATTTAGCTTATTTTCCTTTTAGAAAAAAATAACAGAATCTCCCCGACCCAACAGGTCAAAGATTCTTTACGATGTACAGACTTATACTAATTTGATATCTGTACTTGGGAAGTACGGTATGCCAAAAAGTGATAAAGACTACTCGTCCTAACAAGATTGCTTGGGACTGCTGTAAACCTAGTCCAATTTGATGTCCTGAAAGTGAACAGAAAAAAGTGCGCGACCACCTTTATTTTTCTCCCGATTGTATATGTGGATGCAAGAATTTATTCAAAACTGTAGGAAAAACGGGTTGAAGGAATATTCGTGCGTGCAACGCGATGCAGCAATTTTCAAAGTAAGGCAGAATCAACGACTGTCTGATTCGAAAGTTGGTTTTGGACGTTTAATTTGTTGCTTTACAATTAGTAGCATGCAATTGTTTAAATATGTACTTTCGATTGTATTAGCTAATTGATATTTTAACTGTCATAATTTTAACTCGTTGTTCGTATGTTGGTTGAAAGGCGATTATATTTCAAATCAACCTGTCATAATAAATGGTGCTATATTTCAACTATTTTCAAGCAAATTGACGAATGTGAACCAGTGGTAAATGACGACCCAGATTATTTATTTATTTTTTCCATTCAACCGTAAGTTGTGCGTCCAATGACAAATATTTTATGTTTTGAGCAATTAACATTCGTTTTAAGCGTAGTCCTACGTTACCTACGCGGTCGAGTTTTATACACAACCCGTCTGATTTTTTTTAAATTTTAATCTTTGTATTCCACTAAGGCGCTCAAAAAATTTCAGTTGTGGTTGGTTGTTTCTGCTGTTATAAATTTATTACAGATTTTTTTGAATTTTCGTGAAGCTGCGGATGTGTATTCTTCTTCTTCGGGCATAGCTAGTATAATTATGAACAAAAATAATGTTAACAAAATTCGTGATGTCCTATTTTCCAGAATACCTCAAGGCAGGGGCGTAACCAGCAGTGTTGAAAAATTCAAAGCAGCAAAAAACTCAATGAGATCTCAAGCACATGAAATTTCAACCTTAATCACAAGCGCGAAACTCACTGAATTTCTCCCGCTGTTATACGCGATGTCTCTGTTGCTATGCGATGTGAACCAAATTCAGCTGTGAGCATTTTGCTTCACTCTTCCACAGCTGGCATTTCATACAACGGACCAGAGAGCAAAAAAGAATCTACCGAGAAAACATCAGCAGTGAGAAACGCAGCACGCATTCATGAATTAAGATGGCAAACATATTGGTGCAATTTACATTTTTCCTTCGCGCGAATCGACATTTTCTTAACTAGAAAGTAACAAGCCTAATACGTATTAGATAAACATGTAATTTAAATGTGCGTTTTAGTTTAACTTTGCGATTTATTTAGAGATTCATTCCCTCACGCTCACTCACAGCTACGACGCATCGCACGAGAGAATGTCTATGCTGTTCAACAAAGAATTTGTATGTATATGTGCATAGCTCCGGGTAGCAGTTGAAGCAAAGCAGAATGTGATCAAGTGGGAAGCAATATTCGTGAGTTTTGTGCTTCTTGCTATGAAAACAGAAAAACTCACGCGTGATTTTTGTCTGCATAGGATCAAGCTGACATGATTTTGAGTTTTTACCATCACTGGTAACCAGAAGAAATCTATAAGCTTTAGTTTAACAAAAAAAAATCTGCCATAACCTAACTTCAATAAGTTTATTAAAAAAATGTTGGTTTTTAAAAAGAGTTTTCAGTCGAAGCTAAGAATAAACTGAAGCTAAATATTCCTCATTTGGAAAAAAATGAACTCAGGAAAAAGATATAAATTTTTTGCATCTTTTGAATTTGCATTTATCGTTGCCCGAAAAATTGTAGCCGGATGGGGATAATGAAGGAAATTATTAATTAATTAATTAATTTAAAATATAAAAACACTACCTGTCAAAAAAGTCAAAAAGCTTGAATCAAGGGCTAGGATTTTTGGTTGGGTTTAGGCTTGTGCTTAAACTAGGACTTGAGCTTGGTCTTAAGATTGGATTTGGGCTTGGGTTTTCAATTGGGCTTAGAATTGGGTTTGTGCTTAAAGTTGGGCTTCGACTTGGACTTTTACTAGGACTTGGACTTGGTCTAGGACTGGGACTAGGACTTGGATTTAAACTTGGCCTTGGACTTGGACTGGGACTGGGACTTGGACTTGGACTTGGACTTGGATTTGGACTGGGACTTGGATTGGGACTTGGACTTGAACTTGGACTTGGTCTTGGTCTTGGACTTGGACTTGGACTTGGACTTGGACTTGGACTTGGACTTGGACTTGGATTTGGACTTGGACTTGGATTTGGACTTGGTCTTGGACTTGGACTTGGACTTGGATTTGGACTTGGACTTGGACTTGGACTTGGACTTGGACTTGGATTTGGACTTGGACTTGGACTTGGACTTGGACTTGGACTTGGACTTGGACTTGGACTTGGACTTGGACTTGGACTTGGACTTGGACTTGGACTTGGACTTGGACTTGGACTTGGGCTTGGGCTTGGGCTTGGACTTGGACTTGGACTTGAACTTGGACTTGGACTTGGACTTGGACTTGGACTTGGACTTGGACTTGGACTTGGACTTGGACTTGGACTTGGACTTGGACTTGGACTTGGACTTGGACTTGGACTTGGACTTGGACTTGCACTTGGACTTGGATTTGGACTTGGATTTGGACTTGGTCTTGGACTTGAACTTGGACTTGGACTTGGACTCGGACTTGAACTTGGACTTGGACTTGCACTTGGACTTGGATTTGGACTTGGTCTTGGACTTGAACTTGGATTTGGACGTGGACTTGGACTTGGACTTGGACTTGGACTTGGACATGGGCTTGGACTTGGACTTGGACTTGGACTTGGACTTGGACTTGGACTTGGACTTGGACTTGGACTTGGACTTGGACTTGGACTTGGGCTTGGGCTTGGACTTGGACTTGGACTTGGACTTGGACTTGGACTTGGACTTGGACTTGGACTTGGACTTGGACTTGGACTTGGACTTGGACTTGGACTTGGACTTGGACTTGGACTTGGACTTGGACTTGGACTTGGACTTGGACTTGGACTTGGACTTGGACTTGGACTTGGACTTGGACTTGGACTTGGACTTGGACTTGGACTTGGACTTGGACTTGGACTTGGACTTGGACTTGGACTTGGACTTGGACTTGGACTTGGACTTGGACTTGGACTTGGACTTGGACTTGGACTTGGACTTGGACTTGGACTTGGACTTGGACTTGGACTTGGACTTGGACTTGGACTTGGACTTGGACTTGGACTTGGACTTGGACTTGGACTTGGACTTGGACTTGGACTTGGACTTGGACTTGGACTTGGACTTGGACTTGGACTTGGACTTGGACTTGGACTTGGACTTGGACTTGGACTTGGACTTGGACTTGGACTTGGACTTGGACTTGGACTTGGACTTGGACTTGGACTTGGACTTGGACTTGGACTTGGACTTGGACTTGGACTTGGACTTGGACAAGGACAAGGACTTCGGGAAATGCATACAAGCTCAGTTGACATAGAATGGTGAGGTAGTCAATATCTCCTAAAATCATTCTAGCCAGAAACATGGCTTAAGTGTTGCCACGTCTTCTTTTAAGAGCCCGCCAGCATATTAAGCAAACGACAACGTTCATCATACTGCGATAAGTTTCTGCATAGCAGCAACATAGGAGAGCGTAAGATTTTTTTCTGTACTGCTTCGATTCTGGTGATCCAAATTTCTTGATAAAGACGTCAAATCACAGATCCGTATGCCAAAACAGTCCTTACGAATGAATAGTATAATGATTGAAAACTCCTTTGGGACTTTAAAAATAAATCCAAATTATTTACAAGATCTGGAGATAATGTCGTTACAATGTATGCGGAAGGTTTGTGGGCGATCCAGGACGACACAAAGATCACGAATGTGATAGATGCGTTGTAACATATAACTCACCATGTTGCATATGAAAACGATAGGCTTATTTCTATGGTTAAACTGACTCATTTACTTACCTAGCCAGCCCCAATTAACCATAAGCATTAATCTAATACCGTATATTGGAAATAATTCTGCATCCCAAGTGCCAAACTTTTGTATGTTAGCAATCCTAATGCTTATAAAACGTATATTAACATTGTTGATGCATAGAAGCATTAACGTAAATTAGCATTAAAGAAAGCAATATATGCGCATTTAACGTAACAATATAATGCATTTAGTCAATTGCATTGAAACGAGCCGTAAGTGTTGATGAACGGCTTGTACTTGACTTCTTATTTTGCTATTCTGCGGCCACTATTTGTGCCCTCTTCCATCTGACGGTTGCCGTCTTTTTCTACCCTATTGGTAATGCAGGACAAGTAGCTATGATATGAGAGGGAATGTCACCAAGATTTAAATACGACTAATTTCAACTCACTCAATCACATCCGCTATGGTTTAGAGAGCAAAGGTGCAAGGAAACGAAAGAGGTTGCGTGACTAACTCCCGGTTCGACTCCTAGGTGGTAAGATTATTCAGCATTTCAAAAAATGGTTCTGTTTATCCTGCTCCCCTTGAGACGCAGCAAAAAAAAAATCGCTTGCTTTTTTAGTTTTTTAAATCCCGCCCGAATCTATTTTTATTTAACATAACAAGCAAACGATATGTCGTCGATACTTTTTCGATACGTCGATAATGTAGACAAAATGACGTTTCGTTTAAGCCTCAAACAAACACTGATAATGTTTATTGGATGCTTGCGGCGTAGCATTTTAACAACCCGCTATTTCGCCTTTTTAGCATTATGTGAGTTCTACAGAAAAATGCGATGCAAGGCGGCGATGAGAGTGGGTTTGATGGTGCTCAGTAGTTTCTTGAGACGACATCCTCAAACTCTCTATGAGGAAGATCTTTGAGCCAGTTCTCTGTATTCACTACGGAGTCGCGTAATTTTATATCCATCCCAATTTTAAAAGAGGTCAAGTGTTTTTGCAAGTTACCCCTGTATTAGAAGTAAAGTTTTTATTTCATTAGTCACTAAAAATAAATAAAAAAGTAAAAAATGAGACGAAATTTATGTAGTAATAACAAAAATGCAAGATTCAAAATGGCCGATGGAAAGTTGTGGACAAATTTCTTCAATTTAACGGTTTTGGCTTCCCTAGTAGGGAACACAGACACAGTTGTTATAAATCAGTTGTGGCCAGTTGTGGTCAGTTTTTGCAACCATAAGTGCGAAAAGTGTGCCTAGGGTCTAATCTCATCTGAAAGAGCTTGCAAGTGCGAACCTCAGGTCTAACTTTTGATCTTGATCTCACTGTACGTCACTGAATAGTTATTTTCATTACATGATGCTCTTTAAAAAAGAAACTAAAGCAATAGATTCAGTAAACATGTGAATGGTGTTGACAAATGGCAATGGTTTGCCAACAAACAAACACCGACGAGTGACGGAGAAGAAATACGTACAATCTATTACACTATACATACATATGGTCTACATTTGTTTGACGACTAATAAACAATAAATAAATCGCAAAAGTTTTCTTCTATCTTAATCGTCATATTCGAATTCCTTACACGCTTAATGTTACGTGAGCCAATTTTAACACTCACAATAAGCAGACTCGTTCCGTCAAATTTACTACATTTTACAACAACAAAATGCTCATTAGAATCAGCAGTCTAGCCGGTTGACGGACAGCCGCAAATTGCACCGAAATAAAATAAAAAGCACAATGCAGACGAGATCTTCATAACGACGGTAATTACGGTGTCAGAACTGATTTGTACTAATCTGTGAACCACGAATTGATTCACCTTTTTTCTTTATTTTTTTTGTTTCATCTGTTGAGCACAATAAAACGACTGCAGCTTGTTGTTGCTTTTTGCGCCAGCAGTGCAGACCCGGTGGTGCGCAACCGGCAGGTAGATTTTAGTTTTCTGCCAAGGGGGTCGAAAAACAAAAAGCGTGCATAAGAAATCATTTAACGAAAAGCGGCAGCTTGTACATACCAATGGCAGCCCAGAGCTGTCATAAAACAAGATTGGTTCCGGTGACCCTTTTTTTGCTGCTGCTTGTTGCTTGCTGCTGCTGCTGCTGCTGTTAGGTCTGCGGAGTTCTTAAGAAAAATTAAGATCTCAGGTCCACAACAGGCAACAGTTCCGAAGACCATTTTGTTATGCTTATCACCGATTATCACTCTTAAAGAGCTGGAACGATAATGACCAATATCTGTTGTAACGTGTTGGGCTGCCTCTGCCTCTCGATTCGGAACCAAGTTATAATGAAAATAACCAAATCATTATCTTTTCACTGAAAATATTTTCCAGCTCGGAACAAAAGCAGACCCAAGGCTTCATGGGTTTTGCGAAAGACTGCTCAGCGCGTAAATCCTGAAACTTTCATGATACCTCCGTGCCTTGCATTGGGCATTGTTGGGAAACAGTATACCTCCAACATTGAAACCGGACTTCGGAATGTGCAGCTGAATGCAGCCCATAATTTTTCCCTCCCCCATTTCTGGCCTGCAGACTCAGCTGCCAGGTTTCGGCTAAAAGAAAGTGGAAACACGGCAATTTCAGCGCCCACCTACAATTGAATGACTTGAGCATCTATTCCGGGAGGAAGTGTACTGGAAAATGGAAACATTAATTTTTATAACCAGTTAAACGATCGCTGAGCTGCAAATGGGAGCGTGAGAAGCAAGCGAACCGACAAAATAAAAGTTAAAAGTTTCTCAGCCTCACAGCCGTCCTTTCCGCCAGTTTGCCCGTTCAGTTTTGAATCATTGAACTTTTTTTTCGCAGAAATTCATCATACTTTCTGCCGCATGATCACGATAAGCAGCCGCGCAGCGCTCAGCCGATCTTTAAGCCTGCGAATCGTCGAGCTCTGTTCCGGAAAAAGGCCGAACAAAATCCATGCAACATAAATGAAAATCGGTTATTCAGTTTTCTCTCGACTGGTAGGTCGACTTTTCTGGTAGGTACTAGAACTCCAAGCCAGCCAGACAGGCCCGCCAAGAGTGCGATGATGTGCTGTGTGCTTCGGTGTGGCCCGCCGTGTTACGGCAATTATATTGATTCAAACCACGGAAAAGGTGGAGGTGATTATGGTTAATTTTATTTTATTAATTTCAATAACTGATATTTGCGGTGATTTAAATATTTTGAATTCTATACCTTTATGAATATTTTTCACAATGGAAAAAACGTGTGGTATTTTGTGGGTGATTTAATTTAATATTAGAGTTTATTTGAGATACAGCCCAACAAAATTGAATGAAATTAATTAAAGGCGAAATGTTTACTCTGGCTAAGCGATGTGAATGTGATCAGGGCAGTCTGCATGTAATCAATATTTGAATCAAGTGCTACATTTTTCCGCAGCGTCATAAACTATTATCAAATTGTAAAACAAATATTTAAAGAAAATAAATTTAGTCTGAGTTCTGCTGCGTTTTCCGAATACACAATCGACGGGGATTATGATTGTATATGGAACGGTCCTGAAATTTCGCATAAATTTTTGAATCGTACCTGCTGAAGCTCCCTGCTTAAAGATCGTAAAAAGAATTTGGAAAATTTACGCTTGTGTAAATTTTCTATGTTGCAGTCGGTTTTCAAAAGAGTTAGGCATCAGGCATTCCAAACTAAATCGTTCGTTCAGTGCAATCGAAGCTAGCACCACCCAGGGTGCTAATCTCGATGTACGATATGCTGATACTCATTACTTCTCATTATTCGTTAAAATGTTTGCGCTCCTGGTTGGCCAAAAGCGTAATTACAAAAGTAAACAATCCTCTTAGCGGTCCATTTGTGCCTGAGTGTGTGCCTCTTTTCTGCTGCTGACAGCCAAAATGAAGCTGCACAGCGGTAAATACAGACGTCCAGCAGCCAGCCAGCAAAGGAAAGGAGTGCTCGATGATCAGAAAATTAGCTTACACTCTGCTACTAATCAAGGTCAGATAATGGACCTTTTTACCTGATCAATGTTTTGTTTGTTACATACGTGCGTAGTACGAGCTGTTCCGAAGTCCTTCAGCCGAAGGGAGAGATTTTAGCATGCGATAGGGATAAATCCGGATTACCAGCTCACAGAGGAAAAGGTACATCAGCGTATCCTTTTTTATTGTTTATTTAAAATCATTATACCAAAGAGGACAATGCGTCTTCGGCTTAGCGGATGAAATGGATCCAGGATTGTGTGCTAGGAACAAGTAAACCGGCCATCACCAACGTGAAAGGTAGACGGATCAAGCGTTTGTTGTTTGCTGAAGAACAAGTGTGTGAGTCCTTGAATAGAGATGGACCCTGTCAAACCATGTTCAGGTTGAATAGCTTTCGAACGGCGTGTGTTTGTTTTTGAATGAACGTTTAGGCATGAATTGTAGAGATTTCTTCACATCTTCATCCTGATCCTAACTGATGGAATTTTGAACGAGCCGATTTTCTGATCGATTGAGGGCGCAACTGTTTACCAGGAATTAGAAATTCTATTTTAAACTAAAATAAACCATCTTAACCATACTCAAATTGGTTCTAGCATAGTTGATCGTTGCTGATTACTATAGTTCAATAGACTGCTCATAAATATGGAATTACTGTTAGTTTGTAGTGCGAAACTGTTTAAATCCTTACACCAATCGCTATATCTAAAATAGTGACTACAGGTACAGATTCTTTCAATTTTGTTGAATAATCAACAATTCTGGCGCTGAACCTTTGCACGTGCAAAGCTGAAAGTGAAACTAAATTCTAACTAGTAATTAGAGACTGCATGACAAGTTACATCGATTTTCTACCGGCAACACGTTCCTCACGTTCTCAAGTGCACACTCACACCGCACTTCACCGTTAAAGCGCTATTATTAAGTTGCTTTCAAGCAGCTTACCGAAAGGCAATATTTATGGGGTGTAAATGTTTTCCAGGAAATACAGATATCTTTCCTAATAACCTAATCCCGAACCAGCATCAACGAAAGAGTGCGGAACTAAAAAACACTCATAGAGTTTTTCGAAATCGGCTGACTCACGCCGCCTCTTTTCAACCGCTGCGTTGCGTCGAAGCTCCTTGGTCGTTTCATATAAAATCGGCACATCTTTCGGAAATCCTGCGCTAAAACCGTACCAATCCTGGTGTATCTTGATAGCTCGAAGGAAGTGATTGTCGGCCTTAATTGAATTAAAGCCTTGCCCACTTCCACAAAGCAAACGTCATGCCGCAACAACGCAACGGTTTGGCTCCGATCCCAAACGCAGCAAAATCGACAACCGGATCGTATATGTGTGAAGCGTACAAAGCCTACAAATGCCGCAGGCTGTAGTTTGGTAGGTAATAGCACTGTGTGTGTATATAATTACTAGGAACTTAATATACTAATAGCAATAAAATTTCTTGCTGCCCTTTAATTACTTATACCATTCTTACTTACTATCTTTTTATTTTGCGACCTGCCGCAAGCTATTGGTCAGATTTGTATAGACTATTTATGATACGACACAAGAGATAAAATTGTAACCAAAGCATTGAGCACGGACAGGATTTAACACACGCGAGGTATGTGATAATGGTTTATAGTAGGTAATCAAAGTTAAGGAACAATGTGCATTCCATTACAACATTTAATTACTGTTGAATCCATTGAAAATAACTTGACAAAGCAGGGAAAAAGAAAGAGGCCTGCGATTAGTTGAAATGTTTGGAATAAAAATAGAAGAAGCTGATTTTTTCGTTACGCGTAAGGCTCCGTGGTCACGGAAAATATTATAATCATCAGTTTCAAAAAGTTTCATGCTGCTCAAAGACTTTATTTTGCAATAATTTCTTAGTTGTCTAAAACTATGATACACGATTTTCTCCGGAACCGCTAAATCGATTTTAACAATTTTAGTATCAAATAACTACTACAAAGTTTTTGGAAGAATTTTGTTGAAAACAAACAAGTAATTTAAAATTCACTCTTAAAATTGTATTTTACTAGATGCCAAACATATCTCAGAGATGGGCAAACGAATGTATGCGCTATAAGTCTTATTTGAAAGGTAATATAGCCTCATTATGATCTGTTTTTTGGTTAGACGTTCAATGTTTTACCTTTGTTATACTATAACAAAGGTTTAGGAATTGGTCGAAAAACACGAAATTGATCCGAGGCCCGGAGGGCCGAGCCATATATACCAATCGACAGGGTTCGACGAACTGAGCAATGTCTGTGTGTGTGTGTGTGTGTGTGTATGTGTGTATGTATGTGCGGGGCGCAACTTTTCTATCGCCTGTTTCTCGGAGATGGCTGAACCGATTTGTTCGCTATTACTTTTGTTTGAAAGTTATTATTGCCTAGTATATCACTATTGAATTAGTTCGAGGTCCGACATTTCGTTTAAAAGTTATAAGTAAAAACGTGAAAATTACGTGACACGATTTTCTCCGGAACCAAGTGACCGATTTCAACGATCTTGGTATCGAATGAAAGCTCTTGTTAACGCTAAATTTTTCGGGTAAATTTTATTGAAAACAAACAAGTAGTTTAAAAGTTATCCTAAAAAAACCTGTTTTGACAAGGTAATAATTATCGCCCGTTTCTTAGAGATGGTTAAACCGACTTAGGCGCTATTAGTCTCATTTGAAAGGTAACATAGCCTAATAGATCACTATTGATTTGTTTTTTGATTGGACGTTTAATTTGAAAGTTACGAGCAATTGAATACAACACATTAAAATTTATAATAATTTATAACCATTTCTGATGATTTATCTAGTTTGAATTATTTTGACATCAGATTAGAGATTTTAATGCTGCAAATATATCTGCAAAATTTCAGTAGAATTGGTTTTGCCGATCAAAAGATATTAACCCTCCAACACTCGCGCCAACTTTTGTAATACGGTTACTCGCGCGCACAATGGGCCAAAGCCAAAAAGACATGCGCACTAGAGTTTTGACCGGGAAAACTTGGTTTTAGGTTTATGGAACCTTTGGAAGAATTTCTTGAAATTGAAAGTTCTATCGTCTGGTGCAATTTAAATTTTGATTAATCCCCCTAAAAGTGGAATAAAAAAATTATTTTTCTTCAGTTCCAATATAACACATTGATGTATTCTGCAAAGTTTTAGAGTATATTATTACAAGAAATTTTGCTGAAGACAGTAATCCCCTATCTCTTCAGCGAAGCTAGAAAAATATTATTTATTGTATATGAATTAATGAAATCAGTTTTTTATTTTAGCTCTTTTCGTAATTGTTGTATGACTTTTTCATGTATTACAAAGTTGCACAAATAGTAAAAATACACAACTTTGCTGAATATAGTATACCTCTATGTTTGCTTGTTTAGGAACTGTAGAACTTTGATTATAAAAAATACCCTAATTTTGACCCCGAATTACTCGACTATCAACAGACGGATACATTTTAAACATTTTACATTATTGCTGATTGTTTTGATGCATACAGACACCCTTTTTCCATATGAAGAAACGAGAGAAAATTCCAGGCCAATTCCGGTACACCTCATATGCTGATTGCTTCATTTCTGTGATGTCAGTTTATGCTGATCAATTTTCCCAACAATTTAAAGTATTAATGCATTGAATAATTATGACATTTTGCTCATAACAAGTTTATTGAAGAATATACGTTAGTTACACAACGATTTGTAACTTTATAACAATATAGCGTTCAAAAACCTACACGTGTTATACAAAATACAACAGCGTGAGTAACCGAAGGTTAATAAAAATTGATGAAATTTATTCTAGAAAACTTTATTGGTGTGAATCAAATAGTGTAGTGCCTATTAAATTGGAAATTATGCATAGTTCAAACATCTATAAACTAGACCTTTACTACGCAATGTATATGTTAAAAAATAATATTTGCTCTTACAACCTACTTTTACTTGCACTTACACAAATTATTAACAACTTACTTATCCTTATTCAGCAATTTCATGAAAAAAGGATCTATCAAAATTTATAAGTGGTCATATTTTGTAAACGTATTCAATTTTCAAAAATTTTATGTAAACCAACGCACTACGCAACGTTAACCAATAGATGGATTATACTCCGAAGACGTGTGGGTTTCTATCTCAAATAGCTAGTAAGACCGTATAACAAAGGTTCCTTTCACCACTAGGTGGATTAAATCGGGTTTTTCAACTATCAATTATTTTAGCATTAAGCAACGCTACAAATATATCTGATAAATTTTATAAGAATCGATCATACTGATCAAAAGCTAGTTGAAATCTTTTTTTAAGAAAACTGTTTTGATATCAAACCGCAGCAATTCCATTAAAAAAGACATTACAATTTAAAAGTGCTCCGATTTTGTTTAGTTTTGTGCACTTAAATGATTTTGCATCCGTATTTTATCATTTGTTGCTTAAGGTGACCCTTTCTCTTTCTTTCAAAATTCATGACTTTTGAACCACTGAATTGATTTGAATTATTTTGGTACAAAATGAAAGCCATTTTAACGAGTTTTTCTGGAAAAATATCCAGTTTTTCGCGTGCGCAATGGCGGCTAGTGGGTAGGTACAACCTTTGGAAATTATTAGCATGCCTTTGGCAACTTTATTCGCGTCAAGTTGACATCTCTATCCTAGATTGTTGTTGTAGAATTTTCAAGCGTACGTGAGCGGAGCTGCGTTTTGCGCACTTAATGGCGGCTAGTGGGTTATATGCCCACTAGCCGCCATTAAGTGCGCGAAAAGGTGGATATTTTTCCAGAAAAAATCGTGGTGGATAGGATTGAAGCATCAAGTTTTTAGTGATTGTAAAAACGGCGAAAATACGCGAATTTCGGAATGCACGCGGTTTTTTACGCGAATTTAAGAATTTTTATGGTTTTTACCCAGTTTTTAACGGGTGACAACTAAAATTTTGGAATTTTTTTTCGAAGCCTCAATACTCAACAACAAACGAGATCAGAGAGAAATGAGAGTATGTATGTGTAAGCTCTCTCTCTCTCTCTCTCTCTCTCTCTCTCTCTCCTCTTTTTGTCAATATTTTTTGTTTTGTTTATGCTCGCCCAGTTTTGCTTAAAATGGCGTCGAAACAAGAAGCATTTCTGGAGCGCGTCATTTTTGCAAGATTGGGCAAGCATAAACAAAACAAAAAATATTAACAAAAAGAGGAGAGAGAGAGAGAGAGAGAGAGAGAGAGAGAGAGAGAGAGAGCTAACTCATACATACTCTCATTTCTCTCTGAGCTCGTTTGTTGTTGAGCATAAGGGCCGCGAAAAAATTCCAAAATTTTAGTTGCCACCCGTTATTCTTCGCGTAAAAAGCGACTTGCGTGTATTTTTATATTTTTTCTTGAAAACTGAGAGTTTCTTTTTTCCATGTGTGGACTCATTACTGCGACCAGTATACCCAAGTAACCAAGAGTTCGAATAATGGTGTCTAACAAGGGTTAAACAGCTTTATGTATATCAATCTATAACTTGCTAAGCAGCGTCACTTTTAAGTAATTAACTGAACTTTCAAGCTGTCTTGGGTTCACTGCATAGAACGCTAAGCAGCTTTGAAATAAACTGTCAAAAACTAAGAAAAAAAAAAAATTTAGCAGCACTTCTATGTTCTATTTTTATACTTCTACCTAACTTCTATATTCGTTGCATTTGCCTGCTGTTGGGTTTGAACCCGGGTGTTCCGCGTTGTAAACCTATACCGATCCACTGCGTCACCTTTGTCGTATACAAGCGATGTGAATTTTGCCAATGAGTTGTTCTTAAGTAAAAGTTCGTTTTAGAACTTGCAGCAGCTTTATGCAGCGCGAGTTAATTATAGAACATAAAGTTTGGAACCAGGCAATTAACTATAGTAGTGAGATACCGACAGCATATGCTACACAACACAACACAATAATGAAGAGCATTACATTCTAATTTATATTTGTAATTAGAAATGTGTGAGGATTAAATTTATTCAAGTGAAATAAAAATAATCTCCAATAGTTTCAGATTCTGCTGGTTTGATCACCAGAAATATAAAGAAAAAAGCAGCACGCAGAACTTGTTAGCAACTAAAGTTACTTCAGAACTTCATGTAGCATCCTAATAGCTTTGAAGTATCTATGAAGTACTCGCAACTCTTCTTAAAGCATTTAGTTCCACGTATACTTGATATACACTACTAATCAGCAAGAAAGTTCCACGGAACTGAATCTGAACTAATTATGAACTTTCGAGTTCGCGTGTCAAGTAATATTCGAACTTTTGGTTGCTTGGGTAGTTGATCTATTGCAATATCGCCCGGGTGTTTGCTGTATGACCTGCACTGCATTTCTTTGGCTATAACCGCTATTGAGTAAGCGATATGCTTATTTTAAATTGTATGCGTGCTTGCGTGTATTTGTAATATCGCCCGGGTGTTTGCTGTATGACCTGCACTGCATTCCTTTGGCTATAATCGCTATTGAGTGAGCGATATGCTTATTTTAAATTGTATGCGTGTTTGCGTGTATTGGGGTTTACCATTCCTTCAAAGCTTGATCTACTTTACCCACTTATTACTCGCTGCCAGCACTATCCCATATTATAGCCGTCCCTGGCGAGGACTCATTCGTACCTCTGACCAGTACACTTAACTATAGGAGGGACATTTGCACTGTCAAAAGGCTTCAGAGGGTAAATATAGAATTCAGCACAAAGGAAGGGTAAATGGAGGGGCCTGAGAATAAACCCTTGCTAAAGTCACTTGACATCGAATGGCTTGATTCTACTAAGATTCGAACCCACGACCACTCGCTTGTCAAAGCAGACTCGGTAACCTTGCGGCTACGGAGCCCCCCAGTTTCTTACATAACAAGTGAAAACTTCAGAGACGTATACTTCTTAGATTTTAAGATATAACTTTGCGGGAATACAATGGAGACGCATGGTGTTCTGTTTTTGTCTCCAATTAAATATTGGTGCATTATTTTCTTTTGAATATTTTTGACAAAGTCGAACCAGAAATATGTGTTTCGTATGGTCAATGCAATATTACCCCTCCTAAAGAATTAACCTCTTATTTCATATACATGAGTGAGCTATCTTTTGAATGATAGCTGAACTAAGATAGGCCATTACAAATTATTTTTAAAATTGACTTAAAAAATCGGGCAAAAATTTTTTGTCGAACCTGAGTAAATTTTTTTTAAATAAAACTGTGGGCTTTAGAGAACTCGTAGTGTACGGAGTGTTAACGCTTCTAGCACGAAACAGAAGTGGCAATTCAAACAATGTAATTTCCGAAAAATCGGCAAAAAAATTGAAGCTTACAACAATCTTCATTTAGAACTTTTCACTGAAGAAGACCTTGAAATCATCCGTATATGAAAAACTGGATCCTTGAGTTAATAATGCGCCTAAATCATTGAAGAATAGTGAAAAAAGCCCAGGTCCAAAATTGTTTCCTTGCGAGATATTAAATTGATTACAAAAGTGATTCGGATGTGCGTTGCCCCGGCTCACAGAAAGACGCAAGGACCATGGATTGAAAACTCGGAACGTGGAACTGCCGATCTCTCAACTTTAAAGCGGGCACTCGAGTGCTCTCCGACGTATTGAAGAGTCGTAAGTTCGACGTCGTAGCGCTGCAGGAGGTGTACTGGAAGACATCAACGGTACGTATGTTCAGAGATGGACATACCATCTATCAGAGCTGCGAAAACACAACATAGGATCAAGGACCGGTTCTTCAACATAAGCATCATCAGCGTGCACAGTCCTCACCTCAGAAGTACCGATGGAGAGTGAATATGACCGCAGCCCAAAACATGGTATCAAGATCGTCATCGGGGATTTCAATGCTCAGGCCGGCCAGGAGGAGGAACAGGAATATTCGGTACTAACGCCACCGCAAACTATGCACACTCACTCGAAGCTGCGCTGCCGGAAGAGGACGAGCTGGACGAAGCTCGAGGTCTGTTGGAACACCATCAAAACAGACATCAGCAGTGTAGCGAACAGCTCCATCGGGCATGTGGGACCGAATCAGCGAAACGAATGGTTCGGCGATGAATGTAGGAAAATGATGGATAAGGAGAACGTTGCTCGGACGGGCAAAATGCGCAGCGCCCTGTCAGAACGTGGTAAGACCTGAACAGAAAAAGATGCATTGAAATCAAATCTCCCGGGAGAAAAAGCGTTACCTAAGAGCCATCGAGCGATTTGTTCGTTGACTTCAAAGCCGCAGATGATACCATCGACCGGAAAGAGCTATGGAAAATCGTGGCCGAGAACTACTTCCCTGGAAGCTCATCAAACTGATTCAATCTACGATGGATGGTACACAGTGCTGTGTTCGGATTTCGGGTGGATTATCAAGTTCATTCGAATCACACAGAGGGCTTCGTCAAGGTGATGATCTTTCATGCCTGCTGTTCAACATAGCACTACAAGGTGTTATGAACCGAGCGCTATTATCAAAATACAACAAAATACATACTGGCCGGCGGAACCTTGGCCGATGATCGATGACGATGAATTTCAGGTAATCGACGAATTTGTCTACCTTGGCTCACTGATAACGGTGGAAAATGAAAACAGACGCAAGGTTTGAAGGCGTATTATCAGCGGAAGTCGTGCTTACTATAGACTTCACAAGCAATTGCGGTCGAGCAGATTGAGTCCCCGTATAAAGTGCTTTCGGTACAAGACACTAATTAGACCGGTTGTTCTCTAGGGAATTAAATACGGACAATGCTCGAGGAGGACCTGTGAGTGCAGGGAGTTTTCGAAAGACGAATGCTAAGAACGATCTTCGGCGGCATGCAGGAGAACGGAGTATAGAGGCGGATGATGAACCATGAACTCGAACAGCTCTATGGAGAACCCAGTATCCAAAAAGTGTCTAAAGCTGGATGGCTACGATGGGTAGGGCATGTTTCGAGAATGTCAGACAACTACCCTGCAAATCTGGTAGCAACAAGACGACCAGGAGCGCAGCGAGTAAGATGGTTAGACCAGATGTAGCGAGATCTGGCGGGAGTACTCGGCGTGTGAGGAATTGGAGAGCGGTAGCCCATTACCGAGTTAACTGGAGAAATCTTGTTCAATAGGCTTTGTCTTGGGAAGGCAAACTACATAAGTAAGTAAGTATGATTTGAGCTCGGTGAGATTTGTGGTCGATCGTTCTGGAAAAAATCCACGCTGGTCACAGGAAATATGGCGCTTTGGTTCATAAAATAGCATATTTATGAGAGTATCCAGAAGCTCCGATCCTACGCATAAAGAGGTAATTTCTCGGTAACTTTCCATAGCCGTGCGATCGCCTTTCTTGAAAACTGGAAACAAATAGAAGGCCTCGATGGAAGGCCTCTTCAAAAATTTTGCTAATCCATCAAGAAATAAAAAAATTATAGCGTCGAAACGATAGAGCCTGCTAGTACATATGTGTTAAACAAGTGTACCGAATCTTGTGAGAAATAAATTTGGGCAGCAGAAATAAACTCGTCATTTCCACTTTATTTGATGAATTTTTAATATTTTGGGTAACTATAGCACCTTAGTACTCCTGAAAGCGTTTGGTGAAATTATTTGAGTTCAGAAATAGAACTTTTAATTTCGTTTCATTTACAGCTTTCTATTAATTTCCTTATAACTTCTGAAACTCAACAAAAATCAAATACACTTAGTGACTTCAACTGCATTTGCTATTCAAGCTAAGCCAAAAGAAAGTTTGTTTTAAGGATGTTCGAGCATCGAAAGTAATTATTTCTGTCTCTCTTTAAATGTCATCGAACGTTTCAGTAAGTACATGGCGACGAACATCCGGCCAACGCTCGACGCTGCTACTGCCGCGCTGGCGAAGATGGCTGTATGAGCTCTTCTAGGGAAGCATTTAGCACGTATCCAAAGAAAACACATTTCATTTTTTTACAGCCTAATTCCCCCGGGTGTCAGTAAAACAAAGAATCCCCACAAGTGTAAGGAAGGAGACGACCCTCGGAGGTCGAACGCAAATAGGCAGCCTTATTTTCCGGCTTTTTACAATACGACAGAAGGCGGAGCAATAAAATAGTGTACCTTTTGTTGTTTTCGGTGGAAGATCGCTCATCGGTCCGACGTTGTTTTATCGAATCCCACGGAAGGAAAAAACAGCATACCGCATACCTACTGGTCAATCTACCTGAAAATCGTCGGCTGACGAACGAACGGCGACCAATTCGTACTTTCTTCCACTGCGCTGACTGAATAAATTAGCACTTCGATATTAATTTTATTGTGTTTGCGTATTAATAAATACTGCAGGCTTCGTTTGCCGTCAGAAGTTCGAACTCCTTCCTTCGTTTAAATTGTTGTTTGTTTGTCGGATTCTTCGGTCTTTTCGGTGCGAGATTGTTCACTTGGACGAGGCACGGCGGTATTCGGGTCGGGCTTACGGACGACCTCTTAAACTGAACGTGTATTGTGCTAATCACGGGGAATGCTGGATGAAGAATAAGCTTTGCCCTCCTGCATGTCTACTTAAGTGTTATTAATTTTTTTCTGCTTCTTAATTTTATTGCACCCTTTACGCAGGATGCAGAACTGTCATATTCCAACCCTTTACCTGAACAGACAAACTGATATCGAGGAACAGGTCCTTCTGTTTTCTTCTGTGTTCAGGGCGTTTTTTCCTGAATGGGGATTTAAAAATTAATAACAGGTCTTACAGTGGAAGATGTGGTGGAACCAATAAACTTGGTAAGGTCTGCGGTAATGGTCATTATTCAACTCAATAAAAACCTCTCGGAGAGTAAAAAATAAGTAAACCCGACAGACATCCGCCAGAATTTCATAGTCATGCAAAAAATCTGGCAAACCGTTTCTCGCAAAGGAGACATAATTAAGACATTCATCATGTGCGCTTCTAGTTACTTAATGCCCGTACAATTATAATCAAACGTCGATAAATTGTATTGAAAGTTTAATCATTTAATGAAGTCAATTAACCTGATGCATTTATTGACTTGTTCAATTCGATTCCTCTCAACACATGTTAGATTAAACAGTAAAAATAGAAGCGAAATCAATATAAAGCAGAAGCCAACAAACCGGTAGTGATTAACACAAATCGGAGCTTCATTAAAGTTGACAAGTGCAATGAATCAAAAAATGCAGATAGGTACTACAGTGATGTGTAAGTTATTCTTTCTAGGTTGTTCATAATAGTTTATATATTTCCAGAATACGGGCAAATCGCACGTATATATCCTGCTACCACGTGCCCACCGGAGCAGAAACAACTGGTATCAGCTTACCCTGTCATCCGGTCTGCCGAAGTGCACTTCCGAAAATGCTACCGCTAAAAATGCGTATCTGACCCCTTCGGTTGATGGGCTGGGAACGCGTCCGCCGGCGCGGTGGCAGGGGGAATGTTCGACACGCATTAAAAGGCCGAAAACATTTCTCTGTACATCTCCAGACCTATTTACCATGCGCATTTAGATAGCAAACCACTTTACAATTGAAGTGCATGTGGCAGATGCATTCGCGCAGAGAATGAGGAAGCAAGTCGAAGGCATACAACAGCCATAACACATAAAATTCAAGGGCGTTGTTCGGTGAGCAAGCGAACTCTCTCCTCGTAGTCAGTCTGTGTGCGAAGGGACGTCCGTCGTCGTCGTCGTCGTCGTCGTACGTTGGCAAGCAGAGGATAATAACATCTAAATTAGGAACCCGAAATGTGTAGCAAAGCCATGACGGAAAGTGTAAATCAAAAATTGTTCACGGTCACCGAAAGCCAGCTGAACCGTTGCGTTCCGTTGCGGTGCTGCTGTGGTGGCCCTCTTTCTCTCTGGTCGGCTGGCTGAAGGTCAGAGTCGGGCTGGGAAGGTGAGAGTTGAATTACGGATTACCGGTGCACCGGTGCAGTTTAGGTGGGAATTGACAATTGGCACAATTTGGTTCTTTTTTTTGGTTTGATTAGGTGAACGGAAAAATGCCTTTAATAATTCATCGCTGAAACTGAACTAGACTGAACAACATGTTTTTTTACTAGGTAGATTGATTTCAAGAAGATTTTTAAAAATTTGAGTTTTGCATTCACTTCCAGGTCCCAGCATTTTACTTTTCTTTTTGTAATTTTTTTCGTGAATTTTATCAAATATATAAATATAAATTGATTTAAAGATTTAGATTGCAGAGAAATGTTGTCGTCGTTAGCATAAAGCCGGGATAGCTCGTACTGTTTGAAGCAGTCGTCTCCATTCAACTCGATCTTGAACCATTCATCGCCAATTTCGCAGGCACCGCAGTAGGCGTAAGTCACTTTCGACCTGCTCGAACCATCTTGCACGTTTAGCCCTTTAGTTCTAGTGCCGGTGGGATTGTGGAAGAGAACCGTTTTTGTCGCACTGTCGTGTGGCATCCTTACGTCGTATCCGGCCCACCGGAACTTGCCGACTTTCACCAGATGTACGATAGGAATCTCTCTCAGAAATGCCTGTAGTTCGTGATTGTACGCTTCTGACACTCTCCACTTTTACGTATTACTCCACCAAATATCGTCCGAAGCATCTTCCGCTCGAACTCGGCAAGTCTAACGTCTTCCGTGAAGTGCACAATGTTCTCCGTGAGCTGCACAGCTTCAAGTCCGTAAAAAACTATCGGTCCAATCAGGGTCTTGTACATTATCAGCTTCGGACGGCGGCGTATGCTTCTTGATCGTAGCATTGTCTTCTTTAAATTTCTTTCTTTCATGTATTTGGTCTTCGAAGCATTTATTTTTAGCTCAATCCCCCGAAACTCCGCTTTCAGTCTGGCGTAGATTGCCTCCGCCATCGCAAAGTTCCTGGCCATCTACGAAATCTAGGAGTTGGTTACCTCTGGTGAAAATCGTGCCTTTTGTTTCGATATCCGCTTATCCTATCACCCCCTCAAGAGTGATGTTGAAAATTATAAAGGATAGACCGTCACCGTGGGCTCGAGAGTACACCCGAGATGCGCACTCAGGAACAATGTAGCTCTGATCAGTCGCGTCAGTTTGAGCGGGAAACCGTCTTCGTGCAATATGTGCCATGGCTGGTATCGATTGACTGTATCGTATGCTGCTTCGAAGTCAATAAAGATGTGATGCACAGTCATATTGTACTATTATATTTCTGTAAGATCTGTCGGATGGCGAAAATTTGGTTCGTAATGGCACGAGCTCTCATGAAGCCCACCTGATAGTTCCCTTCAAATGCTTGAGCTATCGGTGACGGAACAACTCAAACAACTCCTTCCATCCATTCCTCCAGTAGCATCTCCTTCTTCCAAATGTTAGAAACAATCTCCTGTAGAGTCCCGTTTTTCGGCCAAGCTCTGTTGGTAGACGGTCTCCAAATTTTTATTCTGCAAGAATTCTTGATTCCCACCACTATTTCAAAGCCCCATATGATAGTGCAAACCGACACGAAAAATAAACCCTGCGACACGAAAAATGAACAACGAACTCACGCGTCATTACGGCGAACCCTGTATTTAGAAAGTGGCTATAGCTGGACGGATACGTTGGGCTGGACATGTTGGTAGAATTCCGGACAACTATGCCGCAAACCGGAATGAACAATACGAAGCGAGATGGCAAGACCAGGTAGAGCGAAATCTGGCGCCCACGGGTGCCCGTGGAACTGGAGACTAGCTGCCATGGACCGAATTAGAAGGACGTTATGCTGGCCTTGTCTAATTAAGTAGGTAGCTGGCGGTCCTCACCAGCAGCTTTATTGGCCTTCAGTAACCCGATTTCCCATTTAACTTCTTGGTGACATTATTATTATCTTCCTTGGATATTTCTAGGTTATCTTCCGTGCTGCCTGCTTTTGCAACTTTGTCGTGGAGGTGTTCATCGAACACTTAATTTTATCTGTTGACCACTCTGCGCTCGTTTGTGACCAGATTTCCTCCCGCGTCCTTACACATGTCAGGTTTCGGTGTTTAAGCCTTATGAAAGTGGTACATCTTCCCGTAAAAACTTGCGCGTGTCATTAGTTCGGAATAGTTGTCCTAATTTTTCGCCAACTCTGTCCTCCTTGTGGCACCTTTTATTACTCAGGATCGTGGACGACGGTATTTGTTCGAGTTTTCCCTAGTTTTATGGGGGCCCGTGCTACTATGCATCAAATTTTTACTCTTCGACAAATCCTCCAGAAATGTCGAGAGTACAACGTGCCTACGCATTATATTTTCGTAGATTTCAGGGCAGCATACGATGCAGTTGAATGAGAACAGCTATGGCAGATAATGCAAAGTACGGTTTTCCGGACAAATTGACGGGGCTGATCAAAGCTACTCTGGAGCGAGTGATGTGCAACCTGCGCGATTCGGGGACACTCTCGAGTTCTTTCGAATCACGCAGAGGGTTGTGCCAAGGAGATGGACTGTCGTGTATGTTATTCAATACCGCTATTGAAGGTGTGATCCGGTGAGCGAGCATCGAAACAAGAGGAACGATCTTGAGTAGGAGTAGCTAACTCCTAGCCTTCGCAGACGACCTCGACACCATTACTCGAAGCCTTGTGTGGCGGAGGCAATCTGCGCCAGACTAAAACCGGAGGCTAGGAGGATAGGGCTACAAATTAATGCGTTGAAAACCAAAGATATGGTAGGAAGAGGCTCCAGAGAAAGCAACGTTTGCCTCCCACGGACAGTGGCTATTGATGGTGATGAACTGAAAGTGGTTGGTGAGTTCGTATATTTGAGATCTCTGATCACCGCCGACAATAATACGAGTAAGAAGATCCAACGACGCATTCAAGCTGGAAATCGAGCCTACTTTTCCCTCCTCAAGGTGCTTCGATCTGGGAGCATGCGCCGCCGCACAAAGCTGATGATGTACAAAACGCTAATCAGACCGGACTTCAGACAGTAACTTTGCTTACGGAAGACATACGTGCACTAGCCGTATTTTTGCCGGAGTACAAACGGAAAGCGGAGAGTGGCGGAGGCGTATGAATCACGCGCTACAGGCACTGCTTGGAGAGATTCCTATCGTACACCTGGCGAAAGTTGGGAGACTACAGTGGGCCGGCCACGTCGCAAGGATGCAAACCATTCCTTTTTCTCTTCACCGCTTGTTGGTATTCCCTATCAAACCCTTAAGCTGTTAAAACATATGTGAAGTTAAGGGAAAATAAAGCAAAGATTACGGAAGGTCGCAATTCTGTAAAAACATGTGTTTTGTGTTAACTTTTATATGTGTTTTAACGATTTAGACAATGTATTCTTATTAAATGCAACTAACATAAGTTAAGTAGGAAAAACTGATTTTAAAGAACTTCCTAAGAAAATGCTTTATGATTCTGCACTCGATACGAATAGAAATTTAATTTCTTCAGCAAAGTTGCTTGTTGTTATATTTCCTACAACTTTGCAAAAATATATGCCTCTATTTTTTGATACAAATTTGTTTTTTAATTTTTAACATTTTCAAATAATGTGGGTACGGTCAAATGTCTTAAAGGCACTGTATTCGTTTATTAACTTTCGTCATAAAAAACATCACACAGACATATCTACCACTACCTAACTAACTACCATCAACGCAGGTAATTCCGATCAGCTCCTAATTCCGATCACTCAACTAAAGTAGTCGACTTTTAGAAGATAGAATCAAAAACCACAAGTAATGAGGATGCTGCTAGGATTTTGAAGGTGATCAGACGTTGGAGCAATACTCGTCATACATACAATACAGTATGCCCCGACTTTCACATGGTGGCAGTTTTATCCAATTGCTATCAAGATTTTGGAGAGTATATTGGATAAATTGCCTTTGTAACGATGTGTCAGTGTCGTGATTACGCGGTAAAATTTGAGTTCGTTAGTGTGTAAAGATTTCGGCGACTTTAATTTCCCATGATAGATCGTTGATGAACAGAACGAATAGCAAAGGCCCTACCTCGAATAGCAAACGCTACCTTGAGGTACACGGGACTGAATCTAAACTGAGGTAGAGCAAACACTGCCAACTTTCACAGAGGAGCTGCGAGCCGTAAGTTAAGACAGGGTCCATTGTGTTATCCATTCTGGTAATCTTATTCTTTTGAACTTCTTCATCGCAAGATTGCAAGAATGTGGGGCACCTTGTCAAAAGCTTTAGCAAAATCGACAAACACAGCGACCGTTTGTTGTCGTTTTTAGATGTTTACTCGACTACGCGAAAAACTCCGCACTTTTAGTCCTTTTTGGCCAGAGTAAACTGAAAGTCGCATAGGTATCAGCATCTTTGGCTCAAGCAGCTCATAGGAGTAGCACAATCATTACAGAAGATTCCACAAGTGTTACAACAGGGGAAATGTCGTTAGTGAGAGAGCAAGCAGAACAGGATTCACTGTGGTAAATGATTACACGGATAATGCCGTGACTCTTTTTTCGTGAAATAATACAATCGATATTCGATCTCTATTGCTTTGCAGAAATATCTTCTTTAGTAGATAATAATGCATGATAATAACGTCATAAATTTTGCAAAGGGTCCTCAAAACAAATAACTAATTCACCAAAGGTGATGCAAAGTGTATATGGATTATGGAAGTTTTTTTAACTCAATATCTAGTCGAAGTCGAATAAATTTAAATGATTACTAAATAGATACGACAAACATTTGACAATCATGATGATTTACGTACCATTAAAAATACGTAAAATAGGTAACTCTATGAAAGATAACTATAGCAATAGTTAACAGTTTTCAAACAGTTAATCGAGAGCGAAATAAACCTTGTAACAAATGTCATTTTGTGTCAAAATCCACTCATGAAAACTTATAGTTTAAACTGCGTAATTTAGTTGATGATGAACTCTGCCAAGTGGCCCATGGAAGTTCCCATGGAAGTATCTTCAATTTGTAATTAAGCAAGAGTCACAAACATTTCAATTTGAATATTATCTTCGGAATTACTGACCATAAAGTTAAGCCAGTGGACTAATGCTAAGTTAAGCCATCGGTTTATATTGCACGGCGCGGCGGCCGTTGTTGGGGCACATCATCAACCCTAGAATGAAAACATTTCTCGAATATTCGTTCCAGTCGGCTGCCCGCGATTCAGTGGAGAAAAAAAACTGAACACCAATCCCAATTCAAACGATAACAATGCAAATTCCCTCCGATTAGACCCCGGCCAGCTTAAAAGCGCCATTTGTCTATGTCTTCATCAGAGGTGGTCCCAAATTCAGCTTCTCGTGAAAAACAATAAAAACTCAATGTGTCTGTTGGTCAGCGAGCGAAAAAAAAAGAAGGCATGGAGCTAATTCAAAAGTCGTAAATTTAGATGCTTAACACCGGCAGCAACAGTTTGACCTCATAACCGCTTTTGCCCGCTCGGTCGGAGCTGCAGGAGCGCAGGCTCGACCTGCGGTAAGATGCAACTTTCCCATCGAACTCCAAAAAGCAATATTTCGTGTGCGAATCATAAATCACTGATGTCGGGAACTCCTGCTGCACTGGTGTTGAAATTTTTTTAAATCGATACACGAGTTGGGCAGCAGCAATATCAAACAGTGAACCGACCATCGGAAAAGAACCGCTTCACTCCCTACTAGATATCGTCAATGCCAGCCGGCAGCGGAATCCTTGTGTGCACTAAATTGAAACATAAAAAATCATAAAGGTGCCGCATACCACACCGGTACAAGGATATTAAACATCAGAGGGCACAAAGGAAACACAAGATCAAAAGAGCGACCTGACCTGAAGTAGTGAAGTTGAATCGAGAGCATCATTATAATAGTGCGAGGGAGGATGCGAATGGGAAAAACAGAGTCGAGGGACCACCTAGAAAGGGTCTTTAAACTTCTGAATTATTTCTCTATAGGGAACTTTGTTCTGCTGTCATTTAGTAATATTTGCCCGAGGTTGCTTCACTCTTGACACCTGACATAATTTTGTGAGATTAACGCTGTTGGATGTTTCCAATCGAACTCTAATATGACAAGTAATATTACATATGCGATTCATTTGAAGCATGTCTCTGTACTGTTCTCTTTTTGGAAACTGCAAACAAAGGAGCCAAAGTGCTGATTAGCAAATTTACACTACCCATGGGGTCTTTCTGGGTGGGCTTCTTTCAGTGCATTTCCTATTCAACCAAACTATCTCCCATGGTTCGTTGTTTTCACCAAAGCAGGAAGAAATATTGTCACTCGTTGGCAGACGCGCTTACCAGTGGGTTTAACAGAAAAGGAGGTTAGAAAACCTCCACGAAAGTGTCGATACCTGCTAGAAACCCTAAAAACAGCAGGAACGTTGCTAACTCGGGGCTACCGTGTCCTGGTCCCGTTAACTATCGCAAATGACACCAATGATAGGATATTTTGCTTTGGACAGTGCAGTAAATGACTTCAATTTTTCAAACTTTTCTGCTGCTAGAATTGTGATGCATCCAAATTAGTGAAAAAATTGAAACTTCAACTAAATGAACAATAGTTATGAAAACATGATTGATCATTTTTATAATATCGAAATCATTCATCCATCCCTCGACGTTTAACCCCATCATCATTAATTGAACATCGGCATTAGGATTTATTTCACTTACTTCCCCACGATGTCGGTACCATTAAGTCTAACATGTCTTCCAGCTACTCGTGAAGCATGATTCCAATCATCTGGTAGCCAGAATTAATTCATTCCAATCTGCACGGTATTTTAATCAACCATGCATGCAAACAATACCTAATTACCGACCGCGCGAGGTATCGTCTGCTGTGAACTACATCGGCCGACAGGATCGTGAAGTTGTCAAGCTCGATCGTCAACAGCTCATCCACTTGTTCGGCTGGGATCTGCTCGGTGATGTTGTCGTTGTCGTTCTCGACGGGTTGTTTTCTGTGCAACATCGTTAAATTACAGCCGTCAGTCGGTGCTTTGCCCCCGTTTGTTCACACCTTCTTCCCCTGCTTCATAGTTTCGATCTCTACCCTTTCCTGCAGAAGACGGCCGGACGGTCTTACCTGAGCCTGACGAAGAAGTTTTCGATGGGGGTTGAACACAAATCACTGTTTAGTTTACACAATAATTGCAACGTAGTAGTTTATAAGCACTGAGAGCGGCGAAACGTGCTACTCAATCTCAAAACGACTTTAACGAAGCAATCATAAGCAATGAAATAAATTGATATTTAATTGAATTTGCACAACCGTAATAAACACCCGTGTTTCATCAATCATTTCATGCAAATAGTGCCGTACCGATTGATATGACAGAACGAATTAACCGTTATTGATAGGGTAAAACTAAAAAAAAAAGTTTATTTTAACAGTACAGTACTTCCAATATTTACCGAAACGTAACCCTCGAGTGAGGGGCAGAGATGATTTCAGTATAAACTCATCTATCGTTTTTGCCTGGTTTTGTCCTGCGGTTGATCCGTTCAACCTTGCTCCAACCCACTGACATTGAACTTAGATGATTTATTATCACACACACCTTAAATGGCACTAATCATCGGCTTCGTTAGCCAGGCAGGCTGCCGGTCGATTGTGCGCACATCGTGAACACACACGGCAACGTTTATTATTCTGTTGAATTTTCGATGTTGTTTATTTGTTTACATTTTTATTGAATTATTTCCTCTGTTCGCTAATGATCATCCTCGTCGGGTCGTTCTGTTGCAACCTTGCAACGCATCGGATGTGCTAACAGTACACCGGTTCTGGGAAATATGGTATGATTATTGATTGATGTCCGTCCGTACCAGTTCGAAGAATTGACGAGAGGATTTTGAAATAATACTCAAGCTAGTAGCTCTTGAGGTGCTCGTTAGTTATTTATGAAACTAATTGATTTATTCGTGAATTCTACTAAGACGCCCTAAAAACGAAGCCCTTTGACTGTCGGCAACGCACTGTTTGTTTCTATCGCACTGACTGAGTAGATAAGTAATTGAAGATTATCTTGATATTTTTCGGTGATATTTTCACCGAATTATGAACATACGGTGATTCAAACAACGGGTTGAATAAATAAGTAGTCTATCTTCTTGGCGATAGAATCAAAGAGCAGTCATACAAAAATAATATCGTCGCATAGGAGAGTTTGGTGTGTATACACGAGCATGATAGAATTGGGAGAATAAAACAAAAAACAAGCATTAAAGAGGGACCTTACTCTGGATAGTCAGAAAAATCGAAGTTTATTGTTTTGTATTTTCGAGAGGTTTATAACCTTTAGGAATGTTATGCCAAAAGGATTGTTCAATATCTGATCTAGTTGAAAAGTTACGACAAAAACTGTGGGATTCACGCAAGGGAAGTGTGTCGCTGTACGAAACATTAAACGCGGGTTTTCACAAAACCATATTTTGTCACGAGTATCTCAGAATTTAGTGGACTGATTAGGCTGAAATTTTTTTCCAGCATGTAAAAATGAAATCTCCAAATTATTACAAAGGTGTTTTTGATATCTAAATTTTTAAATTTTTTATGAGCTATCAGTTGACAATTAAATTATGAGCTCTCAAGTTTTGTAGAAAAAATACCTATTTTTGAACAAATGGGCACAATTCTGGTAAGTTTTTTAAGTGGTAAGTGGTAACAATTTTTAAAAACCGCTATATAATAATTTAGGTATTGACTTAAAGTTTAAAAAGCGTCATTTTTTATTTATTTATTTATTTACTAGTCTTCGATGGTATCGCACAGACAGTTCCTAATTCTAATACATACTTATTCTAAATTTAAAAGTCATTCTACTAATATTAAAATCATAAGAGTCAGACACTGCATTGAATTCACGACAACATACGTCAATAGGATTGTTCTGGCCAAATAGAGTGCGATGCATTGGAAGCCGAAAAAAGTCCGATCGACGGGTATGCCTGGGTGGTACGTTGATTTGAAGCCGCTCCAGCAGCTCCGGGCAGTCAATATTGTTTCCAAGAAGATCAAAGACAAATAAACGTTGCAGCAACCTTCTCCTATTCGCCAGCGTGGGTAGCCGTATAAGAGCGCATCGATGTTCATACGGAGGCAATCGAATTGAATCATCCCAGGGTAGCGTTCGCAAGGCGTACCAAATGAAGAGTCGCTGGATTCGTTCAATCCGGTTGATCTGGACAGCATGGTAAGGTGCACATACTATCGCTCCGTACTCCAAAATACTACGTACTATCGCGCAGTAGAGTGACTTCAGACAGTAGACATCATCGAACTGCTGCGTATTTCTTTTGATGAAGCCTAGTAACGCATATGCTTTGGCAGTTGTAATTGCAACGTGCTGAGCGAAACATAGTTTGCTATCAAGGAGAATTCCTAAATCTTTTACAGAATCGACCCGGCTGATGCTGACTGTTTGCATTCTATAATCAAACAAAGTAGTCTGTCTGTTCCTGCAGAATGAGATCACATTGCATTTCTGTATATTAACTTCCATGCCATTCAATGTACACCAATTCAACAGCGAATCAATATCGGATTGTACAGCGCAGCAATCAACTGACGATGCTACTACCCGGTAAAATTTTAGGTCGTCAGCGAACATCAACTTAGGAGATTTTATAGTGGAGCACAGATCGTTCACAAAAAGTTTGAACAGCAGTGGGCCAAGGTGGCTTCCTTGGGGCAAACCTGATTTTATCTCAAAATGGAGGGAGCTAGTTCCATTAACTCGCACGAAGGCATCGCGGTCGGCAAGATACGACAGTATCCACCGTGTCAGCCACTCAGGAAATCCCAACCTTACCAGCTTCGTTACCATCAAAGAATGCGGCACCCTATCGAACGCTTTAGCAAGATCCACATAGACGACATCGATCTGCTGACGCTTATCAAGTGCATTCGTCAACGTAGAAACATATGACATCAAGTTAGTAATCGTTGAGCGCTTTTTCACAAACCCATGCTGATATTCCGAGATCGTATGATGAACCTTTGGGTAAAGCGAATCGTGGATAAGGCTTTCGAAAACCTTCGGCAAGCAGCTTAGAATCGAAATACCACGATAGTTCTTGACATCATGTGTACTCCCTGCTTTATGGACCGGTGTAATAGCGGCAGTCTTCCAAACACTCGGGAAAATTCCTTCCGAAATTGATAAATTAAAAATAATCGTTGCCGGAATAGCGAGTGTCGCAGCACAGTTTTTGAAGAGAAGCGGTGGCAGTCTGTCCGGCCCAGCGCCTTTCGATACATCAATTGATTGCAACTTGAACATCACATCACTCCGAGAAAAGTTGAACAACGGCATATTTAAATTGTACAACGGTAAACTACTCAGATACGCTTCAGACGAAGGTGGTCGGTTATTACTTTGCACACTTCGAAAGAAGGATGAGAATAGGTTTGCTGACTCCAGTGGTGACTCCGCCGAGCTATCGTTGTAGTGCACACGTTGAGGGATTCCACCTTGCTGCTTCCGATTCTTTACATACGTCCAGAACGATGCGGGGTCATGCTTGATGTTGTCTTCCATGCGACGAATGTAACAGCTAAAACAATGCGCATGCAAAGAGTTATATTCGCTCTCTATGTCACGCAGCAAAGCTTTGTGTCTTTCATCTTTCCATCGAAAAAACTTTTTCCTTGCTTTACGGAGTCGATTTCGCAGACGCTGAAGCTGATTATTCCACCACGGCTTTTTATAACCACGCACACAAAATTTTTGCTTCACTAGCACAACATCCCTTAATATACCATATATGCGCTCATATAATCGTGATACAGCTTCATCAATATTGCCACCAGCAAGAAATTCATCCCAACGAGTATCCGCAATTAGATTGTTAAGTATGTCAAAATTGCATCGCTTAAAGTCAAAATCAAGTGGGTCCGCGCTATCAGAAATATTTATCTTCTCGTCAGCAAGTTCAAATATTATTACAAAGGGGCGATGGTGCTGGTCGATTGCAAGCAGCGGTAACGGTCATGAAGATCCGTTCTCCGATATTCCGTTGGTTCCCGGCATGTACCGCCAGCAAAGAACTGTTTTCTAGAGAGCATCCATGTGACGAGCTGCCAGTAGCACGATAATGCCTATTTTAGCATCTAAGCATCCAAAATGTATAAAATACATTTCAAAACATACCTTAACCAATAATAAAAATACGCCAATACTTAGCTTTAATTCCTACATTCGAATTTTTTACGAAAATCCATTATTTTTCGACTTTTCGTCGTTCTTTCTTCGTCTTTCTGTCGTATTCCATCTTTTTGTTCTTTTTTCTTATCATCTTCTTGACACTTTTTTACTTTTATTTTATTTTCCTGTTATTTCCTCTGTATTTTTATAGACTTTCGTCGTCTTCTCGTCAACTCTTCACCATATTTTCACCAATTTTCATTTGTTTTTCGGCATCTTTTCATTGAATTTCGTCGTTTTTATGCCTTTATTGTCTTCATTGTTATTTATTTGAATTTAAGTAATCTTTTCAGCTTTTTATTATCACGTAAAAAGAGTAAAGTTTATTTACGCAAATAGGACAAGGATTCCTTGCCACTGGTTATAAAGAAACCTCTTATTCCTGACAGTACTAAAGAATTTTGAAGTTCTATCGCACTACAGAAATATTATTATAAACTGTCAAAATTGTGGGGTTCAGCATCAGAACTTGTCTCGCATCTTGCACCATCTCGGCAGAGTTACGTTGCTACCGTCGCGACAAACGGTATGAACAGTTCGGTGCGTCATCGTGTCAGCAATCATCGGTATTTTCTAGATTCCGACCACATTCAACGACCTGATTGCGGACTCGGTCGTGTACGGTTAGTTAACAAGCTAAACTTGGGCGATTTAAATTTAGATTGAGTGACCTGTGGCTGTAATGCAGGCTTTGCACAGAAAATATGCGAAGAAATAGAATCAAAGATATTTCGCCTTGTCCCCTCCTCAAACCAGAAAATATCGGTTCTGCTATTAATGTGGGTCTATTACGGTCGGAGATTACACACCTTATTATAAACCCTCTTTGGGATTCTGTTCGTTTCTTCCTCTTAGAAAGAACTGGACAGAAATTTTCATATCGGTCCTTAAAGAATAAAGTTGTTCACTGCATTTAGTATACTATCTTTTGTTTGACTATAGTCTCTTTAGCAGCATACGTCATTCTTGACTTCTGCGGGGTTGGGATTTGAACCCGGCTCCTCGGCGTGAAAGGTCCAGAGCTGCAGAATATGACATCGATGGTGCATTCCCGGTCTTTTTTACGGTAGGCGCTGGCGGTCCCCTTGTTGGCTAGATTCATATTCAGCTTTTCTATGACTTCTAGTAAACTTTGAGCAGAATGGATCCGGGGTGGCTCGTGCTGTAACTTGAATCTTGAATCACGCAAGTCGTACAGACTTTACTGCTGAGTCGTTCGGTATTTCTTGCGACGTGCCCGGTCCAACATAGCTTTCCGACTTTTGCCAGATGTAGGATGGGAATCTCTCCAAGTATTGCGTGCAGCTCGTGGCCTGCAGCTCATACGTCTGCGCCACTCTTTGCTTTACTTTTGTACTTCACCAAAAACATTCCGCAACTCTTTTCGATCGAATACAGCAAGTGCACGTATGTCTTACAGTCTCAGTCTCAAGTCCGTAGAGGACTTCCAATCTGATTAGCGTTTTGTACATCGTTAGCTTTGTGTGGCGGCGTATGCTCCTTGATCGAAAGTTTTTGTGGAGCGAAAAGTAATGCCGACTACCAAGTTATCTCCTTACTCATATTATTGTCGGTGGTGACCAGAGATCTCAAATATATGAACTCATCAATCACTTCTAGTTCATCGTTACAACAGTCTCTGTTCTTGGGAATGGGAGGTGAATGTTGTTTTCTTCCTACGAAACAGGAGCATCTTCCTACTCCTACCGTTACCACAGTTGTTACAAAGTAGTTGTGGCAACCAATATGTGACTGATTCTGGTCATAAATAATTTTTTGCAACTAAAAGTGCTAAAATTGTACTGCTGAACCCAAGCAACAACGTGAGTTTTATTGTACTTTTAAAACGGTTTTCATGACCAATTTTGGTCTTAAATGCCATCATAAGAGTGTAATAAAACCATGATTGTTACTTGGGGAGTGTTAGGTTTTAAACGTAAAACGCGCGATTTGAAAAAACTTGAAAGTGCCCCCGAAGCACGCACGTGGTTTATCCGGAAAACCATGCTTACGGATTATCTGCCATAGCTGTTTGCGCTCCACTGTATCGTATGCTGCCCTGAAATTTGCCCAAAAATGTGATGCGTGGGCATGTGGTATTCCCAGCTTTGCTGGAGAACTTGTCGATGGGCGAAAAATTTGAGCTCTTTGTATCATGGGCCACCATAAAGCTCGCTTGATACTGCCCTACGAATTCTCTTGTACTATTGGGGATAAACGACGTATCAGACTCTAGGAGAGCATCGGGTAAGGCAGCGCTAATCGAGCAGATCGCTCTTTTTTGTAAATGTGACAGACCAGACCTTACATCCATTTCTCCGGTAGTTTCCGGTTCTTCTTCTCAGAAATTATCCAGTGAAGTGCAGTTGCTAATAGTTCTTCCTAGAATTCTGCCGGTACGTCTGGTAGACTGCACATCAATGTCATCGTTGATGACAACTGATTTTCAATCATTTAGCTCTACCGTAGGTTTCTTTATCATCTGAATAAAATACTCTATTGTCCACCGCGAAGTTGGGGGTTAGTGTTTATATACTCAAAAACTATTTGGGCTATCTGTAGCCACGATTATGTTTTACCTAGTGTATGTTGCTGCTTCGTCGTAATTACCTATTGCCGTCCTATCCAACACAAATTAATTAATATATCAGCGATTTTTATGACAGACAATGCAAAATTAGTTATGCCCTAATATTTTAGTTTGCTGCCTCTCACACGCGATCAATCAAAGTGAGCTGAGATCTATTTAAATGCTTTTTTTTCATTAAAGAATTCCTAGCAGCCAAATTTCCAACGTTTTGCCTTTCTACTATATAAATATATAGTATAAAGGTATAGAAATCACTTGGAAAACCGGAAATGGAAAGAAGGTCCTGCGGGCCGAATGTTATATACCATTCGACTCAGTTTCGAAAACTGAGCATTTTCTGTGTGTGTGTATGTATGTGTGTGTATGTGTGTGTGTGTGTGTGTGTGTGTGTGTGTGTGTGTGTGTGTGTGTGTGTGTTTGTGTGTGTGTGTGTGTGTGTGTGTGTGTGTGTGTGTGTGTGTGTGTGTGTATGTGTGTGTGTGTGTGTATGTGACGCTTTTAATCTCACTCACTTTTCTCGGAGATGGCTGGACCGATTTTAATGTTCTTAGTGTCAAATGAAAGGTCTAGGTGTCCCATTGGTCGCTATTGAATTTCATACTGATCGGACTTTTAGTTCAAAAGTTATGTATAAAAATACGAAAAATATGGGACTTCATTATCTCATAGGTCCCTTAACCAATTTGAACCAAATTGATTGCATATGAAAGAGGAGCCTTGCAAACCCTTAACTTCCAAATTTCATGACGATTGGACTTGTAGTTTGAAAGTTACATAAAGAAATATGGAAAAATAGTATTTAAAACATATTTATGTAACATATAAGCATTAATTTAATGAAAAACATCACACATTTTATGATTATTTAAAAATTACTGCTGAGATCTATCAAACGAAACCTTGTTATTTAAAATCGGACGCTTCATTCAAAAGTTATTCAAACTTTTACACTTAAGCACCGTATATTAAACCGTTAAAACGTGTGAAATCAAAACATATCAATCAAATGTTGATTGTATTCAATGTATGAGATGTGTGTGATGTATGTGTGTATGTATGTATGTATGTATGTATGTATGTATGTATGTATGTATGTATGTATGTATGTATGTATGTATGTATGTATGTATGTATGTATGTATGTATGTATGTGATGACAATTTGCAATTTTAAAATTTGCAATGAAATTCAAGAAAAGTGAGAAACATGTCAATTGTCTGAAGTTTTTGAAGCCTCTTAGTGGAACACGAACTCTGAAATTAAAGAAAAGAAAAAACTTTTACCGACTAAATTCCACTATTTAATATTTATTCGCGACAGATACGTATACGCTTTGAAATAAGACACTGATGAAGCCTGCACGTCTTAGGCGAACTACGTATCTGTTGCAAATAAATATTAAATAGTGGGATTCAATCGAAAAGTTTTTTCTTTTCTTTGATTTCAGATTTCAATTGTCATTTTCTTCACTTGCTGTTACTCACAATTGTACAAGAAAAGCAAAAAGCGAAGAAAAGCAGTTTATTTAAGCATGTAGGTATAGTGGTGTATAGAATCAAAAATACTAGTGAGTTGATTTTTCCAAATAAATTTGTACAAAGTCCAAACAAATTCTGCGCATCAATAGATGCTCTTTTCAATCAATAGATACTAGAGCTTAGAAATGTTATATGAAAAATAGGAAGTAAACGTTGCACGGTAGAAATTTTGTAAGATTTGTTTTCGTTAGTGATATTTTAAAGGACAGATGTCTTATGTCATGTTTCATGTTTTAATAAATAAATCAAAAAAAGACAAGCACTGGGAATCATATCGATCGTATTTCCCATTCTCAAGCATGTTTATGGCGCAGCTTTGGCACTATTTTTCGACCTCATCTTGTTTTCCTAACCCTCTAACATTGTAAAAACGATGCGATCAAGCTAATGACTATCTTTTCATGAAAGTACATTCAAAAGAAGCTTAAGTTTTGATTTTCATGCAAAAATAATTATCTGAAGGAGTGCTAGCTAAGATATAGTTCCATTTCTCGTTTTCATATCTAATGCTCTATTCAGTAATTTTTTTCTAATTCAGATATATTGCAAAATTGAAGCCAAGCAAACCAATAGTAAACCAATAGTTTTGTTGTAAATATCCTTTTTCTTCAAAAGCGAAATATAATAATTTTTCTGAACTCTTGTTTTTCAAAGATGCTAACTTTTGAATGCATGGTATTAATATCAAAATATCAAAAAACCTGCTATGAAGAAATACTTCATATTGTCAATTCAAAACAAGTTTCGTATGTGGCTCTGAAGCCCGAAAGTTAAGGCCGTCTGTAGACCCGTTAGAGGGTTAATTTCTAATTTTCTATACATATTCATTCAAGTCTGTAAAAATTATCTTTTGTGTTTACATTATTTTTCTATAAATATTATAAAACTAAATAAGGTGTTCATCAAGTAACATAAATAACGCTTACATGTATTTACGCACCCAAGGAAAGAAAATATAATTATTCTACACAATACGTTGTGAATTTTACTGGCAAATAAGGATTTTGAGGAATACGGAACGGATATTTAAAAATATAGTCTAATATAACATCTATACATCTACAATTAAGTTCCTGAGAAATTAAATAATGATTATTGTGGCAGTAGAAAGGCTAGGTCACGCCGCTAGGTGGATTAATTCGGGTTTTTTTTTTCGAGCGACGAAGAAGAAAATGTCGACTAATCGTTTTAATTGCCGTCATTCATAAAATGAAAATAACTCACGCAGCGCATTGTTGTTATTCTGCAGCCGGGAAAACTTGCATAACCTACAGAAATTTTGCAGAATAACATTTGTCATGCTGTCCTATACAAATACATGAGCGCTAGCTTCGTAAACATTATTGTGATTTTTAGTTCGGACGATGAAAAACTTTTGATGGACGGATTTTAAAACGGTACGACGAATTTAAGATATAAAGTCAGTTGCGTAATTTCAATCAAATGCTTTATTAATCGCTTTTCAATGATTTCAAAGTTCGCGGATCGGAAGGTAAGTGTGTTTTAGTCAAATCAGCAGCAGAGCTTTTGAAGTATTCATTAAATCCACCTAAGAAATAATGAAAATTAGAGTGGCTTTCCTTACTACGACGGGAATTAGAAATAAACCCTATTTTAAACTTTTCTAGAATTACATGGGTTGAGCAATAATTAAGTTGCATGTATCAACAGCTTTGTATAAAATTATTATGTGTTGTCAGCATTTTGGAAAGCAATAAAAGAGTTTACAAATAGAGCTTCTTTAGTTGTACTATTTCTTACACAAAATACAGTCACGAAATTTTGCAATACAGGGTTGTAGGAATCAGAGTAACCACTTTTTTACGATATCTAGGAGTCTAGAAGCAAGACAAGGAGAATGTATCACAGCAAACGAATTACGCCAATTATTCCGACTGTTATTGTCTTTGCTAATAAGTCAACGTTATTTTTTAGCCCAATTACTTATGTCATCATAAAATAGTTTGTTGCTCAACATAATATAGGTAGTTACAGAATTTACTGTTAGTTACATAAAAATGACATTCACTATAAATAGAGATTCTGTAGTAAAGCAACGAACGTAATGATATAGGAATGCATTTTTCTGACCCTAATGATTATTGTCAATCATGTCGGTTTACTCAGTTTGTGAAACTGTTGTGGAACAGCACCCCAGATGAATAGTAGGTAGGAGTCATCTGCAAATATAAAAGTAATCATCTATGTACGAACATAGGCACATACGTACATTCAGTATGGATTAGTTTTCTTAGTGGAGGAACTCTAAAATCTGATTGTTTTGTAATGAATTTTAAGGTTTCGAACCCATGAAAAAGAACTGTTTATGTGGATATTGTCAATTCATTTTTAATGTCTGATAAGACGATAAGCATATCAAAAAAGTATCCATGCAGTTCCGCTTTCATAGATTATTGTTGCGAATAATGAATCCAATAAATAAGTTCAAAAGTATAAACAGTGCGAACTCTGTGATTATTTAAACTATAGATAGTTTTTAAACTATAGATGCTAAAATTTAAAAAAAATTTAAACTTATTTACTTAGATGATGTCAAAAAAGGTTATTTACTCTTATAACCTCATTTCGTTCCTATTTAACCCCATATGGAGGGGAGCCTGCCGTACGGACAGCGGCTAGATTCACTGTGTGCGGAATTTAATATATTGCATTTTTACCGTTATCACATAGCATTGCAACGGTTCCATCGCATTAAGTTGTAATTCTCTATCTCTGTCTTTTTCTCTCTCTCTCGATGAAGTAATGCCAATAAATGAAGCCATTTCAACCGAGTCATAAAACTGCGACACAAGCATGTATCTAAAACTAGCCCTTGGAATGGTGCAGCGCTGCCTCTGTTACTCGCATCGATAATTTACCTGCGATCTTTAAAATATATTGTCCTTTGAGTTGATAATTGAAGTGTTTTTTTGCCTCAATGACTTTCCGGGGAATTCATTGCGACATTGTTCGCAATAAATGCCTATAATGACTCATTTGTGTTGCAAATTTCGAAATCAATGGAAATAGCTATTTCATGTTGCCCACGGATGTTGCCGTTGAATATCTTCTACATGACTCAAATCGATAGCGATCGTCTGTAACCATATAAAAAGACCTTCACGTGGCGTTCAAACGTTAATCGATTAGACTCGACCCAACCAGTTCGGAATCATCCCAAAACCCATTCAGAGTGAGTGGCCTTCTCTGTTCAGTAGATACAACAGAATGAAACGCTTAAAATCCTAATTATACTCTGATCATTTCCGAAGGGGCGTCAAAATTCCTTTCTAAAAATTTAAAAAAAAAAGAACGAGTCGTCCCTAAGGCCAAGGCAAAATGAATGCGGGTGCTAAAACCGGTGTCGGGTGAGAACGGTGAAAACTAACAACAAAGGAAGTTTTTCGCTGGCCGGGGAAACAAAAAAGCTTTTAACCTGATGCAGTGGAAACAGATTCCACTGGCTGCTCGCTCCGAGGCAAGATATGGCTGTTTTCGCTTCCCGAGCGAAACCTAATTGCAAACAACGTTATTAACGTGTGGTAGACGGCAGCCGCGTGACGGCTTGGCTCCAGAAGTTCCAGAACAAGGGCAGACAAAACACCTCGGAGAGGTGCGATCGTCTCACGCGAAACATTAGACATTCGGAGCGGGGCGTTTTGGTCTTTCTTCTTCGCTCATGGACCACACACATACGGAAATAAGCCTATGGGCTAAGATCCCGAAAAGTCAAGATTCGGCATGTTAGACCCTCGGTGCGTTCCTTCGACCCTGCTCGACTGCTAATAACTTTATTAAGTAATTAATCTTATCCGGGATCTTATGCGACCCCCTCCAGGTCACTTTGCGGTTAAACCGGGACCAGCGGGAAGCGGTTGTGAATGGGTGTGAATCGTAATTAGTAGGTGGTCTAATTTGCTTTTGAAGTTGATAAATTGCCATCACACCAAACACAACACCAACTGTTGCTGTACACCGTTCAAATCATATGCTGCTCTGTCGGATTTATAGCTAAAACGACGCAGAGTCTTCGTGAATCATATGTTTACACCCGATTGAGGGTAATAATTACGGGTGAATATTTCTCACCCGTTGGACTTGTTGGGTGGCATCGATCTTCTTTTTTCAGTGTTAGCCCAATTGCCTGAATCACCCTATATTTATAATTTATTTGATCAAATTTAAAATTTCATCATGACTGTCCGAAAGCGTAATTTTTGATTCTCTAGAATGAATGAATTCAAATATTAGAGCAAGAAATACACTACGATCGGGGGAAGAATGGCACTCATACAGCTACAATGTGTGATTTAATCCACCTAGCAGGAAGATTGAGCAATAAATAATTTCCTTGATTTGTTAAACAGCACTGTATTTGAATCGTTTTGTGTTGTTGAATACCTTTAATATCCGTTTCTGAGCCGATTGCATACTCTAATTTGGCATCGAAAAAGAAACGATTTAGCGATGTACAATTTTGTTAATGAACGATCAAAACTCAGTCGCGTCTGAGAAGAAGAAGAAAAAAAGCCATCAAAAGACAACAGAAGCAGAAAAAGAAGATGCGGGAACGATTTCGGCCAACGGGCATTACGACAGTAAGTCATTAAATTGGACGGCTTTTCCTCTTCGCTGTTGGTGAGCTGGTCACGCCGTTTTACTCGTCAGATTCCATTCTGACATTGTCAGTATAGGTACGGACTGGCTGGGATCGAATAGCATCTCTGGAAGTGAAAAATTTAATCATCTAAATATGGCTGCAGAAGCATGACCAATTTGAATATATATGAAAATGTTGTTCTTAGCAAAAGAATTTCATGTCAAGATTTTTTTTGGATTAGAAAGAACACGCATTAATTGTTTAATAAAGAAATATTAAAATCTTCTCGGTCGTGACAAATAAACCAATTGAATATGGAAGATATTATTTTATTACTACAAGCTGATTGAGCTGATTGATTGAACAATTTTACTCTTTTTCGTATTATCATAATGATAGAGTTTATTGAATGTAAATTATTATTCTTTGCCGGTTTTTCGGCTTTTCAGTCAAGTGGATGTAGCAAACGATTGTTTTGCTTTTACTTATCCGACGTTTCGGCGATTTATTTCACCTTTTTCTAAGGACATTTATTTGCGCTTTTTCACAGAATTTGGAACTTGTTTTTTCAGTAATTAGTAAGTTTTAAATTCATATTTAATATAAGTATGCATTAAAATGGTCTGATTTTCATGATTTTTATGCAATTATCCTGCCACCTAAAGCTTGGAGCCGGTGTGATCCGTGCTGTTTCAAGTAGTCGTCTCTCTTCAACTCGATCATTTCACTTAAAGGCTTATTTATTACATTTGGCATGATATAAAAATAAATCTTTAAAAACGGGTTACGCTATTTACGTTTTATTTGATGGAAAAATATATCTGATTATTGTCTACGTCGAATATCATTTTTTCGTTCTGTGTGGTCCTGCCATATTGCACGTTGAGCACCCCCGTTTTTGGTGCCGGTGCGGTGGTTGAAGAGTATTGTTTGCACTGTCGCACTGTCGTCCGTCATCCTCATGACGTGGCCGGCCCACCGTAGCCTACCGACCTTTGCCAGATGTACGATGGGAATCTCTTTAAGCAGGAGATATAGATCGTGATTAATACGCCTCCGCCACTCCCCGCTTTCAGTTTGTACTCCACCAAATATCACCGCAGTACCTTCCGCACGAACTTGGCAAGAGTACATATGTCCTCCGTGAGTAGCGTCACGTCCTCAAGTCCATAAAGAACTGCCGGTATGATAAGGATTTAATACATCGTCAGTTTCGCACGGCGGTGTAAGCTTCTTAATCGTAGCATTTTGCGAAGGCCAAAGTAGGCCCGATTTCCCACTTGAATGCGCCTCTGGTTTTCCTTACTAGTGTTGTTGTCCGTGGTCACTATCGAACCCAATTATATGGACTCATCTACCACTGCTAGTTCGTCGCCGTAAACAGTTACTGTCCGTGGGAGGTACGCGTTTGTTCCCTTTGTGCCTCTTCGTTTCATGTATTTGGTCTCCAACGCATTTATTTTTAGTCCAATCCTCCTGGACTCCGGTTGCTGGCTATGACATCAAAGTCATCTGCGAAGCCTAGGAGTTGACTGCCCTTGGTGAAAACCGTGCCTCTCATACTCGTTTCGATGCCTGCTCGCGGGCCACCTACTCAAGAGCGATGTTGAATCGCATGCAGAATAAACCATCACCTTGTGTCCCCGATATGCGCACGAAACACATCACTCGATAAATAGGATCACTCGATCCATCAATGTAACTCTGATCAGTCGCGTCAGTTTATCCGAAAAACCGTGTTCGTGCGTTTTCTGCCATTTCTGCTATAGCCGGTCTCGATCGACTGTATCGTATGCCGCTTTGAAATCAATAAAGATGTGATACGTGGGCACGTTGTACTCACAATATTTCTGCAATAGCGGTCGGATGCAAAAAATCTGGTCCGTAGTTACGCGATCCTTCATGAAGCCCGCCTACTAATTCCTCACGAAAACCTATGCTGTCGTAACACGTAACAGGGAGAGTATCTTGTAGGCAGCCAGCGTTTACAGCGTTATGCAGCGATAGTTGCAGCAGTCGAGACGATCACCCTTTTTGTAGATGGGACAAACCAGTCCTTCCATCCATTCCTCCGGTAGCTTCTACCAGTATGTAGAGCCGCTACCGGCGATATTTGCAACGTTTTGCCGGCAGGCGGTCCTTACCAGCTACTATATTGACCTTCAGCAACTTGATTTCTCGCTTGACTTCTTGGAGATCAGGTGTTGGAACATTGTTTTCTTCCATGGTCACTACCAGGTTAATGCAGAAATGGAGTGCAGAATACAGCATACACCCTGGCAACATTACAATAGATCAATAATGTTGTGGTCAAAGTGATAAGCCCATACAAAAAAAAAGGTTAATTTTCGTTCCGCCTTCTTCTGTAACTTTACCATTGAGGTGTACATCAAAGAACTGTTTCCACCTAGCGACCACCTCGCGCTCGTTTGTGATTAGATTCCCTCCATCGCACAGTGGTTTGATTGCTCGGATTCGTGAACTTTTTTAATAACTCTTTTCATAGTGTTTTTTTCAATATGGCGTCTTCGGAAGAATTTCTGTATATCAATAGACGCAACGACTGGTGGTTAGTATTAGTTCGGAACTCAACCACAGGTGGCGCTGCAAAATGTAACTTTCTTATTTGACTATATAGAGCTATAGTATGTTCTAGAAAGTTTTAGATAATCTTATTATGAAGCTTTTTGCTGAAAACATTATTCCTCTAAGTATCACAGTTTTCGAGATATTAAGCGTCTTTCATGACGGACCCCCACAAATCGGAGTTTTCACTGTAGCTTCAAAACTATGTGATTTAGGGAAAAATAGTGTTCTGCAAACATTTGCATCTATTAAAATCACACACTTTTGCAGAAGAAAGTGAACACGTATCTTCTATACAGAGCGAGTTACTGAACGATTTAGGTAAAAATTAGCCATACTTCGTACTGCTATACAATAAAAACTTGGAAAAACTGGCGGCCGAGATATAATTAAAGTGAAAGTACATTCAAAACTGATCTTAAAACATGCTAAGTCATTTGTCTCTTTAAGTATCTTCATCATTTAATTTGCATTTCCAAAAAGTGTTACTCAGTCTTTTAGAGACATATATGATATATACCATAATGTTTACTATATCCCATCGCCCTGTTAACCACAAGGTACGATGCTAATCTAACAAGCCAGTCGTCGTATGTCTAATCTCGGCTGTGTGGTACTGCTAGAGTTTAATAGGATCCTTACACTAGTCCTGTAATGGTCCTGTACTCTAATAACCGGCTGCGAAGCCTGCCGATAAACAAGGGCAATGTCCTCAAGACGGCTATACCCAAAGCTTTGCTCTACTTGTATCGCAAGAGACTAGTAAGAAAAGCAAACTAATGTTAGGTAATTAAAAGTCATTACTTTGAGCGTCTTAGCAGAATCTCGAATACGGGAATATTGTGATAGATTTTTGTTATGTAACAGAATTAAACAGAAAACTTCTTCAACTCGTAATGTTAGGGGTTTTTAATTTTACATAATTGCAAATCCATGTTTGCTGCCGTTCTAAAACATTTTCTGGTTTGGTTATGTTGTCATTTATCTGAAATTAAAAGCCCCTAACATTACGAGTTGAAGAAAAAGTTTTCTGTTTAATTCTGTTACATAACAAAAATCTATCACAATATTCCCGTATTCGAGATTCTGCTAAGACGCTCAAAGTAATGACTTTTAATTACCTAACATTAGTTTGCTTTTCTTACTACTGTGTTACCTGACTCACTGCGAAATGCGTTGTATTCGCGGGATCGTGTTGGTTCGAAAGGCTTCGAAAAATATCGCCCTTGTATCGAAAATATCGTTAATTTTGATCACTAAAAATAACGTACTTAAACATTATATTTCATGTGCCAGTAGTACGCAATAATTGTATTGTGAAACTGAATTGTTATTTATGCAACTTTTTACAAATTAAATGCGATAACAAAAGCACAACTTATAAAAAATCGTTTGTTGTCGATATTAACTGCATATGCGTTATAAACGAATAAAACGCATGGTTACGTTTTATTTCAATAATACGCATATTCGCAGTGAGTCAGGTAAAACAGTAGTCTCTTGCGATACAAGTAGAGCAAAGCTTTGGGTAAAACCGTCTTGAGGACATTGCTCTTGTTTATCGGCAGGCTTCGCAGCCGGTTATTAGAGTACAGGACCATTACAGGACTAGTGTAAGGATCCTATTAAACTCTAGCAGTACCACACAGCCGAGATTAGACATACGACGACTGGCTTGTTAGATTAGCATCGTACCTTGCTGTTAACAGGGCGATGGGATATAGTAAACATTATGATATATATCATATATGTCTCTAAAAAACTGAGTAACACTTTTTGGAAATGCAAATTAAATGATGAAGATACTTAAAGAGACAAATGACTTAGCATGTTTTAAGATCAGTTTTGAATGTACTTTCACTTTAATTATATCTCGGCCGCCAGTTTTTCCAAGTTTTTATTGTATAGCAGTACGAAGTATGGCTAATTTTTACCTAAATCGTTCAGTAACTCGCTCTATATAGAAGATACGTGTTCACTTTCTTCTGCAAAAGTGTGTGATTTTAATAAATGCAAATGTTTGCAGAACACTATTTTTCCCTAAATCACATAGTTTTGAACCTACAGTGAAAAACTCGATTTGTGGGGGTCCGTCATGAAAGACGCTTAATATCTCGAAAACTGTGATACTTAGAGGAATAATGTTTTTAGCAAAAAGCTTCATAATAAGATTATCTAAAACTTTCTAGAACATACTATAGCTCTAAATCATTAAATTAGAAAGTTAAATTTTGCAGCGCCACCTGTGTTTGAGTTCCGAACTAATACTAACCATCAGTTGCTGCGCCTATTGATATACAGAAATTCTTCCAAAGACGCCATATTGAAAAAAACACTATGAAAAGAGTTATTAAAAAAGTTCACGATTCCAGAGCAATCAAACCACTGTGCATCGTCCCTACACATGCTAGGGTTCGGTGTGTTGCCATTACGAGTTTGTAGACCAACCTCGAGTTTTTAGTATTGACCTTGAAATGCCGTCAAACATATTTTATTATTTTGACGTAGGACTACGTCTTTGTTTACTATACTATACTTTGTGAAAACGAAAATAGAAGTGTAACGTTTGAATGAAAGATTTCAAATGCTAATAACTACTAAACTACTGAACGAAACTGAACAATTTATATGTCGTTGGATTGATAAAATGGCCAGCAATTTTATGGGAGTTAGAGACCAATTTTAAGGAGGACGTAAGAGGAGGGGGGGGGGGCTCCCATACAAATGAAATACAAATTTCCTCATAAGTCTAGAACTAATCAAACAAATGGATCCAAATTTGGCATGTGGTGGTTTCAGAAGGCAGGAATTTTTTCTATGGTGAATTGAGATCCCTTCCCTCTTTAAGAAAGGGGCTCCCATACAAATAATGTACAAATTCCCTCATGATTCGAGAACTAATCAAGCAAATGGAACCAAATTTGGCATGTGGGGGTTATTAGAGGCATGAATTTATTTTATGATGGTTTGAGGATAAGGACTCTCATAAAAATAAAATAGACATTTTTGCGTATGTGCTATATTTTCTGCTATGTGCTATTTTCTGCTATGCTATGTAATAAGCGGTAAGCTGTGCAAGAAAATTAGTAAAATCTCGGAGCAAAAGACAGTGAATCGACGCCGCTTACTTACGTGTCTGTTTCCATTCATGTCAAAAGAGAAGGACATTCGAATAACACGTCATATTTGTGATGAACGTGCTTTGGTTTTTATGTTATTTGTAACCAATGGCCCTTTTAAAGGCCACAAGCGAGTTAAAGTAAGATTATTGAAACATGTCAAACTACGCATAAACATTTGCAATACAATAATATGTGGGCCGCTCATTCACTACCATTTCAACCTTTATGGTCCATACAAGTGATTTTTAAAAGAAACCTATATGTCTCATTGGTTGCAGGCCTTGTACTTCAGGGGGTTCAGTCCGTATTTTACAAGCGACCATTGCATTCAATAAAGAATTGAATTTAAATATTTCGTTCTTCTCTTTTAAAAATTCCATTAAACAATGGCACTAACAGATTCTTATAATCATACATATGCCTGCATTTCTAGTTTACATTAGTCCTTAATCGAATGATCTGATATTGTCCTACGTCACCCTTTCGTACAATCCTTAGGGCTGTGTACACTCAAGTACTTTTTTTACACGGTTTAGTTTTTTGAGTATTAAGAACGGGGTAACTTAGAGACCATTCATTTATTTCTCAATACACTTGGGAGTAGCTCGACATTCCTCAGGTAGATTGTAAATAGTTGCTTAGCTGCACCGTTTTCGAGTAATCGAAAAAAACAAACCGTGTAAAAAAAGACTTGAGTGTACCTTGTAGTTTTTTTTCAAACGATGGTTCTACAATTGATGAAGGGACGGTAGGGGAAAGTAATGAAAATTTTTTGGAAAATGGAGGGGAAAGACTGGAAAGGGGGGGGGGGGGGGGGGTGAAATACGCAGCTACGCTTAACAAGTCGTCGTTGTGACTCCTACCTTTTGTCCAATGCTGGAGCTATTATCAGAGATTATAACCGGATTCGAGCCCACAACACCCGCCAGGGCATATAGCTCGCTGGTACTTGTACCTTTGAACCATAGAGGCGCCTACCGTCCCTTCATCAATTGTAGAACCATCGTTTCAAAAAATCTTACGAGTTTGGTTCACTTTCTTGTAAAACGTGCGCGTGCTATTAGCTCGGAAAAGCTGTTCTAATTCTTCACGATCTCTGTCTTTCTTTTGGAGCTTTTTACTCCTCAGGATCGTGGTCAACTGGTTCCTTGCTCATCAGCATTTGGCCAAGTTCTCCCTAGTTGCAATGCTCAGATAATTTTACCAAGCATTTTTTTCTCCACCACTTTTGTATGTCGTTTTGTATACTCCGGGGCTCTCCACCTGGTACCTCGATAGCGGCCCCTCCGGTGGTCGAGCGTAATCTGCCTCATCCAGTATTCGCCCGGAGTTCTCGGCAGATTGCCGGATATCTAGCTGCCTGATGATTAACCGACGAGGACGGCTTTGACGTGTCTGGTACACGGTTGACAGTTTTGAGTTAACTTATTTTGCCGCTACTCGCATGACAGTATCATTTTCATGGGAAACTCCATAGAAAATGGGACTGTTATGCGAGTAGCGTCAGTATACTGGTCAGATTCGCACATCCTAGGGAACGTATGCTCGTGGGGTTAGAGAAGAATCGACCATCTATGAGAACGTGGTCAATTTGGTTCATTGTACGTTGGTGATCCCCAGATGATTATGTGGATATCTTTGCGTGGGAAAAGTTGCGTCGAATCACCAGCCTCAGGACGCCGCGTACATATCATTGGCCGTTATCGTTTGTGTCGGTGTGCACCCTGTGGGGTGCTATTACCGGTCTATACAATTCTTTCCTACAGACCTGGGCGTTCACATCCCCAATGACGATCGTGATGACCCGTGACGAACAGCTCAGCTGTCGTACGTTGCCTCCAACCTCGCGTAAAAGGCTTCCTTCTCATCATCGGGTCTACGTTCTTGCGGGCAGTGTACGTTGATGATGCTGTAATTGAAGAAACGTCCTTTTACACTCAACAGACAAATTCTCTCATTGATCGCCTTCCAATCTAGCACACGATCCTGCATTCTGTCCAATACTAAAAAGCGCGTTCCTATTCGTAGTGTCACTGCTCTAATAAAACTGTGCCTTTTTGCGTGCATCTTCCGAATCTTATCTTCTTTGCGACGGATTTCCTTACGATGCCGAGTTTAGCAGGTTCAAGCTGTTCTAGCAGCACTCGGTCGTCATAGATCGAGGCCAAATACGCCGATCCGTGTTTGTTTGAATGCTCATAGTAAATTGATTTAGGCTCTTTAGCTTCCACCGAGGTTGGTTATCCGATCTGCGCTAAGGTTGTTCGTTTTCCAGCTGGTACCACAGGAGGTAGGGATAGAAGTTACTGGATAAGAGGCTAAAGATCACTATGGTGTCTGAATTACGCATTATCCAAGGTGCATCAACTATGGAAAGAATGGGGTAGTATTTAAGTTTCTTAACTGCCGCCTCCCAGAAACCACCGAAATGCGGTGCTTCTGACGAAATAAACTGAAATTCAACTCCCTTTGTCAGCGCTCAATTGGCCAATAAGTTGAGGTATACTTTTGTTGTATCTGCCGTAACTTACACATAGCGCTGATGAACGTTGCTGTTGGCATGTCCAATACTATGGCTTTTGCAGTCAAACACACGTAACTGCGACCTACGAGCTGTTGAACCAGAAACGGTTCACAATCATCCAGTATAGTTTGTTCAAGGACCTTCGATCAATTAAAACGTAACTGCCAATAATACAGTCATATAATACTGACGTGGTTGTTGGTGCGAACGGGAATGCTTCAAATGTTAGTAAACCTTTCTTCGAGCGAAATCCTTTCAACGTACAGGAAAGAATTCAAGGTAAATAGCTGCGAGTTTCTGTGCTGGCCCAGTGTATTTGGTGATGAATGGATCTGGAAATCAACCGAGTGTATTGATGATCATAAAACCATCATAAAGAACCCAGCGGAGAACAATGGAGAAATAGGACCACTAAATTCGGTTTTCAATTATCAGATACATTACAAAATACAAGCAGTAGATACGTTACAAAAATCATTTCTATCAATTAGTTTCACAAGTTGGCAGCGCAAAGTCCTAAGTTTCACTGATTTTGGAGAGATTCAAGACTTGGTAAGAAGCAAAATACCAAATCACTAAACCATTTGAGTCTATAAAGGCACGCACCGTATTTAACACGTTAAAAACGCAATGAGATCAAAGTATTCCGTTATGCCAATGTGGTCATGGTTGAAGAAGGAAGGCCCGAGTCCTAATGCTGATCGCTAATATACTTCCAGAATGTTTTTGCTATCACTTTCAGCGTGCGTTGGACGCAGATGACGTCTAAAGCATTCCCGACTCTTGTACACGGTGTTTAGTCTTAAGTATTGCTCAAGCAGTGAATGCTGTGAGTGCAGTGATCAGCAGCGAAACTTGGAATAGGTCCTAAGCGCAGCCCTTTTCTCAGTATTCAGCTCGGAAAGCTCATGGGTTAACCAAGGCGTCATACACGTTGAGAACACCAAACCAGTCGATCAGCAGTGGTTCAGTGATCAGCATTCTGAAAGTCATACGAAGCAGATGGGATGGGTTTCGTTAGATTTGAGTAATGATCGTCGAGAATAAGGACTCGTGAAGGGTAATGACTTACTTGCTCAACACCAGAGGTGATGGAGCGAGGGAAATTGCTGGAGCAACATCCTATGAGATCCAGACAGCGTTCTCGTTGGTGACGTGGTTGATCTGTCGTAATATGGTAGAGCTGTAGCAGTCGAGAAGCCTTTATTCTCCGATGTAACAGTAGAGTGATTCGGTTATCTTATCTACTAAGCAAACGCCTGTTTTCTCACTGTTTCTTTTTGACATTCTCAAGGAAATCTTCAAAAACCAATTTAACCGACGAAAAATGTGACAAAACACTTTGTACGTCTACAGTAAACGGATACCAAGTTTATTGAAAACCCGTGCTTTTGACATACGCAATGAACACATGACCACAATAATTTATGGCAAACGTATATTACACTAGGTAATACTAATAGATGCATGTTATATAAACTGATTTCACGGTTTTGATTTTGCTAACAACAGTGTGCAGCTATTATAAAAGACTTCATTTGGTGAAGGAAAACAGTTTTTTGGTAGTTCCTGATTACTTAGTATCCGTTACGCTTTTCTGTGAACACAACGTATTGCATTTATAAGCTGAATCATCGGTATTATTCACAACGGCAGTTCTGGCATATTACGATGCGCGTCCAACAACGTAAGCATTTAGTGTTAAATTGAGCATGTAAAGTGCAGTTTTATGGTTTTATACAATACAAAGCAGTGACCGTTCTCCTAGATAAAATATTCTGCAAATCTACGTTTCGTCTGCGGTGGAGAGCACCTCTTCAGGTCATAACTGTTACGTTTAATCGCCATCATTACACACACCACACCGCACAGGCATTGGCAGCGCATCTTTACAACTTTCGAAGCGAATTGTCGGAAAAGCGGTGGTAAAAAAAGATCACGCTCCGTTGACCGTGGAGGTGATTATTCATTTTTTCACCATCGTCCTCTCCCCCCCCCCCCTTAAGGTACCATCAAACCCTCACGGGGGCTTTCCTTCATTTTGCTGTACCATAAATTATAATCAAGCAATAAACACAAGCTGAAAACCACTTAACAATGAGTAAAACGAGTAAGAATTACATGTTTATTAAATAATGAAAGCTTGTCTGGCCTTTTCGCGGTTCTCGGTACCGCACTCAGTGGAGAAACATTTTCAATCTAGCTTTTTTGAGAGCCTGTACTGCTAGAAAACTTACAGAAACCTTTGTTCCCGAAGTTACTCTAACTAGTGCATAGAGGCGCTCCACTGCACGGTACCGCAAAATCGTTCGAAAGCTTGCGAGCATTTTCTTGCGCAGCCCACATTCCGATGGGTATCGCTGGCGAAGGCAGATTTTCTCGTTTTCCCCGTCGTCCTAAGCTCTCATGGTTGGTTAATTGAATGTTCGTTGCGGCGTTGTTGTGGTGAATGTGTTTCTTTTTCTTGTTCCTCTTCTCCTGCTTCTTCAGCATACTTGGTGAGCGACCTATACGGTGTGGTTAAACTGTGAGAAAGACGTGGAAAATACAATGCTCAATGGGGCTATTATATTTCTTCCATCCAGCCAGCACAGCACAGACAGCAGCAGACCAGCGAGCCATTTTGGGTCTGCAATTAATGCGGAGAGAAAGATTCAAAAATTATATGGTTGCTTGAAAATGCCCCGGCCATTGGCCATTAAACTTGTAACTTTTAATGCAATTGGCTGACCGCAGAGTCGTTGGTTTTGGGAAATCCATTTTGAGTGTCGTAGTGTGGCTGCTTAGGATAACATTTATTCGCATGCATGGACTTTGATTGATTAATGCTGCATTTATTTTAAGGCCAGTAAAATAATGCTTTCGAATCTATGATGTGTAAAGAATTTGCTAAGTCTATTCTCTGCTATTTTGTCTGAAATTTACTGTAAAAAATAATTTTAATTTAAGCAAATCACCGTCCTAGTTTAAGTGTAATACCAAAATGCGAGTCTTTAGTTCTACGGTCTGTTTAAAAGAATCTCTTAAACGATTTTCTAATCGATTTCTAATCTCTAATAGGATGATTCTATGTACAATCGCTAAGGACTCTTTACAGCCCGAGGGTAAAACATCTAGAAATCTTTGTGTCGGAAAAACTATCATCAGCTAGCTGAAATAAGTAATCATAATTTAAGAATAAACTCGATGATATTTTTACGTGATAGCAAAACACGCTTTATAAAATACTTACTAAGAATGGAGGCCTGCCCGGGTTCGGAATGAAATTTTGTGAATTCTCACTCCGGATCGCCATCTTCGAGCCGCGATCGCCCGCAGTTTGTCCAGTTCTCACGGTTTGCTCAAATTGTTTAAATTCTCCGGCAAAACATTTTAGCTCGGAAAAGATTACCCATTACTTTTTTGCTCGGAAGCCTTCTGCTATCAAAAGCGCCCGGTCAGCGGTAATTGATTTTGCGCTTCTTGCTGATTCGTTCGTCTTTTTAGCACAACCTGGCCGCACAGGGTACAATGAAAGGGGTCATAAATCGAAAGCAGAAACGCAGTTTATTTGTTGGGGGTTATAATTACCTAACGCTTTAACGCTGAAGTTGATTGAGTTTTTTTGTTGATTACTCAGTGGAATTCTGCAGGTCGTGAGAAAATTTTGTGATTTAAAATTTTAGACCAATTTAAGAAAAACGATTCTTCATCTATATCTCGCAAGAAGTTGTGTATTAATAACCATTAGCTTCATTGAGAACTTAAACGGATTTTGTGTATTGAATTCCTCAACAATCCTTTTACCAGTCTTTAAAGCATACAGCCAGTAACTCATTTTCTCCCCTGGCGCCAACATGCCGACAACTCTTGCTGGGAGACTATGAATGAACAATGTTCATGGCTGGTTGAAAATATGTGTCAGAACATACTTCGCAAAACCCGAACTGAAGCGAGTTGAGTTTCCCCTCCACGCGCACACTTGCGTCATGCTGGTTTGTACTCATGAGGGTTCTCCTGTGAGTGACTTACGAGAGCTGTTGCAGCTGCTGTCGGTTGGTTGGTTTTGACTCCACCCCCTTCGACAGCGCTAGCAAAGTGGTAGTTTGTTGAATGAACGTAGGCTACGTTCGTTTCCCACTTCTTCGGTTAGGCTTTGTTGTTCGAGTATGCGGACGGTCACTCGCCATGACTGGAACGATTGATACGCAATACCAGTGCAGTGGTTTCAATTCAGTTGTCTATGCTAGATGATGCAATAGTCATTCAGAAATTGCTTTGCTGCCGCTATTTATTCATGCTTTTGGAGGACTCACATTTTATTTCATTCTGTTTTCTGAAAGCATGTCAAATATCTATAAAAATGATTTCATTATGCAATACATTTCTGCACATTTTCTTCAGGATATATGAGTTGTGAGCTATGAAATAAAATGTTTCTAAAAGGTTTGACAGTCATTTTTGATCCTCCAAAGAGATACTAGTTTAGTTGACTTAAGTGTCATAGGACCGTTTAGCTTAGATCATTTCAAAATGGGACACTTTCAGATGTGTGTATTTTTTAAATTTTATTTTAAATTGAAACGCTTTCTAAGGATAAAACAAAGATATCAACATTGTATTTTATGTAAAAATCTGAAATAAGTCTCTTACCGTCATTATTCATGATTAAAAAATTACTTCTTACTTAAAAAATACTTCTCTATTGAATAAAACTGAGGATTATATAGTGAATTGAGTTCTTCTGGGACAAAACTGGATTTTATTGTCATTGTGCCATTGTAGCACTTACTTGCTTTACTGGCTGTTGGCTAGGTCTGGTTATAATGTAACTTGACCATGATGTGACTTTACTTTACTTAACTAACTAACGTAAAACGTAAGTAACAATCATCTAATTTTTGGCAGTGTTAATGAAGCACGTATTCTATAGTATATTGGATATTATCACCATTTGTTAAAACTTATTTAAATAACTCAAAACGTTGCGCAACGCGACTAAATGTCCTAATACACGATGCAGCAGGTTCATTATGGTCAAACTCAATGCGGTGAAGCAGTTGGTTAGCAGCTAAGATGGATGCAGCGTTCTTTGTGACGCACGGTAATTCAATAGCGACAGTAAAATTTCCGAGAGTCAACCTAAATTCAGTTTTGCCACAAAAAGTCGCAAAGGAGCCTATCATGTTTTACGCAGACGTTGTAACGATTCTAGTCCAATCAAACGACGGGGCAGATTACGCGGAGCCAGTCGTAAAAACAAATAACAAATAATGAACATGCGCCAAATTAAATACTACAAGGCTGTTCTATTTATATTTAACGTTAAAAATAATTTGGTCAAAAACAATTTGAACCTACAGTTACTCAATGAACATCGATATGATACAAGAAACATGAGCAACTTAAGCGTCGTAACCCCGAGAACTAACTCGTCTATTTATTACTTACTTACTTAATCAGCTCCAGGCCGTAGTTTCCTCTACTGCACGAGAAGAAGTCGTCTCCATTCCACTCGGCCGCAATTCGCCAGCCACGTAGTGTACGTAGGGTCCGAAGGTCGCCTTCCACTTGATCGATCTATCTTGCTCGCTGCGCGCCCCGTCGTCTCGTTCCAGTCGGATCATTATTGAACTTTTTCAACCGGGGTGTCGTCCGACATCCTCACGACGTGCCCAGCCCGTCGCAGGCGACCAATTTTTGCGGTGTGAGCGATGGGTGGTTCCCTAAGCAGCTGATGCAGTTCAGTGATGCAGTATATAAATATAAAAGATCTATAATCTCTCATATGCACAAACAGACGTCGAAGAAGACGAAGTTTTCCAAGATGTCGACAATCCTCGATGCAACGTATCGTCAAAAATATTTTAGGATTATCAGTATAAGTTGTTAAAGAAATAAATAGTTAAAAGTGGTCCTAGGTTACTATTTTGGGGTATATCAGATTTATTAGTGATTAGGGATGATAGTTTTGACTTGAGTTTCACATGCAGAACTCAATTGGCCAAATACAAGCGTTACCATGTGAAAAACTGTTACGACGCATCAAGACGTGAGATTTGGTCGAGCCTCCAAATTTGACAGAATTGTCCTGCAACAATTGAAGCCCTGAGCATCAAGTTCAACGTCTCTCGCACACCGTGGATTTATGATAATTCAATAAACGACTGCAGTGATTTTGTTATACATTTTTAAATTTCTTTGAAGAGTAAATCCTCAAAAGCTTAATGATTTTACCGGCGTGTAACAATTTTAGTGAATAGGAAATAATTTTCGTATCCGTTATCCACAGACGACTAGCGGAACAATGTGTGCGGAAGTTTGTTATGAGAAATTCTTGAGAAACGAAAATTATAACGTAAAACTATACCTTAGCATCTGTAAAGATAAAGATAAAGATAAAGAGAGAGAGAGAGAGAGAGAGAGAGAGAGAGAGAGAGAGAGAGAGAGAGAGAGAGAGAGAGAGAGAGAGAGAGAGAGAGAAAAGTTGTGTTGTGGCTAAAAGAACTTAAAAATCGAGGTTTCCCTTATACACTTGAATGTAAAAAAACCAAAAACGTATACAGCGTTTATATTTGAAAAATGAAAAACACCGTTAAACAAAATTATATTAATTAATTTGAATTAATACACATATCAATTCAATGCAATAAGAAGATGCTGAAGAACTCCTTCTTCTTTATAGGGTAAAGAACTAGTTTAGCAGTCTAAGCGGGTCACTGATTGTTTTACCTTATTACAAGCGATGGGTTGACTAAGTGGGGAATATCAGCATACCAATCTTCTTGCTATCTTTAGTTCTTCAAGCTGTTACCATTGGAAGACACTATTGTTGAGCTAAACTTTTGATTTTTCGCTTTAAAAGTTGGAGCGGCGGAACTAATTTTGAACAGACCGAACCCATTTTCACCCGCAAGGTGCTTTTTTAAGCAATCCTGAAATCTGAATTTTTTTACATCCCCTTAAAAAATCCCTCGAACTTTTCCCCCTATTCAGTAAGTACGCGGTCCTATCCGCGACCTACTAATCGGCATCTGATGCGTAATCGGCATAGCGTATCGGCATAGATGCGTAAAATGCCATCTGTCTAAATTGTTTATCGGGGCATACACTCACCGCACCGTTCGGCAAACGGTATTCGTCGTCTCTTTTATTCTCTGGTGTTCTTATGGGAAACTGCGAGATTGACGTCTCACTCGCTGTTCATAAGGATGGTGGGAGAACAAAAGAGGTAAACATATAGCAGTACAAACGATCCGACTCAGAACAGTGTTGTCAAAGCAAATAACATTGAAACACATCGTAGCTTTATTAAATCACTGAGAAAATCTTCGAAAATTATTGTTATGTCTTTTGTGTTGTTTTTAATAAAGAAAAATTAATTATGAACATACATTTCTCTTGAAAATATTGAACCACGTTTTCACCATAGGAGGTTTCAGTTAATTTCAAACTTAAAATTCTTATTTCCAGAACCGAAACAGTGTCTTGGCAGTTCATCAGTTGTGCTGCAGCTGCTGCTAGTGGTGAACAGGTTCCGTCAATTCAGAATTTGTTTTCAGTTTTGTTAGAAAATAATAAAACTTTCGGCTAGTGACAAAGCCTTAGATAATAGAAAAAAAGAGACTGAATAATATGGTATGTGACAATTGAGTGCTTGACTTTTAGAGTGGTTGTAATCAGTGCTGAAAAATGTGATGGATTCGTTAGTAGCGAGGTGGCGATTGCCTTCAGCAGCTGAAAAATGTACGTTTTTGGACAACAATTTGTTTGTGTGAATCAAATGTATGGTTAAGCGATTTGTGAAGATGATTCTATCAAAAGATTTTGAAAATATGAATAAAAAAGTGCATTTTCGGCTCATTTATGTTCAACTGATTAAAATAGGTGACACTGCTTAACTCGTTCCTTACCCTATGTCAATTTACTCTACTTGATAACACAGAATTGGTAATTCTCCTAATATAATATTTTTTCTTTGCCGTGCAACAATTGGGTTGAATGTGTGCAATATTAGGCAAATGACGTTAAACAATTGTTGCTACCGGCAGATGATTTCCCTACGTGGTACGACGAGATGTGGGTCGAATGAAGTCTCGCCATTTTAAAAGCATAGCAGTAAATTTGGCTTTCGACACATTTTTTCTTTTAATTAAAGATTAATAATTTACACTTGTTCTTATACGGAACCTGCTTTACCAATTGCGGCATGTTGGATAAAACAAAAGATTCGATCTTGGTTTTTATCTGAACATGTACGTTATTGGGAAAATCTTAAAACTTGTCGTCAAACGAAAAGTTTCATTGTTAAGCCTTGTGAGAAGGTTGCGAAATTTCTTTTGCAACACTCAAAGATAAATTGCAGTATTCTTGTCAGATCACTGACTGGTCACTGCAGACTAAATTATCATATGGCTACGATTCAGCGAGCTGAATCGTTTTATTGTAATCTATGTGAATCCGACTACGATACACCATATCACGTAATTTGCAACTGTCCTGCAGTAGCACAATTGCGTCATAGGATCTTTGGATCCTACGTCTTAAGTGAATCGGATTTTAGGAAACTAAAATTACGAGACATTTTGATGTTTCTTACCGAATACGGTATTGAGCTATAAGCTCTCATTTATCATAAGTATACCCCCCAGGGGTGTACTATTGTTAAGTTAACTACCAAGGATTGCAGTATCCCCTCGGAGGTACAAAAATCTCTCGGTATGTATGTGTTTGTGTTTGTCCAAATTCCTCATCCACCCCTTCCTATTCCTCCTGTTTTCCTTCCCGTTCTCATCAGGTAAATGATGACACGGGCAAGATGGGCAAGGCACAAATCTTCCACATGATTGTGAGAAACGTGCTGCTCGAGCCAAAGATGCTGATACCTGATACCTTATATGGTGGAAGGTTTGAGGGATCTGACCATGAAAAAAATCTAATCGCGTTCCTGATGATTCTCTTTTGACACGCTCGATACTAGATTTCCAGGTTAATCATACACCACCAATTAGCATCCACGATCCTAAATTACTTCCCTGTGGAACACCGGACTTATTATAGAAATTGCAGGACGCGGTAGAGCTTTACGGAGAGGCTACGGATCGTCAAGTATGTCCGAAACTAGCAGATAAATTCGTCCTCAAAAGGGAATCGGTCGGTATGCAACATCACTTGCACGTACCAGGAATGTTTAAGAATCGCCTTCTACAAACTAGATAACAAGAGTCAATAGTTAAGTAAGCCCTCCCAACACAGAATGACCCCAGTAGGTGGGGAGAAGGGCCCGCTCGTTATCCACAAGGTTGGCAGAGGCCGGGACGGGCCGGGCACATTACTTCGAACAAGTACCTTGTTGGACCCTTTCAATTATTGATGTTATTGTTTTTATGTGCTTCAAAGATTTGGCTTTTTAAGTCATCTTCTTTAATTACTTCTGTCATTGCATTTATTTTTAATCTTTGGGTTATAAGTCATTGCTGTATGCTCTTTTATATCTTGTACCTATTTGGAGTGGTTGCATTATGCTTTTCAAATTTAGGAAATCCGCCATATTGATATAAGAATAATCTATGAGAAATCAACACCGACTGATTATGTGCTGACACCGAAGATTATGTGCTACCCACCTATTCGATTCGTCCAAAATCGCGCGCTAGAAGTTATTAGATATCGATAGACATTTGCTGCTATGCGAAGATGCGAAACGTGTCTATTTGGCAATTATAATACGACAAATCATGGCTGCGCGAGATACCTTTTGGAATCTTTCGATCATAAAATATGCTTAAAAACCCGGACTACTTTGTCAGGGAGCTGTTCAAAAGCTATCAAATTTTTGATATTCGACAATCATATATTCGAAATTACGCGCGCGATGTTCCTAGGTAACCGTTTTCACGACTCCAATGCATGACATATATCTCGTTTCATTTATAAAGCGTCAATATAAGTCCTGGTTTGTAAACACGTCATTGCTAAGTGAGCCCAAGTTAATTAAAAATGAGCTTCCAAAACAGCCACTGTCAGAAAAATGCAACAAGCGAGGCACGAAAGCAAGCGATGCTAAATTGCCATACAAAACGATATTAAATATGCAAGCACCAGTTATATGGGACTAACCTGGATGTTCTTGGAATTTTTTTCTGTTAAGCCAGTAATTACGAAAATTGCGATATACAGGTCGGACTCGATTATCCGGATGAAATTTTTTCTTTAAAATGGGTTTCGAAATGTGTACGTTGAAAACGTGCTTACCATTAACAAAATTTTATTTTTCGCTCGGATAATCGAGTCCGACATGTATAATGTACCTTTTTACATAATGAATCGAGCCAATATAGTCCCTAAGTCGAAAAGCATTTCCTCTTACCAACATTAATATGCAGCGATATAGCATCCTACACGCTTGTATCTTTTTGTTAAACACTAGAAAAATGTAAGATCGTTTTTTGGACTCCCGAACCCATTTTCTGTGCAGGTTTATACAGCACACTGGGACATTTTTTCCAAATTACAGACGGTATTCATCTGGGCCCACGATAGATGATGTCTTTTGCTTTCTAGGACTGGTTTTGGTGTCAGCTTCGCACAATTTTGTACAACCAATGTTGAATAGGCTCGCGAATAATGAAGTTTTAATTTCCGGCTCAAAGAGGCCTCAGAAGGTGACCTCAAATTTTCAAAAATTTTAGTTTCCAACAAAGATGATGAATGATGAAGAAATAGTTAAATATGAGTAACTCATTTGACACGTGTAATTGTTGCTACAAAACTGTTTTTTTTCTCACCTGAGCAACATTCTTCATCACCACATTAAAAACATACCTGCACATACACTCCGCCCAGTTAGCTTCGAGGTACGATGCTGGTCTAATAAGCCAGTCGTCGTCGAATGTTCGAATCTCGGCTAGGCGGTGCTGCTACATAGTGTCAGTAGGATTGTTGCACTAGCCCCATAGCTGTTCTGTACTCTACCGGCCGGCAGCGCAACTCTGTCGATAAAAAAGGGTCAAGTCTTGAACGTTTGAGCCTTGTTTGGATTTTGCAAATACACTCAGAAGGTTCATTTTAGCTGGATCGCCAATGTAATATTTGATATTTTACCGGTACTTACTGACTTTATTCCGTTCACCTGGAGAGTTGTTGACATCTGGTCCAGTTAGATACAAATATCGTGTAAATGTGAAACTCTACGGAATTACGTAGAACGACATAGGGAAGCTACTTTTTCGCTAGGTCTTAGTTTCATATCATTATAGTAACAAATGTCATGTCAATCTTGAGATTGAATTCTGGTGTGATTTTGTGAACCATCCCTGAACGTGAAACCAGAAAGCAAATGTCCAAAGTTATTTGTTGGGCGTTTAGATAGAAACTGGAGGTAGAGCAAAATGAAACTCTTAATTCTATAAATACCGTTCAGGTACAGTGGACCCCCGTTTGTTTGAACGATTCCTCATGCAAACTAACGGGGTTCGTTTTTAATTTGAACAACTAGCAACCCTAAATATGCTGAAACTTGTATGAACTGGCCGCCCTACTCTTTGTTATTGTTTTGGTGGTTTGATTTAGTCTCGTTTAGTTGGTAGTTGCAACAAGCGAATATGTTATTATCCGATCGGATTTCTATCGTAATCGTTGGGAAACGAAAGGTAAAACTGATTAAACTAGGATTAAACACGCTAGATCAATGCAAATAAATCGTGTTTATGTGCATTGTCTGCGAAGGCAAATGATGCCATATTGAGAATGACATTTGAACCATTTTTAATTTGCACATCGTGCAAACCAGCGGGGTTCAAATTAAAAAGTGTTCAGATTAAAAACGGTCAAACGAACGGGGGTCCACGGTTTTATTTTTCTGACAGATACACATTTCTCCTTCCACTTGCAGGTTTCATCAGTATTCCTTTCAAGTTTCATGTTTCTTTATAGAAAAAAAACATTTGCTGAAAACGACCAAAATGACCACCTATAGGAGTCATGAATACACTGTATAAAGCAAGTCACTTGTCATTTCAAACCTGTCTCTTCTCGTTTACAACACTTTTCACAAATCATATGTGTTTTAAAAACATCATCGTTTCCCAGGATGCATCACAACATAATTTGTAATTTCTTAATTTATATGCACACTTTAATAAGGAGAAGTGATCGTGTCGTGTTTCGTATTATAAGGAACATTATAATTATTTTGATTGCCCAACATTGGTTGTCGCTTGATTTGTTTGAAAACCAGTTAGCTTTACCTGGGTCTCATGAAGTTGTTGTTTTCTGTTTGATGATTATTGTTGTTCGACCTGCATTTCAGCATCCTAAATATAAATAGCTTAGTGTGTGATTTTTTTGTTTATACATTTGAGCAATTTTAAGAAACAGTTAAACCTTTATATCCTAAAGACAAGTTGACAAGCACGAGAGCTGAATTATCCACTCAAGCATTAAAAATGTTTTCAAGACCAAAGATCAAAGATCAAGGTATGTTGTAATACCTGAAAAGACCAAAACGTTTCGGACTTGTTTACCTGAGTAAACTAATAAAAAAGTTTTAATCCCTTCGACTTAGTAAAGGTCATTTTGATAAGATCATCTTATTTTAGCTACAACAACCGCGCTGGTAGCCCATTTTCTTATTGTTTGCTACAATTTTTGAGAGCGAAAATACGGTTTTCACCAGTTTGTAATAATTGACAACAACCAAACGAATAGTTAAATGTTCAGCAAACACTAATTAGAGGGCACAAGCACGGGGAAAGAACAACAAACGAAACGATTGTTTCAGACTGCCTTCGAAGCGTTCCAGTTTGTGTGCCACTTCAGAAAGTCAATCGTACCTACGATGTTTCTGGTTTGTTTGCTGGTTGTTACTCTTGTGTTTTGTGTTGCATTTCACCTAACCGTAATAATTATATCATATCTAATCAGATCATCTCCCAGTGTGAGCTCAGCTCAAGCAGCAAAAACTAGAAACAACAAACGACTCAGCAAGGGGCCGACGACGAGTTGTGGAAGGTGATTGCCGAAAAGTCAAAATTCGCACATTTTTCTAGTAATTATGACGAGGCAATAATTAGTTTTCTTTTTTGGTTCTAACTTCTATATTCGGGTGTAGCTGGCATGATTGTTTTTCTTACGACTCGGATGCAATCCAAATGGCTTTCAATACATTTAGACGCCAGTTATGCCTCCGGCCGTAATGCAGCGCTTATCGGAGTGTAAAATCAGATGCTCTTTTTGGCACCCATTTCTAGGAAACCGCACTTGATCTTGTTGGTCGACTGACGGACGATAGTGGGTCAGCGAAGACGTTAAACACCATACCTCGCAGCGCACTCAACCAATCATCGGCCGGATTTAATGATTCAACAATTATCAAAAGAAGATATGCAGAGAGCTACCATAATGGGATGCTGGATCGAAAGAAACGTAGGAGCACACGATATTGGCTCTTGACTGCCTCTCCTTGTTCGCGCGAATGCTGGTGTTTGTTCTCGTATTCCAAGGAGTGTGGATTTGTTTGGGCTGGCGCGCGTCTTGAGATGTTTTCCGAAGCTGCTGTTCGGGAACGGCGTTTCAGTGGCCACCATCCGGAGATCATAACTACCCTACCGATTGCTGTAGTTGATCGTTGTTGATGTTCCGGGCTGGCGAGATGTTGTATGGCACATCAAAGTTCAAGTACGTATGAAGTCAAGAGTTAGAATCCGTGATGTCTGCGAAGTTTGACGCTGTGTACACACGTAGTCAGTTCGACGGCCAAACGAAACGCGTGCATGGAGCAACGCAACAACACGACCGAATGGATTTCACACACACGCTTCGGTCTTTATCTCGCGTGGATTACTCTTCTCGTTTGTTTGTCTTCATGCGCCTGGCTGTTTTGGTTGAGTGTAATCAGATGGATACAAAAATACGAGCGGATAATTCACAGTGAGTAGATGATGGGATTAATTGGAATGAAATTGTTGTTCAGAATTATTATGTTTTAAATAGATTTCGAATATTTATATTTTCATTAATATTTTTTTTGAAAGCAGATTTTTATGGCATAACATTAAAATTAAAATTCGAACATAACGAAGTTTAACAAATAATCTTCAACAAGGAGCTTCATTCTCTAAAATAGATGTTCTGAAAAAAACGTCAGTCAGAAAATTGAAGAAAGAAAAACCATTTTCCAAATTAAATTTCACTATGTATTATTATTTATTCACGACAGATACGTATTTTTCCTATAACTTGCAGGCTTCATCACTGCCTGTTTTCGAAAATTTTCAGGTTTCGTATTCTACGAAGACACTGTAAAAACTTCAATCAAACTCCAAAGTTTCAAATTTTTCTCCTGTTCTTATTTTCCATTTTTGCTGAAAACAAAGCACGAATATCGCAACATGTTTTTTTGCATTTTTTCAAACCATGGGATTTTGGTACATTTCGTGAGATAACGTAGAGTGATGAGCAGCACTACAATGCATCGTACACCAGCACTAAGCGAAAAAAATTCCAATCCGAAAAGAATCCTCAACCTGATCGGGAATAGAACCCGATGTTACTACCGTGATAGTTCACCGATCTGTCATGTTAACCACAGGGTCCAGGGACCACGTAAGCCTTTCACTTTACAATGATAAATCATGCTTGATTTTTGAATAGGTCCTATCTGCAAATGAGAAATTATTTTTGTGTCTTCTTTCTTACGTTTATCATTGTGTGATTTTCCTTAACGATTAGCTAGCTTGTGACGCGAGCAACCATTTCACACGAAAAAGAAGTGTTTTTAATTATTTTTTAAAGGCGTAAAAAAGATGCGTTGAGGTACATTTGCATCAGATAAGTGTAAGAGAAAATGCACGAAAAGAATCTCTCATTTGCAAATAGTCCCTATTCCAAAATCAGAATAGAAATATATGATACTTCGTTTATAAGAACTGATCGTCATATAACACGGAAAGTTTGAAAATTTGCATTATTATGAGCTAAGGCTTCGGAGCCTTTGCGCAACATCTTTAATTTTACTCGGTTAGGATATCTCTGAGAAACATTCGATTAACTGAAACCTAGTCCAAACATATTTTTAAGTATAATGATTCAACAATTATCAAAAGCAGATATCCCAAGTAACAATTTGGGTTTTATTATACTCTTATAATGGCATTTAAGATCAAAATTGGTCATGAAAACCGCAATAAGAGTGCAATAAAACTCACATTGTTGCTTGGGATGTCTAGTGATATACTGGATAATAAAACTTCAGGTATTTAATATCTGGACGCAAAAAAACGGATCTACCTCGGAGCCATGAATAATGAATCAACTTTTGTTTGACAATGTTGGGCTGAATTGAGGGCAGTTGGGTGATATGCTGCTTTTCGAAGAAATCCACCCCGTTGTCTCGATACCACTGTAGTACTTAGCAGTGATGTAGTGTAGTGTTGTATGTCACCTTTGCTGTAGTTCCTTAGCTTGCCAAATTAGGCTGAAATTTTACAGGTCCATTGTGAGGTTTAACGCTCTAGCGGGCAACCCTACTAGCACAGTTGTTAGAAGCCAGTTGTAGCAACCGATTTATGACTAATTTCAGTCATAAATAAGTTTCTGCAACCATAAATGTGAAAAGTGTGTTGCTTGGGAACATTGTAAAAACGATGCGATCAAGCTAATGACTATTTGGAGGTGACAGTACATTTAAAAGAAGCTCAAGTTTGGATTTTCACATAAAACTAATTATCTGGTGGAAAGTTTTGTGGTCAATCATTTTTTTGTAGTTGCCCTTTTCCTTCAAAAGTAAAAAAAAAATCTCGCATTTATTTTTTCACAATTTTTCAGAATTCTTGTTTTTAAAAGATAATAACCACAGAACAGAAGTGGAAATAGAAATCCAAACACGTACATGCTACTTTCTACAGATACTAGCGAACCTGGCGGTAGCGAGTCACTTTTTTCCACGAAAACACACGAACGCATACGAATGCACACGAAAGCATGTGAAAGCTGCTATGCGATTGGCAGCGAGCGTTCTGCTTATATTGCTGTTATTCGCTTCTGTGCGAAAACCTTCCCAAAGAAAAATAAAAACAAAAAATACTCTGTTACCAGTTTTGATCGCCGAATCGTTCGGACTTCCACTTCTGTTCTGTGTAATAACTTTTCAGCGCATGGTCAGAATGTTGTGATGTTAATGTCAAAATGTCAAGAAATCTGTTCTGAGCACATAGGCTATTGCCAATTTTTCATAATTCCAATTCAAAGCAAATTTCGTATGTGGTTCTGGAGCTCTAAAAGCGAAGGCCATCTATAGACCGCTTTACCTGTTAGAGGGTTAATATACGGAAGAATTTTTTTCCCAGGGACTCCTACTTGCACACTTTGAAATGCATTATCAGGAAAACCTGGGTTTTCGCCTTCAGCTGCAAATGCCTTGCCAGATCATAAGCTTTCTTGTGAATTTATCGGCATAAACGAATTTTTACTTGCTATAACATAATTTCGATCAGTAGCATTATAAAATTTTTATCCGGGAAGCTGCCCGTAATCCATCTTCACCTACGCTCAGTGATGCGAACTCGTATTCGTGTGGTCTAATTTTTTCACACACGCGTTCTCGATCTAACGAACACGCCGACATGAGTTCTTTTCTCGGACTCTCGCTTTTTTTTTATTTATGCACTGCAACGAATTCTTGCTGGTGTGTATTGAGCTGTCAGCCACAGTCGTCCTTCTCGTTCATTCTTGCAACCCGAGCAACTGATACCGATCGCTCCCGAGGACTCACACTCTTACACACGTAAGGGTTATGATCAAGAAAAATAGAAGAAATAATGCAAAATCTGCATCTAGTGTGCTGCACCTGCACCCGTTCGGGGATTGTTACTGCTCACGAGTTGTTGGCCTCATAAGCGGGCTGTGCAAAAAGACGCTATGAGCAGGGTTGCCACATACACAGATTATTCTGTGTTTAACAGATATTTGAAAAAAATCGCCTGTACAGAATCTGTATGCATAGAATACAGATTTTCGTCAAACTACACAGATTAAACAGATTTTTGAGCTTTTACATTAGAGTGAAAGAGACGGAAATAGTCAGAAAAATGACTCTCTATCTCTTTCACTCTCATTGTTTTGCATTGGACAGATTTTTGCACAGATATTTTTTTCTCGCCATACAAATTGTCAGATTTTTCCAACAAAAAACACAGAATTATATGTGGCATCCCTGGCTATGAGGCTATGCGCCCGATAATATGTATGTCGCGGAATGTATGCACACAGCACTGGCGGTACGCTTGCGTCACTGGAGTAAGCGGTGGATGCAATACCTCTCATACTCGCTCGCGTGAGTGTATGCATCGTTTGTTTCTCGGTCGATTTGCAACATTTTCTACGCTTTGACATCCATGCATCCGTCGTGTTTCATAAAAAACACATTGTATAACTTTCGGGTTTGTTTGGTGTCCTTCATATGCTTTTGATTTTTAGTTCCGACGCTCGCTGTGTTCCTGCCGAACGATTGTATGTTGATTTAGGTAACTTCAACGACTTTGTGATTTTGACGTTGGACTTCGTCTTTGTCTACTATACCGAAAGAAAATGCAAATAGAATTGCAACATTTGAATGAAAGATTTCAAATGCTAAAAGCTACTATACTGCTGAATAAAACATAACTGTTAATATGTAGTTGGATAAGTAAAATGTCCAGCAATTTTAGAGTAACATATTTGTAACAATCTTTTATACGCTTAATAGAGAAAATATTTGTAAAGATTTAAGGTCATATTTCCCCACACATTTCCATCATGATTACCTTGTTTCACAGGTAGCGATGACAGTTACACACACCATCTGTTTAGTGTGTTTTCCATTTACCAAAAAAGTAATCAAACCCCCTTGCCCCAACAGGTCGAAGATTCTTTACGACGTTTAAACCTATACCAGTTTGTGCTTGGGAAGTACGCCAGAGTGCAAAACCACCCCTTTTCTTGAACCGATATCTTTCGTTAAACGACGATTCTTTACGACGTTTAAACCTATCCCAGTTTGATATCTGTGCTTGGGAAGTACGCCCGAGTGCAATTTCTTTCGTTAAACATTGAATCTTGTCCAATTTGATGTCCTAAAAGTGAAACGTCATAGAAAAGTGAGCGGTCATCCATTCCTTTTGCCAGATTGCATCCATTTACTGCAAGAATTATGAACTACCGTTCAACAATATAAAAACTTACAAAAAATAGTCAACCATAATAATAAAGCACAAATAAAAATTTACTAGAAAAATAGTAAATAGATAACGAATAAACCTGAATATATTATGGTAATACTAGCTTATAGATGTGTTAAGTAATTGAAGCAGCTTTCATTTGAACACCGATGATAACTCGTTGAACTCGAACGGGAACGATGGAATGAAATCACGACATGTTTATTAATGCAGAGCGTCATTCGATTCGATTCTCGGCACCATTTGGAAAAATTTTTCAACTAACACTGAAAAACGTAACCGTCGGCCAAACTTTCCACAACTTCATATATGTTTAAGGCGTCGGCATATACCAGTGTACATCTATCGTTAAATAGAGCTGTCACATCATTGAAAAATAGCGAAAATAACAACGGGTCAAGGATGCTTCCTTGAGGAACTGCAGCATCATTCAGTAAAATATCAGAAACCGATGATCCGATTTTAACCTGCAGCTAAAACCAGCGACAAAGGAGTCGAGCAAACTCTCGCTTGGCGAACTTCTTTAGAGCAATATCATGTCAATCCGATCAAATGATGCCTTAAGACCTGTGTAGATGGTATCGACTTGGTTGCTCAAGCCAATTGTGTTAATATAAAATGTAGTGAACTCTAGCAAATTTGTATCAATTGGCCTTCTTGGTATGATGCTGGTCAGTAGAAATATAGTTTTTATACGCGAAAAGAATTACTTCATTCACAACAATTTCCATTAGCTTGGAGTGTGCGCATAGTGATCTGAAGCCCCTATAGTTGCTGACTCATCGTTTGTAATGTTTTTTCTTGTCTTCCATTCAGTTGTTGGCTTTGATAGTGGTTGAATGCAGCGTTTCAAAGCTATTGCTGGTATACCGTCAGCCGCTCTGTTACGTCGGCTATCACCGATCGCATAAACTTTAGTAGGAAATTATCAGGCGGGCTTTATGGGAGCTCGCGCCACTGCGGGCTAAATTTTTACCATCCGACAGATCCTGCAGAAATGTAGGGAGTACTATGTGCCCATGCGTCACATTGTTATTGGCTTCAAAGCAGCATACGATACAGTTGATCGAAACCAGCTATGAGAAATAATGCACGAAAACATTGTTCCTGACAAACTGACGAGACTGATCAGTGAACTCAATTGGATCGAGCGATGTATTTCGTGCGAACATCGTTATGAACTTTTTAAATAACCGATGTCAGAGAAAATTGGAAAATAGGAATGTTCTAGGAAAATCTGAAAGCTCGATTTTTTAAATAATAAGTCTATAGATTATGGATACAAAATTTCATGAAATTCTGAGACTTGTATGATGATTTAAAAAAATACCCTATGTGTAATTTATTTTTGTTCCATGCTATAACTCACGAACATGAATTAAGTAAATTGGAAGAACCAACAAATAATAGTATTTGTATTGCCTGTTTTGTAATTTTATTTATGATCATTGTTTCATAGTACCTGAATCTGCGCTATGACTACAAATCAGCCCACTAACGAAGTTAATGAGTATGGTATTTAACTAATTATCATCTAAATATCTGGTTAAGCGGCTAATTAATTTTTTTTACGTGAGTAAGAAAAAACCATTACATCACAGGAACACCATACACATAATAAGATACTTCCATTTTTATTCTCATGTTAGTCAAAAAAAATCCTGACCGTGTTTTGATTTACACACTCCCGTTGTGCGTGTGTAACATTGTCATGCAAGTCGACACGACATCCATTCGGTCGTCGGATGTGGTTCGGAATGAGACACGCATTTTACCAAACCAACCGATACCTACCTAAGGCAACCAATACAGAGAGCAGGGAGCAGCTTGTTGCTCTACAACACTAGGGCTCTGCCGTGGACCGAGCGCGGCAGCAAAAGCGTAATCATAAACTGCGTTAAGGTGAAACAGTTTCAGTTTAACATAAGCATCGGCTTGGATAGCAATCATGTTACATTTCCTAGTGCGACAGGAAAGAAGCTCGTTGCGCGGTGCTCGTTTATTGGCCACTATTAACAGTTGTAATAGTCAAATTAGCGGCGGTTTGAGTTTTAGTTCGATTGTTACGATTGGTATTAAATGCTTGATGATCACTCGATCCGACTGACTGCAATGCCAGTTGTTATGTTGATAGCATAAAAGAGACCAGCAGTCGATCACCGCCCGCGACACTCAGAGAGAATGGAGGCACTCTCCGGGAAGTGTTGAAACGCTGAAGTGTTGTGTTGTTTGTTTGTTTATGTACGTATTTTTATTAATGAAGTGCTTGCTCTTCGACGTGATCGTTTGAGTTTTGCGAGTTCACCAGCGTGAGTGGTAAAGAACGAAAACAAGTCGGCTCGGCATCAGTGAGAGCGCGAAAGACCGAGAGAGTCCGAAACCGACCAGCGTTAGGTGCAAGAAGAAAAGTGAAAAGCTTCTTTTCTTTTCACACCAGCCAATTTCGTGTTTTATTGCTGGAAAATCCCACAGCTATTTCGAGAGAGAAGGCGATCGAGCGAAGAAAGGAAACAAAAAAAGGAGGTGGTGACGAGTCCGAAAAGCATACAGACATTTGGCGAAGAGGTGAAAGAAGAGGGACAAAAACAAAAGGTGAAGCGTAGGCAAAGCGAAAAAGCGTGCCGATCTGAGAGCGAGTGTGAACGATAGAAGGGGACGAATAGCGAAATAATACTAACCTCTCGGAGGCGCTAGAGGCGGCAGTGCGAGCGAGAACGAGAGCATGTGCAGTAGAGCGGAAAAGAGATCGACGGCGGCGTTCCGCCGGGCAAGTGTGAGAAACCACTCAAGGGGCGAAGAGGTAGAGTCTCGGCAGTAGACGCAGAGCAGGCACGAGAAAGGTGCTGCCCGAAGGATATCGTCGGCCTAGTATCGCTGAGCGTCAGCATAACAGTTTTCGTGCGCGATCGTGATTGATGTTCGCATCGGCCCCCAAGAGCTGGGAAAGCTAGAGGAAATCTAGGAGAGACCGACCGACTGGTTGTGTGTAGTGCTTTAACCGTGCTCGGCGCTGGCTGGCTGGCAGGATTTGATTTTTATGGTTCTGTTGCAATACACGCGCGACAGCTGGCAGCGATCGATCGACAGTGGATTGGGCGATCTCGGCGTGCAGAACGCGAACGTTCGACGAAAATATCGTACAACCCAGGGGCCACTGCTGCTGCAGTCTTGCAAGTGGCTCGGACTTGTGGGAGTTTTTTTCTGTTCGAGATCCTTTGGCAAAGGATCGTGCATCCTTCCGGTTGTGCCCAGTGGTATCGAATTCGGATAGACCGTGTGAAGTCATGTTCGCGGCGGAGTCGAGTGTAATCGGTTGCGTTACGTCAGGTCAGGCTACTGTGAGTGCATGAAAGCAAAAAAAAACGGGAAAGATCTTACCCTAATCGCATGGTGAAACAACTGCAGAAGTGAGCTAGTTTTAGTTTTGTTTTTAGTTTTGGTGTGCAACTTACTAAAGTACAGAAAAGTTCGATAAAGAGCGAGTCAAGTTGCAAGGATGGAACTGGTGACATTTGTTCTTGTTTGCCTGATGGCGGTCAGTGCTAATGGAGAGGTAGAAAGTAAGAGTAAACCCGGTCGAGGACGAGGATCCATGTGGTGGTAAGTGACGGTTTTTGGGTAGTTTTTCCTATGTTTATTTGACACTTGTCGTCCTTTGAATCGTATTAATTGTAAAGTTTAATTCTTTGATTGCTTGTGAGGATTGTTTTTACGTTGAAATTTGGAAATTGGATTAATTTAAAAAGTTTTGAAAATGTGTTTCAAAACGTGAATAGATTTTTTTAGCAACCTTGAATGGTATCAGTTTATAGTTCATTAGTGTTATTACCGTCGGTCGCACATATCGAGGGAGTTTACATATAGTTGAACTTTTGAAAGCCTCTAAGATGATGAATTATTGTTTTTCATCAGTAGATTTAGATTTTCTCGCGACTCGCTCGCTTTATTTTAGAAAATGCATCTCAGTGTACAATCGCTTTTTCAAACGTTTTTCTTCCCTTCAGTAATAAAGTGCTATTCATTAGGAATTATCTTTATCGTATTTTTACGATTCGATCGTTTCTGTTTTTTTATCAAGCTCCATTACGAATAATTAAAAACACATGACTCTGAGATGCTCCTGGACGCAGCAGCAGCAGCAGCCTGATGCGTACTTCCTAATCATACCCATCAAGAGCATGACGATGATGTGAGTGCAAACGGTATGCATGAGACTAGATAGCTAGAACTCCCATAAACGTTAGCACGTTTGGAAAATCAAGTTACGCACTTGTTTTCCCCCGCTTCTCAACAACCGGCTTCCTATTAATGGCTTGCCTGCGAGAACTGGTGTAATCAATACTGTAATCATTATAGATGCAGATTATAATTATTTCAGTAATTAATTTTATTATCGACTCGACGTTGTACAAGACATAACATACTCGTTAACATTGCTTATAAGTTACCTATGCCGTTAAGCCTTCGGAAAGGGCGATTCGAATCGGAAGTGTCCGAATTTGTTTTTGTGCAATCAGCAAAAACGTTCACTTTCCTGGCAGGCAGGCTGCGGAAATGCACCACTGATTTGCGAATTTACATGCAATCACTCTACGGCCCGACGAGCTTTCATCACTATGTGACCAGCCAAAAGCGAAGTTACGACACCACAAAATTGATTTGTATTCATTTGCTGTTCTCCGGCTTTGCGCGTTAATTAAATTAACCATTTTCCCTTCGCTTGTTTAATTAAGCCCCATTCGCACATTTCAATTGTGCATACGTAGTACTGCCCGAATGCACGAGCTCCGGCGGTTGGAAGTGTCTTTTTGCGCGTGTAACCCAAATCGATCCTTATCGCTGGACGAGGGCCGAACGGAGTGTGTACGACGACGATCACTACAATGTCATAAAGCGTGCGAATGTGCCTTTTCGTCTCCGATGACTCGCAGCGTTCAGAATGAAGGTTGACTTTTGATGGCATTTTTTATAGGACAGCGAGTGAAGATAACTGCAGGAAAAAAAATAAAGTTCACTCGTTAATTCGATTATTTCGAGTCGCTATAGAAAAATCAGGTCACCGGTCGGTCGACTACGGCAGCGGCAGCGATAATCACCCGCTTGATTGGTGCCAGTTACTGTTGCATCTATCAGGTGTGAAATGCAATTAATTTGCTTGTCAACTCGAAACATGAAAACTCGTGCTTGTTAACGTTCGCGCGAAACGGCAATTTATTGCGTCTGTTCTGTCCTTCCGAATCAAGCGCGGCTGTTTGTTGCCGTTGGTCGGGTTCCTCGCTGGAAAGAATATCTCCAAGTCTTCGCGAGCTCTTGCTCATTGCTGCGTAAAATTCCGATACTTTTGTTTGTCGCATATTTTAGGTTCTTTTTTTATGCGGTTAATTTGAATATATTGCTAAAATCCTTCTGGCGACGGGTTTAGAAACAAAAGATTTCAACGCGTGTAAGCAGCGAACCACACAGCACTGAAAGCATCAATTCATTAGTCATTCTGCGGTCGTTGTCCAACAAAGTGCATCCTTAGTCTTCGGTAGGGTTCCTGCCAGCCTGCAGGACTTCGTCCCGTTCGCCGTGCGGCAGAAACAGGCGTTTGTTAATAGCGTAATAAATGACAAATTAACACTGTAGTGTCATTTTTCAACCGACAGGCCGTATTTTCGTCATCATCCTCTATCATGTCGTGCACCTTCTCCCCGCGGAGGTGCTTAGAGTGACCGATCGGCAGCGGCCCACTGCTGCAGTAGAGAGGCAATAATGATTACCAATTTGATTAATAGTAACAGACAGGCGCAGCGAAACGAGTCCGAGAACATTCAGAGAACGGGTCGTTTGATAAATTAATTTTGTTTTATTGCAAATCTGATACTTCCAACGGCCTAGCAGGCCACCGGCAACGGATTGGAATATAATTATATCGTTGCAACCGATCGAGATTGGATATCGATCCTGGCACCCTAAGCGCCAGCCAGCTTAGATGATGGAAACGATATTTTATGATCTGTCCGCAATGTACTGTTCTAGCCTCCCTTTGAAAATTGATGCTAATTGTTGGATAATTTACTGCTATTTTGCAATCGGTGTTGATGGGGGTGTTAAATGCAGCGATTTTATTACATTCAATGCTCCAGATGTTGGCAAACAGTAGCGGAGCAATGAGATGTGTAAATTCCAATTTGAGGAATTTTCCAATTCCATTGTCGCAACCAATCGTGGTCCGCAAATTGATGAATTATACCACTCTGGGCCAGCACGTACGTGAAGAGACGCCACGGAACAGAATGTAACGAGTACGTGGAATGATGCAGTTTTTGCGCCTTTGGATCTGTCGCTCGTTGGTCCGTCGAGAACAGATCCAATCGTGCAATCCATTGTGGTTTCGGCGTTTTGTTCATCGTCGAACCCCTGGATCTGTACGGGGATCAAACAAAAAGACCACACTTACATAATAACTCTTGTTATGCCATATAAATTAGTTTGTCTTCCTGCGAGGGTATTGCTTTGGCAGCAGCAGCAGCAGCAAATTGTCAACTCCCAGTACGAGACGAGAGACAGTGTACGGACAGAAGTACAGTGTACAATAAATGCGTCTGTACTGTGCGGGTCCCAAACAAAACCGTCCAACAAAAAGCGAAGGCAGTAATAATAATTATCATAAACAACATTGCTGTGCACTGTAAATCATCTTTTCTGCGCTCTTTGGCCATCAGTTCTGGTTCTGTGTTGACAGTGTCATTCTGGGTCCACCAGGAAGACGCATTAAAAAGGGCATAAAACCGAAGAAGATCGTATACGATTGAAAATTACTAATAAGGTGGGATGTCCCGAATGTAGTAAGGTGTGCCCGACTGCGATGCTGTTTCTGGGCACAACTTCAGGTGCCGATTGTGGCAATTTCCTCCGTTCGGGTCGCTCGGCTGTCTCGAGAGATTCGTGTGAATCTTTCCGTTTCCGTCACCGAAGTGAGACACCGTCGTCGCGTAGCCGTCGGGCCAAGTGCCATAAATGAATGTTAAAAATTTCATCCCATCATCATCAAACGGACTCATCATCTACGCACGGGAGATGACGAGCCGCCTCGCGTCGTGGGGGAAGGTAATTTATGAGCCGTGCAGTACTGGTTGTCCATCAGTCTGTCGGTCTGTCTACCTGTATGGGGCACCTCGTTTTTTTTGCCTGCCATGCCATCCGGGTGCATCAACTAGACTGTCAAATAAGGAATCCCTTATTTTGGGAGGTTAGGTACCAGTTTGGCAACAGAACGTCCTTGCTCCTGGGAGTTCTCCGTTTGACGATTGAGAAATCATTTTTATTGTTGCGCGAAAGGAATCGAAGAAACCCAAACAGATTGAAAATCTCGTAAACGTGAAAAGTGGAGTAATTTGAGTTGAGGGTCCGGTTCATTGCTTTTTAATGAGTATTTCACGGACACCCACTTTTTAGTTCTTATCCGGGACACTAAGCCTGCCTTCGGGAAGGTGCGCCTAGATCGATTTGTCTTCCGCCAATTGCATGTGGATTGATAGGTAGTAAAAATTGCGATGGTTGACCACGTTGGACCTTGGTTGGTAAGCGCCATCTGACTGTCGCACTGTCGATGTGCGTGTGTGTGCGACTTTCACAACTGGGTATTTTTCAAAATTATCGTACAAAATGGGCCGATGGGTCTCAGAATTGCATGAAATTGTTAATTATGAGCCATTATTTAGTGGACTTATGATCGAAAGGAGTATTTCATCATTCCCCCATTTTCCGAAAAAACTTCAAGCTAAATTTCCCGGTAGATTTTTATAATCGATGCTGAAAACGATAGAAGAAAGTAATGAAACAACAACAAGGCGTGAAGGGAAAAGAGCGGAAAGGAGAGTCCCCAGCTAGCACCAACTCGTATATCAATGTACGAAAACTATCGTAAATATCTCCTAACAAACTCAAAATCGTAACTAAAGCTAGATAAAGTGGGTTCAAGTTGATTTTTTGTCGTATATAATGATAATGACTGACATACATACGATTTTCAGCACAAAATCGTAGAGTAGTACGGAGCGACTCGCGCTTAATAGGATATTATCGTATATAAATACTTATATAGTCGTAACGCTCAAAATTATTCGTAATCACGTATATCGCCACTATTTTGGAGGCGGATATGCCAATTTTGCGCATGAAATACGATTTATTTAGAATGTATATCTGTACGTAATGCTGATTTTTACCTTTTCTTATACATATGAAAATGCTAGCTGGGTCATTTAAGCAACCCAAGTAACAAAGCGGGTTTTATTGCGCTCTTATTGTGGGTTGTATGACCAATTTCGGTCATAAAAACCTTCATAAAATTATAATAAGACCTAAATTGTGGCTTGGGAATGCTTATTAAGTTTGTATAACGTTCCCCCTAGTCAAGCTGAGGAATTCGCGTATCGAATCAAGCTATAATGGGAGTCAATTACAACCCAACTTCTAAATTATGGATGGGCAAATAAGTAAAACATATTTTGAAATTTTTTTAAGATTAAGAATGAAGTTTTTTTTTGACTTTCCTTTGTAGGAAAGTCACGCACCTACCAATTTCCAAAGAATTAAGGTATCCTTTCTCGGGCCAAACCTGTACGATAATTTTGAAAAATACCCAACTCTAAGCGAGTGACCATCGCCCTGGAAGAGCACCAACCGAAGCGTTGCCCTGGGGTCTTTGACGTCAGCTTGGCCTGGCCTGGTCTGGCTTGAGCTTGATTAAATATTCAACAAAACATGCGCGATCAAACATGACCACGATCGCTGGCGCGTTCCGCTCGGACCGATGGACCGGGGTCTCTATTCTATTTTATTATCATTGTTGGTGATTTTATGGCAATACCACTTTGTCACACTTTTGCCGTTGACGGCTGCCGACGACCGTGATGATGATGATGATGATGGTGATGACTGATGCGGTTTTCTTCGGTTGATATCTTTCAGTCTTGGCTGTTGTTCGTTTCACGAAATGACGGATATAAATTACTGTCATTGCTCTTCATATTGTTTTGTATCAAAAAAAGCTGTAGAATTCAGAACGTTCAATTCAAAATTTTGAGGTATGATTACGTTATTGAACAAAAATTATTAAAAAGCAATTTTTACAAAAAGCGGTTAGTTTTTGAGTATTAATAACTCAGTGATTTCCAGTTCAAATTTTGATATTTTTGCACCAACCGAGAGGAAAATATTCAACGCATTGACTGAAATAGAGAAAACTGTGAATTTTTTTAAAAAAATATCTTATTTTTGTACTTTTCAGTACATTTACTAAGAAAATGAGGTGTTTTACTAGCACAGACATCAGTTTGACCACTATTCAGTACAGCTGTAGACAAACACGTGCACTTGGGGCGAAGAATATAGTGAATTTTCTTGGTGCGCTGTTGAAAATTTAGTTGAAATATTCTATGGAGTCATTTTCTTCATAATTTCTCAACTTTCCAAGCACGGACGATAAAACTGTACATGGTCTGACTACTATGAAGTAACTTTTGTGCCTTGAATTGCCTTATTGCCTTGAAGCAAGGTCAAGGTGGAGAGTTTCAATATTAATAAAAGAAACTCTCTGTTTTGATTTAAAAATGGAGTACATTTGAGTATTTTAACACTTTTGTAGTCTATAGAGTCTGTAATTGACTGCAATGATGTCAAATCTATGGAATAATTCGTAGTTCTACGGATGATTCCTTAAATGGATTCTGTAGTTCGAGAAAACTTCAAAATGTTTTACTACAGTCAAGCGAATTGGGTTATTCTTTAAAACCAACTTGCTGGAATCTTTGCCCCATTTGCATTAATTAATTTGCTATTTAATTTTTTACATTAATTTGCTTTCTACGCGATAATTAAAAACTGTCGAACATTTAAGCTCTCAGGAAATACAATAAAAATGCGATGAAATGATTACTAATGAAGAAACGGTGAAAAGACAGCGTAAATACGACGAAAATGCGATGGAAAGATGACGAAAAAGCGATTAAAAGATGGCAAAAATACGATGACGAAATGACGACGATAGACGACGAACATACGACGGAAATAATATGATGAATCAAAGAACAAACAGACGCCAAAAAGCGACAAAAACAACAAAAAATGACAAAAAGGCATTTAAAATGCATCAAATCTTTCAAAGAACTAGAGTTAGAACTTGCAGAAAAAAGAATGAAATCGTTCCCGCGACCTACAAAATATAAAAGTTGAGCAACATTAGTTTAAAAGTTACACTTCGTATCTCAATAGCTCAATACGTTCTAAAAAAGTAGGTTTATCGTTACTTTCGGGAAAATGACTAAAAACGTGCCGTTCTTAAAGAGCTAAACTTGCACAAAAGACGATGAAAAGTTCACGAATATACGGCAGAAAGATGACGAAAGAATGGCAAAAAGGCAGTACAGAGACACCATTTTTGTTACTTTGAAAACTAACTACGACAAAAAAATGAAAAAATGACAGTAAAATGATAATGAAATCACACAAAAACAGCAAGAAAAAGACATTAAGACGGCAAAAAGACACCGTAAGAAGTGACAAAAATGCCAAAAACCAGAGGTCAACAAATGACGACCGTGACAAAACGACAAGAATACGATCAAGGCGAAAAAGCGCCGATAAGACAACAATAAAATTACGAAAAGACGATAACAGAATGACGAAAAGATAGTACAAAAATACAACGATGCGGCGCAGTGAAAAAACAGCGTGAGAATGACGGGAAGATGAGGAAATAGTAATGACAAGTAGGCAAAAAACGATATAAAATAAGACGACAAAAATACGATGGAAAGACTCCGAAAAAACACCAAAGAAGCGAGACAAAATGTCGAAAAAGACAATAAAAAATGACTAATAGACTATATATGTAGATAAGAAAAGGCAATGAAGAAACGATAAAAAGACGATAATAGCGACAAAAAATGTCACAAAAACTAAACATGACGACAAAAAGTAACCATCAAGAGCTACCAAAAAAGACACAAAAGACGATAAAAAATGACAACAAATCAACAATTTTAAGTTTGAAAGTATATAAACCCCATTTTTTAAATAAATAAATACCCATTTTTTGATAATTAAAACACCGATGATAACATTACGCATATCAAAACCAGGACAAAACATGTCTGGACGGAACGGAACAGCATGAGATAGTTATAGATAGAGCAGATTGCTCTACGATCCTTGCCAGTGCAGCTGCAGACAAATGTGCGCTTAATAAGGAGTATATTAATTTTCTTGCTTTTGAAAATTTAGTTGAAATCTTCGATGTAATTTTCGGCATGATTGCTCAACCTGTCAAGTACATTATTGTTGACACTAATATTTTATTTTAAAGATTTAAATTTTCTAGAAATTATTTTGATAGAGTTTGTTTATGGAATGGAACAGAGTAAATAGAGCGGCAGTTAAATTTTGAATTTGGCTTTCCCCGATTTTATTTCTAGTACATATTTGTTTTGACAAGCGTCACGAAAAGAGGTTAGGTTTTTTTTCTAAGCTCAATTAATTATCGTTCACCGAGGTAACACTGCAATGCGAATGGGTCAACGATGAATGCTTTCGGCACTTCCACGGAAAATATTTGAACATTAATTTAGTGCGGATAACCAGGCCAAGCCTCTGCACCGACTGCCACTGCACTGCAGCAGAATTCTGTCGGCGTCGTCACAATCGATTTGATTACCGGCGATCATTGAACAAAGTGCGAAAAGCAAATCAAATTTGCATAAGACAACAATTAGATTATTTCGCAACTCTTCGTCGAAAATCACCCACCACAAAGAGCTCCCGTTTTTCGGGGCGCTTTTCGCTTTCAACCGGGGGTGCAAATATTGTTGCAAGCTATTCTCGACCGCCTGCACGGTGATCAAGGATTACGACATCTGTAGTGTAGGAATGCGTTCGTTACACCATGGCAGCGCAGCACGTCCTGCTAACTTGTTACTTCCTTTCGATGACCGGACGGTCAGTCAGCCAGCCTGGCCTTTGAATTGTGTGAAATTTAATGCCTGAAGTATGCAGGCATTCGAGCCTTACCCGGGGGTCAATATTTGACAAGCCGAGCCTCTTCAGGGTTCCGGCCGTACCGCTTAAAGTGCATTAATCCATCTTCCTGAACCTGACGTTTGTTGACTTTTTCCCTTACAGAGTGCCTTGTGCAGCTCACGCAGGTGACAGTTTGTTTTCCTAAGGAATTTAGTCTGTTGTAGAAAACAAACATGAACGGTGTTCCGTTCGAGGAGGTGCTTTGTTTTAACAGATGAGGCTGCGGGCGAAAATTTCCTGATTTTCCGTTCTCTTATTGTTTCCTTTCGTATTTGCTTACTATTTTTTTCCCCAGGGGGATCGCCAAAGCGGGTGAGCCGAACAACATTTCACCCCTGGCCAACGGGATGATCTACATGGATCCGGCGATTCACGCTACACTGAGGAGGAAACAGCGACGGCTGGCTCGGGAGAACCCCGGCGTGCTGGCTGCGATTGCCAAAGGAGCCAATATGGCGATCAACGAGTGTCAGCATCAGTTCCGCAACCGGAGGTGGAACTGTTCAACGAGAAACTTCCTGCGTGGCAAGAATCTGTTCGGAAAGATCGTGGAACGAGGTAAGCATCCGAGAGTCACCACTTAAAACTAGATTCCGTCAACGTAAAATAAGAACAAAAATTCTCCTATACGATTCAGTCATTCGACTTAACAATTTTCATTCCATAATTGTCTCCATCGCACACAGCTAGATCGCAATCGCTTTCACAGGCGAGCTCTAGCAAACTTTGTAGGTACACATTGACATTCAGAAGCTTTACCGTACGCCATCGCATTTGCTACTTTACATAACGTGCTTCTGCTGGGCGTTCGCGTCGTGTTCCGTGCTGTGGCGTGATAGCGTAGGTTCCGTCATCGTTCCAGCAGCAGCTGCCTGGCAGCAGCGTGTGGGTAGATTTTACGAACCGCAGCAAACGCAACCCGACGCCGCGGCTGGTCCATCTCGGGATTATTTCAATGTCACACCGTCGTCGTCGTCCGAACCGAAAAGGCACGTTGATCTCTGATAGTGACCCTTCACGTAGTCACCACAGAGCGAGCGCACGGCTAGGAAACCCTAGTGGCCGCGGTGGCGGCGGCAAAACGCTTCAGATCGAGAGTGAGACTGTCGCTAATTTTCACACTAGACACGATTATTGTGCCTCGTTGGTGGACCCCTCACACCGGGCTTTTGTTCCAATGCCAGATCTGTTGTAATTTGATCATATTACGTACGTAGGTTTGTCGATTTCCCCTTCCTTGTTTGCTGTCGTCCGTGCAGGCATTTGGCGAGCCGAGGGTACGTAATCGGAGGCCTAATGTTGCAAAAATGAACTGTTACAGATTTGTTTTCCTCCGGTACTCTCCCTAAGCACCGTACATCAGATAAGCAAACACATCTGTCACTTTGGCAGCGCAACAATTTTATTACTATTATTAGAGCCTCTTCCGTCTGGTCTGTGCTGTCGATTCTGTAGAGTTAAGAGGTCCCTAAATCAGAAAGTTTTAACGTCTTTTCAAGTGGTTTGATGACAGGGAACAGAAAGAAAACGCTAAACGTCGTCAAATGACTGCTTCCTTTCTCTAGGCATGTTTTCCTTCTTCCTGCAATCGAGCCACTTACCGTTTCGGATCGGAACGTTTGATTCCGGGACAGTTCCGGGGATTCGCTGAGGCACCAGGGGAAATGAAGAAAAATCAACATCAAAGTGTGTACGATATATGTATACAACAACCAGCGCAGTATATCGTCAATGGAAATAACAAACAATTTGGTGTTTTTCCCCGTCTTGTTGCACCAGAGACCCTGAGCCGGCTTTCAAGGATTAATTTTTGCTTGCTGCATACATTGATTTTGGAATTTGAGTTTGGGTGTGCCTGGTGGATGCACGAGAGGCGAGGAAAGAAACTGTTTTTGAACAATTGAACTATGTACGAGGGATTCTCTGGTGACATTCACAAGTTCACAAGCACCCTTGTAATAACATTCGGCGACGCTCAATGAGTCGGAAAATAAAGTACCTAAACGGGAAAGAAAAACCAAATTGGGTGGTTAATCTCTCTCGAATTACATGATATCGTGGCAGGAGGCGCACTCGGCTTTTATTTTCTAGTTTTGTGTAAGGGGCTGCGGCATGCTAGCCGTTTTGCCAGCAAAATGGGACAGTGTTGCCGGATTGATGGTTACTGTGGATCAGTTTGAGTTAGATAACTGGTTACTAACTATTTTTCAGTGTTGCTAATTTAAGTTGATCAGACGTTCCGATTTTTGCGGGACAGTCCCGGATTTCAATGACTTGTTCCGGATTACCAAGCGTTCCGGGTAATGCCCTGCACCAGTCCAGTTCAGTCCAGTTCAATGCCGTATCTCAAGACCAAAGGGGAAGATAAAGGTTTCAGAATAGTTCCGATTAAGCGATCATTTTAACCGGTAAATAACAAACAAAACCATTCAAAAATAGACCTAAACACAAAAATTGGCAGAATACATAGTTCCAAAAGTTGAATTTGAATTTGATTCCAACTAAAATGGAATAAATTATTGAAAACATTGAAAATTGACCTATATTTTTCGTCAAATAAAACGTACCTAATGAGATATCTGTTAAACATTTTACATCAAGTCAACCGTAATAAAAAACCAACATGCACTAAAAGTTACTATACATTACTTTATATTGCATGTAAAATTAAAATACTATAATGGTTTGTCAATGTGCCTTTTATTAGCATGTCATGCATGTTAACAAACGTAGTTTTACACGAGGCTTTTTTCTCTCTCTCTTTAATGCGTGTATAGCTATCACGCGGTTGCCTTGCCCAGGAAACAGTTTAAGTTTCATTGCACTCTATTGGCGGTTTTCATGGCCAATTTAGTAAAAATGTCAATAAAAGCTAAGCGCTCTATTATGGCCTGCTGATTACCGCCGTAAAACTACTTTTCCGGACAAAGAGTAGCACACTCGTGGTCTTGACAATGTTTGCGAAGCTATTTTGACAGTTCTGATAAAGTTGTTTAGAAATTCTGCATGTCTGCCTAGTTAGAGCTTCACGCAGGAGGGTTTTTTTCGTCGTGACATTCTGAGGCGTCACAATAAATTCAAGGAGTTTCGCTCTGCTAAAATCAGACTTAAAGTTTATTATTTCATTAGTTCGATAGCAATCGCCATACATTAGGTGGTTGTTTCGTTTTGTTCTGTTTGCCAATTATATTTGTAATGCAAATTTTCCTACCTACTAGAATGATATATGTCTAATTAAACTAATGGAATGATGAATGTCTGAAAAAAAAACTTTCCATAGAAAATAAGCAAACACAGTTTTATTACCAGTAAGCACACTATCGTTAAATCCTAAATTATAGCCCAGATTTGGCAATACTTACATAAGGAAACAAAATTTGTGTTGTATTTACAACGCTCAAAAGTTATAAAAATCACCTCCAAATATCTATAGAAACAACTAAAAAAGTCATTCTGATGCGTTGTTTAGTTTCCGAGAAAAAAGAACAGCAAGAAAAAGTGAAAGAACAGGAAATTAAAAATAACATGATTTTATAGAAGAAGCGCCCTTTTGCATCGCATTTGTATTGTGAGTTGTGAAATATCTAGGTTTGTGAATTGTTTTCCTGTATTTCCAGTGAATGGATTTCGGATGAAATTAGTATAAATTAAAATCGGAATCCAAAATATTGATTTTAAAATAATATCGATAGTTTCGACGAGGTCAACGATTCTATTTATTACTTGATTTTTGCCTTAGTTTGGTTTGAATTTTTAAACTCTAAAGTACTCTAAAGAAGAATTTTTACTCTTAAAGAACATTAGGAGCTTCTCCTTCTGTGTTCTATGTGAAAGACTACGCAGCTAGGTCTGTTAGAGTACAGGATAGTTGTGGGGCTAATAATAGTGATTCGATGTCAAAAGAAATAACCTATGTCTAATAATAGCTATCAGTTTTGGTCAGATGAAAGACTTTTAACCATAGTTTTCTTAACATGAAACGTGAATTTTTCTAGATTCCGGCGGAATAGAAACGAATTTTGTTCGGGTGTGCGACATTAGGCATACGGAGGTTAAGTATACGAACTTTAAGCATACGGGCCTTAGGCATAATGGACGTTAGGCATAATGGATGTTAGGCAGGGTAGACAGTAGGCATAATGGGTGATAGGCATAATGGGCGATGTGCATAATGGACGGTAGACAAAATGCACGTTAGGTATAATGAACTTTAGGCATAAATTACAAAACTTCGCTTTCCTATTGATACGCACTTGAGCTAAACATCGCCTTGTCACAATACTATGAGAATAGTTTGAACAGAGCAAAAGGGAACGACGCAGACGGACGGACATAGCGTCGTAGATGAAACTACAGTGGACGACAAAAGTTTTGTTTTTAGTTAGCGATAAGATTATTTCCTTTATCTGATGATGGCTGAATAAAAGACAGTAGGCCGAAACGTAATCATCTGAGTTTTGATATTTCACCGATCGTGATCAATTTGAATACATTCACACTATGAGAATCGGGGCAATCCATTTAGCATTAAGTCATTTGAAAGGGGCCGGGGGCCACCTACCTCTATTTAGGTGCATGCATTTTCTTTGGTTTACTGACTAGTAGCGGTTATCCTTTAGTTGAGGACAGTGGAAAGAAGGACAATGTATGCCCAACATATGGCAGGTGAAAGGGTGCAAACTTTATCAATGACATACGGCCATTCGTGATTCGGCCATTGCGTTTTGGTCAGTATGGATTCGGCCATTCGTGTTTCGGCCATTTGTGATTCGACCATTAGATTTATTATGCCATTTGTTATTTCGTCCATTTGTATTTCGGCAATTCGTGATTCGACCATCTGTGTTTCCGTCATTCGTAGGTTAACCGCCTCAGCAGGAAATACCTACGAATGGCCGAATAATTAATAGCCGAAGTCCAAATGGCAGAATTTTAACAACCGTAACTGTAACTGTAACTGTAACGCTACCGCTCGTAGGACTGTAAATATCCAATATCTGAGCAGGTCGAAGGCCGCAAATATTTCCTATGATATTCGACCATTCGTGTTTCGGCCATTAGATCTGTTATGCTATTTGTTATTTCGTTCACTTGTCTTTCGGTTTTTCGTGATTCGGTCATTCGTAGGTAATTCTAGATTGATAGATTGCAAATCATTTTCAAAGTTTTTGTCACCTCTCCCCCCTTGGAAATTGGCTTGAAAAATCGGGGGGCAAAACAATAATTTGTAGGATATGAGTTATTTTTTTTTTTATAAAATCAATTGTCTGTGGGCTCTACATCCTGAAAAACTTGAAAAATGAGTGTATGAGATGAGTTAACGCTTCTAGCATGAAATAGAAATGGAAATTCAAACAGCGGAATTTCCGAAAATCGGCTAAAAAAATTTCTTTCGTTTTTGTTTTTTTTTGCGTAGATTTTTGCATGGAAAATAACGACGTATATATTAAAAGCAAGAATAGATTTGGTTATCACGTTTAAACTTTAAATAAAAATGCCTAAAATCCATATTTTTTTGCTCGATGAAAAAATTCTCTTTGTTCTTTTTTCGCCTCCCCCCGTTTTTCCCCCCACCGGAGGGACAAAAACGTTTTAAAATATTTGTAATGGCCTAACTTAAGGAAAATAATTTTTCAATCATTGACCTTAAGAGATTATTTTTATCATTATCATTCGAGAAAATAGTTTTCTGTTAGATTCAGCTAAGTAGGGGCTCGGCCTTTCGTGGTTGGGCCAGTTACAATTTCGGCCTTCTGCGACAGTTGTTCAAATTCTGCCATTTGGATTCCGGCTTTTTGTTATTCGGTCATTCGGTACCAACCCGGTGAGTCGCTGCGAGGGCTAGAGAAAACCTAAGAGAGAGAAGCCAGCTCAGTGACAGATTGATTGTTTTCGTTTTCTTCTTCTTCTTATTGTTGATTCAGAAAATTGCCTCTCCGGGGAAAACTAACAAGAGTCGGTAGACCTAGAAAAGCTAGGGGGGTAGTCGATAGACCAAGAATTTCTGGTGGGGGAGGGGGGGTATTGCACCCATAGTTACCGCCACATCCTACGGTGGGCAACACTCGCGGAGTGCACCCGTCTCGTCCTGAATCATCCATAAAAGTTCACAAAATGTTTTTTAGGAAGTTCAACCAAAAGGTCATTATGCCTAATGTTTTTTCTGCCAAATAGTCCCTTATGTTTATGCCAATATTTTTATGTCAAACGGCGGCCCCAGTTCTCATTGTATTGTGACGTAGCGATGATTGAGTCAAGTGTGTATTTATAGGAAAGCGAAATTATGCCTAACGTCCATTATTCATATTGTCCATTATGCAGACAAACAGACGAGACACTTGCGTTGATTCTATCGTCCACGCAAAAAATCATTCCATTTTCAAAAAGTGTATTGCACAACATGACCACACTGCAGCGCTCGAGTGTTTCTGCAAGTGTTGAGTATAAAACCGTACAAATGTTAAAACACTGCAGCATAAAACCCTACAAATATACGTTACTCCGCAACATACATGCATAACGGAGGGTGTTAGCGTGCAAGTGTTAGTAAGTAGAACGATATTTTTAAAGAATTTTCTACAATGTGTCATGTTTTAGTTCGTCAGTGCCTAATTATCCTAAAAGACTTATCAAAATAGGTTAAGTGGTTCAGAAAATAAAATAAATGGTAAAAGTAAAATAGAAAAATTTTCTTTGGGAAATATGTAATAATACGTCGCATGATTTTTTGGAACCACCGTAACTCAGAAGGGCCCAGTAACAAAGATACGAGTCTCAAATTTTCCAAAAAAACAATAGGTATACAAATTTTGAACAAAATCGATGCAATTTTTAATCTCGAAGGTACTTATTTTCATAAAATTACAAAGTACAACCGGAATTCGTTAATTGGACCACGACTATCGAGTCGTGTTCGTTAATTGGGCTGACCGACAGTTGATTGAGGGGTACGCAAATTATTTTTGTCTCGGATTTTGAAAACTTTCGTGACTCGAAATACATATTGAAAACTTAGTCAAGTTTAAAATCGACTGATTGATGCCTTATTATTTGATTGACTAGTTTGTTTTCAAACAGGTAATGGCTGTATCGTCGGGAAGAACAGCGACAAAGCGCAAATACCACATTACATCTAGCTAAAAAGTTAGACGTAATCCGTGATGTTGAATCCAGCGGATTATCCCATGAGCAACAATGAATATGATCTTGAATCGCATTTCTAGACCCCTCAAATGATTCTTTTTGACAGTGAATTTTGACCAACTAGCCAACGTCTGATTAGCGAATCACCAGTTAGCGAATCTTTGCTGTACTACAAAATATCCAAAAACAGACATGATTGTTTTTTGAAAAAGAAAAACAAAGTTAACCAAGCCGTAAATGGTGAATGGCTAAATGGTTAAAACCACATTTAAAAAACCTAGCCGTAAAGTTAACCAAAATAATCATAAAGTTGAATATGATATGATATGGAATATTCTAATCTGAGCACAATTGAGCAAAATGGTGACAAACTTCGGAAAAAATTAGGCAAAAATTTAAGCAAAATTGCAACGAAATTGATCTTGGCAGACGCGAAGTGGAACTAAAATGAAAAACTATCATAGCACCGTCTTATGGTACTCAAATTAGAATCGGAAATTGTATCGAAATTTGTCTGAGGATTGTATTTTGTTTTGATTGATTTCTAAATTAGGTTTGGTTTTACAATGTCATTTGAGTTTTTTTAGGTTGAGTCAATTATTAGTGTATCATTTCTGTTATAATTTGGTTTCGGATTCGATTCATGTTCATCCAAGTATTGCCATGAATTCGTTCAAATCAATTTGAGTTTCGATTCCCTTTTGTCATACTTCCGAAGGTGTTTTGATTATTTTGCCACATTTGTCCAATCTACGCTAGATAATTGGGCTAATTTTTTCTGTATATTTTATTGCTTTGGTCAAACATTTCCCTTCTTCGTTGATTTTGTTTTGCGCTATCCAACGTTAGCGTTTCCTGGTAACGTTTAAGATCGGTCTTTACAGTCCTGAGACCATGTTGGGTTTTCTCCAAGAAAATAGTATCCAATCATCCGATCGTTTAAATATTTCTGCAAAAATTTGCACTTAAGTGCTGAATATGCAAATCCACTCCCTCTGGGGTCACTCGCTAAAGGGCAGCACCACCGGTGTTGTCGCCTTGAACAAAAAAGCGTGTAACATTTCGTACTCTGCTCAAACCTCCCGTAGGACAGGCGAAGGCGAGTGCTCTAATTATATTGATGGGTGTCGCTTTCAATCATCGTCGTTCGCTGGGCGACGACTGCTGCCTCCCGACGATCATCGGAGAAAGTCTCGTGCGAGCCGCGTGAAAGAAATTAAGTCATTGTTCATCGCAACTTCGGCTCGCCGCTGCAGGCCAAGCCAAGGACTGCGGCCGGGTGCGGGTCCGTCGGACGAAAGACGGCGGGAACGGTTCGGTTGGTTTGGTCCGAGGCGATCCATTAGAGACGGTTGCTGCAATCTTGGCGGTGCTCCCGCTATATCATTAATTAATGCGAACTCTCGCGGCGACCAATACGACGCGGCAGGGCAGGCAGCACTGGTGGTGCTGGCTTGGCTAGTTGCGCACACATCTGGAGCTCTGGGTGGACGCTGGCTGACTGGCGTGCCGGCCGCCATTGGACGGCTCTCTGTGGGTTAGTGGTGGCGATAAATTATAATAATTGTCGGAAAATTAATGGCAATTTACCAAACAGTTATAGCGAATTTATACTGATTGATTAAGTAAACATGCAAAATTAATTGCCCGCTGCCTGGGAGCCAGCGAGCGGGGGTGGTCAGAGCGGGACGGAGAACGATTTGATCTGGCTTGTGGTCTGGTCGCATACGGTAGATAAGTAATAATACACAAAATGTATCGTATTGGGCGCGAGATTGCTGCTGCAGGCGTTGGAAATATTGAGGTAGAGGCGTGATGCATTTTGAGTTACTGCTAAACTCGTCTTCCATTGTTGCACTGCGAATTTGGCAAAGTGCCATTTTGTGACGACGATTGCGTAATAAATTCACTGGAACAGGAATTTCCATCGGCCGTTGCAGATGCAACTAAAAGAATTACATGGTAGATTGAGTTACAATGACTGTATTTACGAAGCCGGAATAAGCACGAAAAAGTTACAAATGTTTTCACATTCAATTAACACGAATCAGCTTGATTTAAATTCAACACACACACACCATGCTTCAGTCGGTCGACTTCATGGGGGAAAATGTATCTTTCCCACAGTAGTAATCGGCATACCCCGCGTTCGGCCGTTCGACCCCATCTGTTTGAACAGCTACCTTCTTACCCGCGCGCACACTGGAGGATGCCAAACACCCACCACCCACTGCTGGAAGAGCCCACCTACGAACCATTCATTCGCGGCGCTGTGTTTGCTCTTTTTGAAAAGCCATTTATAAATCCCTATTGTAGGTAAGTCTAACAGTTTGCAACTGAAGTGATCATCGTCGTCGTCGTCGTCGGTGTCGTAGGCTGGTAGCACAATCTATCGGTGTTGTTGTGGTAGCGGCAGACTCTGAAACAGTCGCTCAAATTGTATTTACTCATAGATCCGCACGAAGCAGCAGAGCAGAAGGCGTCAGCATCTCCCCCACCGGTAAGCCCATAAGACAATAAACGCCTTTCATGCGCCCGCCGAGCGACGACTCTGTCGTAATTATGTTTAAACTGTTTGAAATAGGCACTTCGTAGCTGCACGCCACGCTCGCCTTCCACCGAAACACTATCTCAACTTTAATGGGAAAGAAACGTGATGTCATTCGATTTCTCGAATCAAGCTGGGTTTCCTTTAGCTGATGATGGACCCATCTTCAGCTCTGTCGGTGGCAGTCTTCCCGAGGAGATTAAACGACGATAAAATGGAAAAAAGAGAGTGGTTGGTACTCCCTTTCGATATCTGTATCTGGTTTCAGCGGCTTATCTTTTCTTTAATTTCATCATTTTACAGTCGAAAATCGAGCGAGAGCAATCTCATCGAGCGGCGGTGTGGTCCCTGATTTGCGACCGGACCTCGGGACAAGTGGTGGCACTTGTTAGAGTTGCGCTACCGCGCGTCTATGTTTTTACGGGGAACCGCGGCATAATCTTCGGTTTGCTCCACGCGGGGCGAGTAGCGTTGGGAGTAACAAAGATTGATCAGCTTGCGATACTGTACCGTGTGACGACCGGTTGAACCGGCTACGCAGACGGACGGACAGACCTCTGTGACATAAAGCAAATCGAAGCAGAAAAAATCCGACCGTGAGAACATTTTTATCGCGATTTTATCTCCTCACTTCGATTTGTTTATCGCACATGCCTCGCACAGACTTGCGCCACACGGCAGCTGCTGTTGCAGCCACAGCAGCAGCAGCAACGGGGTCCTAATTGACCAGCAAATTAAGGCTACCTCAAGTTATTTTCTCCAAGCGGTCGATGCGGTTGACCACAGGAGTAGCTGAAGCGCCTCCTGTGCTACAACTTTATTACCGGGAGGCAATTAGAAGCTATAAATCTTGTCACACGGTCGCTTCGGTTATCCTACCATGCAGCCGCCGCCGCTGCCGCGCGAGTGGGTTGTGCAACCACACAATATTGAATCGAATATCTCTGAGTGCGCGCCTTCCATTCTTCCATTTCCTAGACCACTCCGGCCGATCACCCAAAGGCTCCGACTTTTATGACCACCCAATCGCTGCCGATGTCGCCTCGCTTCAGGTCCCAAAGCGAAGGCTGATGGTGATGATGACAGTTTTATTTTTATAATACCGGCAATAAAAATTTCTCATATTGATGCTTCCTTTTTTCGGGATCCGTGCGTTCCTCTTCAGTGTCGTGTTGATTGCTTTTTTGCACCCTATTTCGTAGCAACAGCAGAGGTAACAAACAACCTAGAGAGGACCAATCAACAGACCTAGAAGAAGATTGAGAAGAAGAAGAAGCAACAAAGACTGGAAGTTATCTCGGGTGTGCTCGGCGGGAATCGAACAGCTCTCTGGAACAGAGCAGATGAAAGCTGGTACAACTATTAAAGCGTATCGATACATATTTATAAACGATTTTATATGCATCATAAATCAGAAGATCTAGGTTCTACTATTTGATTTTTTTTGGAACCGAAAGAATTTCGATTGAACGAAGTTAATCGCAATCAGATGATGTGGAATAGTCGTGAGTCATGCCACGACTCACGTGGCTCCGATTGTGAACTGTATTTGGCAAGAGGCGCCATTTTTTGGGATTGATAGACTCTTGGATCTCAATGAAACTGAAAACCAACCATTTCCCACCTAAACCCAAAGTGCGATGGACAGATTAGCATTCATGTTACCTTCAATTTCACACCTATCACCTCCCTTAAGCTCGCATATTAGCCGAGAGATGATCGTCAATTATAAATTCCCTACCCAGTCGGGCAACAATCAATCATCATAAATCCACACGGGAGTCGGCCGAAGGATAACCTGCGCCAGTGCTGCAGCACTGGTATCCTGTGGGGTTTGGTTTCACCTTCTGCTTTGGTCCTGCTATAGTCAAGTGCACTGACCACACCTAACCTAGGCAGCAGAAGCGAATCCTCCGTAATTGAGAGGCAAGCAAGGGACTGACAAAAACATCTGGTTGCTTTCAAGGAAGTTACAGTAACCGCTTGGTAGCACTAGTCCGGTCCTCCTCGTAGGCCTACAATTGAATTGTCAAATTTTACGCTCAATATATCGATCATTGGGTTTTCGGTTCCTGGTCCCGAGAAGATCAGTGTCCTGGACGGTTCTCGAAGGCCGAAGGCCGGATTTGGGTGGGCCCCCTGGGACTGTGCTAGGCAATAATGTTGTTTTCCATTCAAATTGAGACGTTTGTTTGGCAAGCTGATTTGGCAATCAGCTCTGAAGGTTGTTTTGTGTGTATTACAAGAGGTGAAACATTATTGATTCTTTTAAGCTATCGAAAGTAAGGCGTTCGGTGATAAACCGCAAAAAACCTCATTCATTTGTTCAAGGCTGAATGGCCATATACCGCGCCCTGAAGTCGAACCGAACCGAACCGATTTCGATGAATATGTGAGGAATGCCGATGGGTTGGGGAACATTCATTTGTCTAGCTGTCTTTAGGCTTCTTAGGTCCGTAAATGCGTGAATCATTGAACGCCATTAATCTCTGACTGCTATCGTGCGAGAAATTGACAGCACCTATTGGAGTTTCTTCGCCAATGAATGGGAAGAATCTCTCTAAACAGAGCCGAGGCCGAGGTAGCCAGCGGATTAATTTTTATTGATGTCATTTGTCAGTACAGTGATCTATCCAGTCCTTCCGCGAGACCCTGCGAGAAAGTGATACAGCTTTTGATTGATCTCATATTAATTGATTTATTGGGATGTGTCATTCAAGTCAATCTCTGAAATAGAGTCGTGTATTTATTTATTTTAGGCATCAGCTAAATGATCGTGCCTGGTTGTATCATCCATCTCCTGTCTATGTCTCTTTCTGCCCCCTGCTTCGGCACACGGGGTCGAAGCAATCGATCGCGATCATCATACTCGATGATGATGAATATATTATTGGATTAAATCTTTCCTTCCTCGTTCTTCGCCGGGCTTTAATCCCTTGATTTCAACAGCGAATTTCAACCGGATTCCCTCCGTTCATCTCGAGCAGGGAAACAGACAACAGTTGGTAATTGATACCCTCCCGAGGAACCACCCGCTCGCTCGCAACCCTTCATCGGAACATATTTCGGGAGGGAGTGTGTCGGGAAAAAATGTTAATCTGCTCGCAACTCGTTGATGAATACATTAGCTTTCGGTTGGTCGAACAGGTCGGGCTGGGGACGCGCGGTCATCATTTTGCGAGTTCACACGCCATCAGATTGGTGTAGCTGTCATCCAGCTTGACGCTTTGTCCTACTTTGATAGTGATCTTCATCCAGACAAACGCGCGCGTATGCCACGTGAAATGTGAATGAACGAAACTGCGCACATTGTGGACCCCTTTGTCGCTTGAATGAGATCTGTGATTTCTGTGTCTACGACTGATGTTGGTGCAACCAACTGAGACTGAATAAAAAATTCCTTTGAAAACGCCAAAATATTTGTTGATCTTGGTGATTACGATCCATTCAGCCGGCAGCCAGTTTTGGCCCGTACAATAGGAAGTCGAGGAGCGCCGAAAAAAAAGCGGGCACTTTTGATTTGTTTTTGCGCTAGCCGAGATAATTACCGGTTTTCACGAGCGTCCATCAGGGTGCACAATAGCACCCAGGCCGCTGCCGCTTGGTGATGATTCGTATTTTGGGTACGAAAGGAAATCCGGTCGGTTTCCCCCTTTTCTTTCCTTTTTGGTCTTCTTTAGGCTTTTGTCTGAACCAGGATCGATTTCGCTTATTTTCTTTAAATTACAATTAGTTTAATGGGGTAAATTGAGCAATGGGCGTTACGATTCGTTTTGTTTTGCTTTGTTTCGGATATTCGTTCACATTCGATCGAAACCATCCGCTGGGCTCATCCTGAGCCAGCGAGAAGATCCTTTGAAGTTGTCTACTGTTATTGCTTCTTGTAGTGCTGTTGCTCTGCGCAGCAGAGAAGGATGGGAGCGTAGTGACATCATATAAGAAAGCTATGATGATCATGCATAGGCGAACGTTTGCAGTAGGGCCAACAGAAAAAGGACCGAAAAAATGCATTCATTTGCATTTGGGCGTTACTAATTGCAATTTTGGACAATGTCTTGCAGCCGGGGTGAAAATGCACATACAGAAATTGCTGGGCTTTTTGCTGCTTCGGAGGATTGCTGCCTCTCCGATTATAGATGATTGACAAATCCATTTGGATGATGATGATGATCGTCTTGGGACCGAGAATTGGCTCTGCATGGAAGAAGGGTGAGGGAGAAAGTTTGTGTGCGTGTGCAATTGTTTTGCGAACGACTTGGGTGGGATATAAGAGGGCTAATTTAGAAAAGGATGTTGAAGGAATTAGAACTTAAACAATGCGTGACGGAAAAATAAGACTTTCATGTCCCGTTTTCTTCGAACGCTTGTTAAATAATAGAAGTTTTTGTGCGACAGAAAAAGTTGTGAAAAAATATCACGACGACATCCGCATTTTGTCGAAAAGAATATTAAACAGGCGCGCATCAGAGATCGAGCTAAATTAAAGCGGCAAAGTTAGCCATTCAAGAAAGTTGTCTTTTTCCTAAGAAAGTCTTTTTGAAATGAAAATTATTTTTCGTAACAAGTACACTTATAAAAGTTTCAGTACATATTTTTTGTTCAAAGATTTTAATAATGAATTTTAATGAAGAAGCGCTTCACGGTACACACGCTTTTCTAGTAGTTTTGGCTAAATGAAGGACATTTCACCATAGTTTTTTGATGGAAAGGGATCTAAAAGTCAATATGTCTGGAATCTCTCGGGATAAAATCGATTCTTTTTCATCGTAAGAAAGCTTTTTTCATATGGAATACGATGGTTGCGCTTTTGTTTGTAGCATACGATTGCTTCCTGATGTTTTGATCAAATGGATGCATTTCAACCTAATTTTATCGATGTAAAAGGGATTATCTTTAGATTCCGCTGAGATAGATACAATCTTTTCTCATCAAAAGAAAAATATTTTCATATGCATTCAAATAATTTAGAGTTTTTTTGTAGCATCTATTTGTTTGTTTGTATGATTTCGGTCAAACGAATGTCATATGATTCTATTTTTCGTGACACTACGCCAGAAAATTATTGCCCAACAGCTCAGTATTGCCACAATCAAACAATCTGTCATTGGAAAAAAACTTTCTCGTGGTGAAAAAGACGGATTCCAGAGATATTGACTTTTACATCTCTTTATATCGAGAAAAATAGAGTAAAATGCTCTCCATTTCGTCAAAATTGTTAGAAGAACTGTTTTCGTACAAACTTGTAGATTCATATTTTTTTTTAAATGATGGTTCTACAATTGATGAAAGGACGGCAAGGGAAAGTAATGAAGGATTTTTCGGGAATGGTGGGGAAAGGTAGGGGGGGGGGGGGGGGGGGTTGTTAATAGGTAGCTACGCTTAACAAGTTGTCGTTGTGACTCCTACCTTTTGTCCGATGCTGGAAGGTGCTTGGGTCGAACCAAGCTTTAATCTGAGATTATCGAACCCACAACACCCGCCAGGGCATGTGGCTCGCTGGTACCCGTGTACCAATGAACCACAGAGGTGCTGGATTTTTTTAGACACAAATTGTACCTCTTCCTCCACCTACTGTAGAAACCACCGACCGAGAAGTTTAATCCAACTTTGTGTTTACTGGCGGGACGACAACACTATGCAGACCTTTGCGACTTACAAGGTACTGCGTGTGAACGTTGTTCGTCTGACAGCGTGTTAGCCGCGATTTTCAGCGCGGGGTTTCGAGGCCCCGTGCCTGTGAAAATCGACCAAACCTCGTGATTTTAGTCATGACCGAAACCCCGCGCTGAGAATCGTGACTAACACGCTGGCAGACGAACAACGTTCACACGCAGTACCTTGTAAGTTGCAAAGGCCTACATAGTGTCGTCGTCCCGCCAGTAAACACTGTCTAGGTCTATTCGTTTTTCTAGGTTTACCGTCCTCTAGTTAGTTTTCCCTAGTCCTCGCATCGAGATACCCTTTTAAAATGAAAAGCGGCAAAGCCGCTTTTTTTTAAATTAAATCAATTAGGCCTCTTGCGACTTGCTCGCGCTGGTCCTTTAAGCTTTGAACTGGTCGAAGTGTAGTTCTGGGCCTCCATACCAACAATGTGAATTATGGCAAACGTACATTATGGCTGCTGTTCATTATGGCAAACATACATTATGGTCTGTATGGCTCCCGTCTATTATGGCAAACATACATTATGGCATTCGTCTGTATGGCAAACGTATTCATATATGGCTGATGGGGTGTCGTCGCCCAAAAACAACAAGTAGCTAACAGTTCCACCTACCAGCAGCAATAGCAGAAATTTAATAAACACTACCTTAACCACAACAACAACCGCTACAGAAACACCAGTAACGGGAGCATAAAAGGGCAAACCAGCCGAGGGTTTATGTTTTCTTTTTATCGACCTCTGGCCCGACGTTGGACGTCAAAGTTCCAAGGAGAGGCCACAGTCAGTAGGTACCTCTTAAGTTTTGATCTTTCGAGAGCCCTCTTCGAGAAGATGATGGAGATGAGGATTCCGAAACCGAAAATATTCTCGTTAGGCCTGACCGTTTCTGAACGACTTAGATATGATTAGACTGGCCATAAGTAGGATTACAAAACGATTTAATTTATTTTAATCGGGTTTCTCTGCCTCTGTGTGAGCGTATATAGTTTCTACTGTGATACTGATAAATGTCGTTTTTTTTCGTTTTTCTTCTAGGATGTAGAGAGACGGCCTTCATTTACGCGATCACCAGTGCAGCGGTGACGCACAGCATCGCCAGGGCTTGCAGTGAGGGTTCGATCGAGTCATGCACTTGTGACTACTCGCACCAAAGCAGGGCCCCGCAGGCTAACAGCATGGGAGCGGTGGCGGGCGTGCGGGATTGGGAGTGGGGTGGCTGCAGTGACAACATCGGATTCGGGTTCAAATTCTCGCGGGAATTCGTGGACACTGGAGAGCGTGGCCGAACGCTACGTGAGAAGATGAACCTTCACAACAACGAAGCCGGACGAGCGGTGAGTGTAGATAATTTTTTTAATCTTCTCCAACTTTGACGAGGGAACCGTTTGCACGGGAGGTTGATGGGTTTAATTCGAGTGGCACTCAACAGACAATCATAATAAAGTCGGGAGTTTATCTGCGGGAAAACTAGCTTCCAGCGGAGAAGGGGAGGGGACTTGGCTGGAGTGCGCTCAGGTGAGATTAACGCAAACCCGCGCCACACAAGTTGCGCAAAGCAATATACACAGTAAAGGGATAAGCGAAAGCCCATTTGGGGGCTACCACAGCAGTCAGTGAGGAGAAATCGAATAAATAAAATTTATTTATAACCGAACCCTCGTGGCTACCATCTGAGCTGCTGCTGCTGCTGTTACTGCCGATAACGGGAGCTTTGATTTCGCAAGCCCATTTTGCCATACTTTTTCTTTATATTTCATTAATAAATGTTTTAATCCTCTTCGCTGCGGGCTCGCGTGAGCCTCAAAAGTACGCCTGCTGACTTCATTGGTGGCGAACTGCTAGGGTGGCTCCCGGCTGCTTTTGGGAGCGATTCCGTTAGTATTCAGAGTCATTAAGTTAGCTCAATTTAATCAGAAGAGCAGCTGGACTTCGCTCATATTTACCAACATTCAAGTAAATAATCCTTCCACAGCTTTTTGAATTAATGTCATCGAAACAGGCAAAACGAGCCACCCTACGGAGCGCCCCATCACCGAAAAAAGAGACAATATCTGCAGCAGCGCATATTTTATATTCGCTGACAGCAGATAAAAGGCCTAATGAAATCATTTATGAATTTTATTAATTTGTGGTGATTGTAATTAAGTGACATATTAGTCCTGCCGCGGTCAGCAGGCCATCGCAACGGCGCTGATGTGTGCCGGTTTCGCCTCTGATGGGGCGGTCCGCCTTCCAAAGGATTAGTGTGAAGTTGCTTCGATTTCTTCTCTTCGTTCGGCTAATGGTTTCGCTGCGCTGGTGTTTTTTGAGACTTTTTTTTCTCTCTCTTCTGGTGATCAAGGAGTGGACCTCTGGAATGGCAATTAAAGTGTGGGATACCTGTGGGAAAACGGACCGCGATTGGGATTATACACAAAAAGTTGAGCGGGAAGAATGCGAAATTTTTCCAATGATGGTATTTAATTGATTTTTATAGGATTTTATGTGAATTCAAGACAAAATTAATGGCGGTTTAATGTTGCCATAAATCTGAGATTTGCTGTGATGTTTGATTGCAGGGGAGACGCTCATCCGTGGTATCCTCCGATAGAGGAAATGAACTTGTAAACTGCATTCCGGAGGTAGTAAATTATTGAAGAAGAGACCATCGGTACCCCTTGCTGATTCGATGATCTGCTTTGGCCGCCGGTCAGAGTTGAAAGCCGTCGTAGATAAACCTTCGATTGCAAACAACTGAATATATAGTCATTAGCGAGGGACCATTGAATGAAAAACAATTATCGTTTAATTAATCCAAATCGGAATCACAATCGCTTTTAGCGATATTTACCTTTTCCCGGCTGCAACGGTTCATCTCCCTGCTCAGCAACACGATTAAGATTACTGCAATCGTAAATTATCTTCCGACGATTTATGATATCATTTGTTTCTTCTTTCCTTCTCCGTTTCAGCACGTTCAATCGGAGATGCGGCAGGAATGCAAGTGCCACGGGATGTCCGGCTCGTGCACCGTCAAAACTTGCTGGATGCGATTGCCGAGCTTCCGAGTCGTGGGCGATCTACTTAAGGATCGATTTGATGGCGCCTCGCGGGTTATGGTTTCCAACAGCCTGCGATCGACGGTGAACGAGGCTACCATTTCGAACCGAGCGAACCCGAACGGGCTGAAAAATCCCAACCAGGTCGGTTCCAGCCCGAACAGTGTTTCGAGTAATTCAATCCACGCGAGAAGTCATCAGCAGAAGAAAATCAATCGGTAAGTTTGCTAGCTTTCATACACCGGTAAGGCTCACGGCTATAACTTCCCTTCGTTTTCTTCCACCTTTTCGCCCACAGATACAACTTCCAGCTGAAACCTCACAATCCGGATCACAAACCACCCGGTGCGAAGGATCTGGTATATCTCGAAACGTCGCCTGGATTTTGCGAGCGAAATCCGCGTCTAGGCATTCAGGGAACGCACGGTCGTCAGTGCAACGATACGTCAATAGGCGTTGACGGATGCGATCTGATGTGCTGCGGTCGGGGCTACCGAACCCAGGAGGTCATCGTGGTGGAACGGTGTGCCTGTACCTTCCACTGGTGCTGCGAGGTAAAGTGTAAGCTTTGTCGGACCAAGAAGATTATTCACACATGTCTGTGAGGAGATAGCAGGGTAGCAACCACAGTCGAGTCATGAAGAAAACGTTCGCTTATGCTTTTTTCCATGCGTTTTCTCCGTCATCATCATCGTCGTCGTCGTCGTCGTCGTTGGATCGTGTTTGCTTTTTTGCGTTGATCTCTGAATCATAATCCTGCTGTGGAGTTTGAGCTAAAGCGGAGTTGAACAAAAAAAAAAACGACAGACAAAAACCTTGTGCGACAGTCTGGCTGTCCACTCTGCTAGTCCAGAGTGACCATCCGTTATGTGGGAACCAAAGTTCGCTCTACGCCGCGTACTGAAGAAAGAGAGTGGGAGATGGAGTAAAACGTGAACATCTCCTTATCTTAAATATTCGACTTTTGTTTTAAATTATAATGGATGACATTTGGTGATTCTACGACCGAGAACGTTTTTTTAATCTGCTGGAATTTCAACTCTTCTGGAAGTAGCTGGAAAAGTTTAAGATAAAACAAAAACTGTGGCAAGATTGTGATTCCGAAGATCATTCACGGTAGGGTCGTGGGTAGACGGATCAAAAAATTGTAAATACTTTTGCTTTTTATAAATATTATTTAATTAACTGAATTGACGACCAAAAAATATTATATATTTTTGCCTGGAAACTTTTTCTTTAGTTATTTTTTGTATCCGAGAGGGAAAAATAATGTTTAAGAAGAAGACCCTTCCCTTGCTTGCATCCTTCGCGCAACCGTTTTCCTTCGTTAGGAGCTGTATGTGTAGTTCTGTGTGTGTACCATATATAAGTATTTATTCAATCGTTCGATTTACAACTGATGCGATACAAGCAGCAAACAATTGTTTCAGTATTAAATGTTCCATTTAATCTCTGGTAAACTATATAGTATTGTGTATCCTAGACAAACCTGAACAGTGACCTAGTTCTTTAAGTAAAACAAAAACGAGATCCCAGTTATTTAATGTTGGCATAATGTAAAATTGTTTTATTTAGATAAGATGTACAGAGAACAAAACAAATTTTAGTTAGTTGTACGTACCTTATTGCGTAATTGTAACAGCCCTAGTTTGTAGACAAGCAACAATTTAGAACTGACTAACAATCAAACAAAAGACTGATAGAAATTAAATAATTTTGCCTCAAAACAAAGAAAGTGTTAGCTTTGTTTTCAAAATTTACAGCTGTTTTTTTATTGTGAAAATTACAGTTCAGGCACTAGATAGCAGCAAAATAGAAACCCTGTGTGAAACTTTGTTCGGCGCATCTCGTAACAAGAAAACTGTTTACTGGAAATACTTCACTAGCTACAGACTTTTGCCGATTTGAACATTCTTACTCAATAATGTTTTAATTTTTTCTGAACAGCTTAGTTGGTTTTGTGATAGATAATTTCGACAAATACTTTTCAGTGGAGTTAAATTGTTCTATCTCATTCGCACTAATTAAAAAACAAACGAAACTGACCAATGGCCCCTACCAATCACCATCTTCGGTAGAACGGTTGGTCTCTTTGGGGGTCCAAACAACATCATCGGATCTGGAGCGCAACCGTCGGCGGTTAGTTTCGTAAGCTCTACTCCAAATGAACCTTGAAGTTTTCCATCATGATTTTCAACCAAAGTTTAGTATGAATTTTGTTGAAGCATCAGAGACGGAACATTCGAATCCCAGTTTTAAGATCCAGCTATTTGAGGTTTTTAGAATTTAGTTTTCTTGTTAGTGATGTGCCCTGCGGAAGCGTTCAGACAAAAGTGTCTGTATTGGAATCAATCAAAATCATTGCTTAGTTACTAATCAATCCTCTTCAAGTTTTAGCTTTTCTACGACGTCACTAGGAAAGCAGCCAATCGTGTACATATAGTCGTTAGTAATGCAGAGTTAGGAAATTGAAGCCGCAAACTTTATAATGAGCTATTATTGCATGCCGTGTACGAAGACCTGTTTATTTAATAATATTCTATTAACTTATTAACCAGCAAAAAAACCCTGTGTCCTTGTGTACCTTTCCGAAAAACTACTTCCAAGGTCAGAATTGAACAGTGCCCATAGCTATGTAAGATACAGATACTAGTATACCTTAGCATAGCATTATCTTACTTATTGTAAATAACAACAAAACCGCTCTTGTAGTAGGACAGGTGATAATTGTTTTTAACGCATTTAGTTCTAAACAATCAACAGTAGTATGTAACAATCAGCAGCTATATATCAGTGTTTGACTATATTATTGATTGGCTATTGCTCTTTTTTTACTCCCTATAGAGCAAAACTAATCGATAGAATTTATTGTGTAAGAAAAATAGGTTTCCCGCATAGATATTTAAAACGGATGTTTTTCTCTTGTCATACCAGCCTTTACGTATATTTGTGTAACTCTGTGAGAAACGCGGTAGCGTGTGAATGTAAAATAAAAAATAAAACAGCAAAGCAAATGCAACGAATCGTTTATTGAATGTTGACGTGCAAAATCAGTGAAAAATTCGAAAATAAAAACAAATGTTCATGACAATCAGAAAAGAAAAATCGTTTTGTGGTGCTATGATGGATCCGAAAATGTTCCCTTTTCTGACGTTCTGTCATGGAATGATTAGTAATTGTTTCTCATCTATACCTATAAAAATGGACTTCAGTCTGTCTGTCGGTATGTTCCTTATAGAATCGAAAAGTACTGAACCGATCGGCGTGAAAATTTGTATGTAGAGGTTTTTGTGGCCAGGGAAGGTTCTTTTAATAGTTAGAGTCCCCTCCCATCACTAAGACACATGAATTTATTTTATGATGGTTTGAGACGCCTCACCCCTGTAGCAGTGGGATAAGGACACTCATACAAATAAAACAGATATTTTTGTGTAACTCAAAAACTAATCGAACTCAAGAAATTTTAGACTCTTCCATAAAACATTATTCAATAAGGCTACTACACATATTTTATCAAGTTTTTGTCCTTCTAGTGTTGGCCAACTGAACGGAAAGAGAATTTTTTAATCGAGCAAAACTAACGCATTTTTACCAAAGGTTCAAACGTGAAAACCAAATCTGTTCTTGCTTGTCATTTATAGGTTATTGTTTTCCATGCAAAAACCTACGAAAAGATAGAAAAAATGGCGATTTTTACAAATTCTATTGTTTGAATTTCCATTTCTGTCTGGTGTTAGACGCGTTAACATGACTGTATGGAGTCATTTTTCGAGTTCTTTGGGCTGTATAGCCCACAGACAATTGATTTTATTACAAAAATTCGACTTACATCCCACAAATTATTTTTTACCCTCCGATTTTTGAAGCCAATTTCAAAAACTTTAAAAATAATTTTCCGGCTTTCGCTTTGCTTTATTACCCACTTTCTGGCTAAGCAATGGGAGGAGTTGTTTTCTACTTTTCTGTGAGGAAAAATTGCAAATTTGTATATTGTATATATTACTTTCATAGTTACGTAACTGCCAAAATGAATTATCTAAGGTTGAACTCCTCAGAAACATGCAAAACTCGAGATTGTGACAGAGATCATTCGAGATTCATGATTTATGTACAACACAGTTTAATTTGTGGCAATACGAAGTTTGTCGGGTTAGCTAGTTATTTATAGAAAAAGACTTTTGGCTAGATATGGTGATTTCGATATTTCACTCAAACGGTTTGCGACAGTCAGCTATTTTTGAACCATGATCTTGAAAGGTTATAGATAGGGGGCTCCGTAGCCGCAAGGTTACCAAGTCTGCTTTGACAAGCGAGTGGTCGTGGGTTCGAATCTTAGTAGAATCAAGCCATTCGATGTCAAGTGACTTTAGCATGGGTTTATTCTCAGGCCCCTCCATTTACCCTTCCTTCGTGCTGAATTCAATATTTACCCTCTGAAGCCTCTTGACAGTGCAAATGTCCCTCCTATAGTTAAGTGTACTGGTCAGAGGTACGAATGAGTCCTTGCCAGGGACGGCTATAATATGGGATAGTGCTGGCAGCGAGGAATAAGTGGGTAAAGTAGATCAAGCTTTGAAGGAAGGGTAAACCCCAATACACGCAAGCACGCATACAATTTAAAATAAGTATATCGCTCACTCAATAGCGATTATAGCAAAAAGAAATGCAGTGCAGGTCATACAGCAAACACCCGGGCGATATTACAATAGATCAACTATACTGGTCGCAGTAATGAGTCCACACATGGAAAAAAAGGTTATAGATATGGTTTTAACGCAATTGTGTCAAACTGCTTAAATAAAGGGTGTCCCACATAAAATTGCACCACAGAAGAAACACTGTAGAAAATTACCCATTGGTATTCGTTCGTGACTACCGGAACTGTAAATGGGCAGATCTACCTCAAGGAGTGTTTACCGAAGCATCTGCCTTCTCTGTCGAAGCAACACGAGGGCCCTACGATCTTCTGGCCGGATCTACCTTCGTGCCAATATTCAGAGGTTGTATTGGAGTGGTACGAAGCCAGCTTTCGTAACCAAGGACATGAATAACCCCCCCCCCCCCCAATGCTCAATGCACCGGAACTAAGGCCCATCGAAAAATACTAGGCTATTATGAAGCAGGCACTATGGACGCATCCCAAAGAGGTAAGGTCTGAGAAAGAAAGGACGAAAAAGTGGATTTCTATACGTACGAGCATACGGTTATGGTATTGAAGCAAATGGAATGAAACAAATATGCCAAAAGCTTATAGCGGGTGGCAACTAAAATTTTGGAATTTTTTCGTGGCCCTTATGCTCAACAACAAACGAGCTCAGAGAGAAATGAGAGTATGTATGTGTTAGCTCTCTCTCTCCTCTTTTCGTTAATATTTTTTGTTTGTTGTTTTGTTTATGCTTGTCCAGTTTTGCTAAAAATTGCGTCGAAACAAGGAGCATTTCGGGAGCGCGTTGTACATTTCTGCGAACTGCAACAGAAATCTCGGCAAAAAAATATACGGTACAACCTTTAAAAAGCAAATATGTTGCGGCTTCGACTGTTTACCATATCCTAAGATGCCCAACAACTATTCGCAAGCAAGGTAGTGGAAGACCAGCGAAAATTATGGACGCAGAAGGACATCGTTCTCTTTCTCGTTTCTTCAACAACAAGCCCTCTAGTTTGGCTATCAACTAAGATGCACCAGCCGAATGTTTGAAGAAAATTTTGATCCCGTTTCTACAAAAACATCATGCAGATGGACAATACGTGTTTTGGCGGGATAGAGCATCATCGCATTACGCCAAAAAAACACAATCATTTCTAAATACCCATTCGATCCCATTTTTAACCAGAAACCACGACCCGAAAAATTTGTCTCAGTGTGCCCAATCGAAGATTTCAACGGGATTTTTAGTTCCTTGGTGTACAAAAATAACTGGAGAGCCACGAATTGCAAACAGTTGATTGGTAGAATCAAGAGATGCATTCGCAAAATTGACATGACGGCCGTACAACGTTCCTGTTTCGACGTCAAACGAAAGCTTCACCGAACAGCTGATTACGGACCGTTTTCAAATGTACACTATTTTTTTTCAACAATGGATAATGTATCTTTAATTTCGGTAAATCAGATCTTCTTCATACAGGTATACCTCCATAATACGTACCCTCGTTAGTACGTACCCTCGATAATACGTACCCTCCATAATACGTACAATTTACCTCGATAGTACGTACACTTGATTTTTTTTAGTTTAAAAAAAAAACAATGATTTTTTTTAGTTTCTATATAAAGCAGAAACATTTTTATGAATATTTATGAGTCAATACAAGCAAATGCGTTTTCAATAATTATAAATTTTTGAATAATATTAGTTATTTCTATAATGTAAAAAAACATTATTTTAAAATTAAAAACAGTTCTTAAATAGTAAATTAATCAAATATGCGTTCTAAATAACAGTTATTTAAGCATTCCGGGCAGACTCATGGTCGCTACTAGATTTTGCAGATTTTTGCTCAGAGAATTCACCTTTTCTGCGATTCGTATTCTTCCCAACTGCGACGGGAGAATATATGTTGTCGTCATTATACAAGAATTATTTTACTTTCTTCGGAGAAAAAATTACGTTACACTAGTAATTAAACTATCCACATTAATTTGGTTGTAAAGTTAAACACAAATGCATTTTTTTTCTCAGAATTTCGAAGATTGGACAATTATGCTTTTATTTACAAGCGTTTGCTAAATAAAAGCATGTCTGTCTCACATGTATTTTTTTAAATTTTTAACAGTACATTGCGGAAGATAGTTCCTATACTAATGTATGCGCAACCGGAACGCTCCAATAATATTTCAGGACTTTAAGATCGTCATTAAAGAAGCCATGAAAGACGTCGCGGTCTGGTTTCGAAAACACAATTTATGAATCCCAATATCTCGAAGGCATTCGAAAGACTATATTCAAAAAAGGGCAGCTTCACTGCTAAATACAAACTTGATGAAGTTTGAATTTCGAACTTCAAGTATGCTCTGCTGTCGAAAAAACAACACGAGCTATTTTTTGAAAACTTCCCAAATGAAAAAAAATTTCCATAAAGGACATTGTGGAATCGAAACGTAGAGAAAAGTCGCTCTATCAAATACTCTTCTCCCAGTCATCGCCGAAGAAAATTGTGCCTGTGTGAAATCTTTGCCGATTAAGAAAAAATCGTGGTAGAACTTTGATATAAACTTAGAAATAAATATTACTGTCATATTATCTTTTTGTTAAGATATTATTACACTCAATAGAGGCGAAAATTAAAAGAATATTGTTACCTAAATTGGCAAAAAGAAAATGTTTATAATGGACAATATTGTTATGGGACAGTTATGCTTTTATTTTGCATATGGAACTGTTCATGTTTGAAATTTTTTGGAAAATTTTTCGAACAAAGTCCGTCTAAATTACAGCTTGTAAGGTACATTAGGATATAAATAAGCTACTTCCGTATTTTTCTCAAAATCGATCAATATTCACATGGGATAGGTATGCTTTCCTACGCAGATAAGCAGCCTTATAGGAGCTTCTCCAATTTACGCAGCCTACAGCTGCAGCTTCGATTATTGTAGTTAACTATTTTCTGTTCATAGCACTCACTCAGTGTCCAGCATATAGACTGGAAGCTCACTCGATTGATATTAGTGGATTTGGAATGAAATATCCCGAATGACGGCTATTGAGCTCCTCTTGTCATGTTTCCTCATTCTAGCATATATTTACAACTATGTACCAAACCTTTACCTAGATTTATTCGATTAAAATATGTAAATTTTCAATTTGAGAGAGAATTTTGAAAAAATAGGTATTTTTGGATTCCTTTTGCTTTACTTTTCAACTATTTTTTAACATTTGTAGTTCTTTTTCCAAAATAATTTTACTAAGATCATTATTTATTTTATAATATCTGATCTGATCTACCTAATTTGGAAGTTTTAGACAATATTTAGTATAATAAAAATAATACTTTACCTTAAAAATTGTGATTCGATAGTACGTACGTTTCGATAGTACGTACGCTAAACGATGTGCGGGTGTACGTACTATCGAGGTATACCTGTATATCTTTGTCTTTTTTGACAGCTCGAGAAAAAAATTCCAAAATTTTAGTTGCCACCCGTTATTTTGTTGCCTGAAAGTTTGCCAGGATCGGACCGGTCAATTAGGTAATTTTCTACAGCGTTTCTACCGTGGTACAATTTGATGTGGGACACCCTTTAATGTTGTTACTTGGGATACGTTTCATATGCAGTAGGCGTTAAAGGGCTTTTTATTAAGATGACCAATTGTTTATGCAGCTAGTATAGCACAGTTATTGAGAATATTGACGGGTTGTGGAGAGGTTGAAGATGCGCCTAATCTGCTTGAGACACTATTATGTGGAGCAGCTGATTTATAACACATTCGTTGGCTGCTTAAACACTTATAGAATACAAATTCTATTTATTCAGCGTCTACCACCTGCATTCAGAGTTAAATCAGCTGCTACCAAATCAGTAGCATTTTAATTCAGCTTCGGTGTTTGTTGGGGAAAGACGGCATTGAGGCGAGCGCGAACTAGATCGGCTAAGACAGCTACCCGTCAACGATACACCAAGCTGTTAGACAAGAGAGCCTGGACTAACTCTCTAACTGAACAAGAAGAAATCGCTACCGCGACTGGTGATATCCGTTTGTCATACGATATTTCTCGTCGCCTTAGTGGTGCCAGGATGAATACAAAGATGCCGCTAACGGACAGAGCTGGTCAGCTACTGACTGAGCATACAGAACAGCTTAAGCGTTGGAGTGAACATTTTGAACAACTCTTCCGAGTTTCAAATGTCAGAAACCAACAAAACTAGCAGCATTATTACCCTCAAGTCTGAGGCGCCATAGCTGGTTGAAATTTAAGCAGCCATCAACAATATGAAATCCAATAGAGCGCCAGGAATAGACTGTATTTCAGCCGAGATGCTCGAAGTTGACCCATCTTTGTCAACCCAGATGATGCATCAGCCTTTCAGCAATATATGGGAACCCGCAACTTTTCCGGCAGGCTGGATGCAGACCATATTGGTTAAAGTCTCTAAAAAGGAAACAACGAGATACCACGCCAGTTAGTGCATTCAGTTAGGTGATTGCGCTAACTGGCTTGGTATCAAGTTGTTCTCTGTATTACTCTCAAGGTAATCCTCAACCGAATCCAGGAGAAGATCGACGCTACTCTCCGGCGGCAGCAAGCTGGATTCCATGCTAGCTCATCATAAAAAGCAAAGCCTTGGGTTTATACCGTCTTTGGACATTATCCTTCTTCATCGACAGACTTTGCAGCCGGCTGTTAGAGTATAGGAAAATTAAGGGGTCAGTGAAATGATCCTACTGACTCTATCTAGCAAGCACCGTCTTGCCGAGATTCGAATATCCGACGACTGGCTTGTTAGACCAGCATCGTACCTTGAAGCTAACTGGGTGGATTAGCCCATCATGTGTAGACCATATCATAACGCTCCGCATTATATTAAAGCAGATCATCGAACTCTAGGACAGGGACTGAAACGGTTACAATTTTTCTATACATTTACCACATGCAACTCCATGTCAGACTCTCAACCAATACCATCGCTCTGCACTGTTTCTGTATCGACAGTGCCTTTCTCTTGTAAGTGTCGAGACTAGTATTTTCGTTCGTCAGCTGACCATTCATATAAAATGTCGTGAAGAAATGACAGGAATTTGCCGTTTTTTTGCTTACAGTTGTAGTTGGAATAGAATGGAGAAGTGATTGAGAATAAGGTGTATTGGGGACCTTCTTATTTAAAACCGTGTTGTTTGGGGGGAAAGCTGTGTAGGGTAGGACTGTCCATAACGCACCGTGGGGGTAGAATGGCCCATGCTATTAATTGCTTAAAAACGCGGAAACTATTTGGTAAAATTATGAATGCGCATTTTATTTGGGTGTGAAACACGCTAATTCATAATTATGTAGCATGTAAAAGCATCAAACATAGCCACATCCAATAAAATCAAGCGATTATCCGCGATCTCATTCCACATGTAATAAATCACGGTTTTCTCTTAAGCTTTTACCACTAGTCGGTATGCAAATTTTATAATAAATACAGTCTATCTAATTGATATACTGTCATACTCGATGATTCATCACAAAAACGGCATTAACTATGCATATTTTTCACATATATTGTCCGTTTCTTTGGTAACAAAACGCGCTGCACACTTTTGTGATGGCTTGAAATCGTCGCAGAAAGAATCCGCTTGGCTGTATGTAAGTTATAAGTATATATTATGCTTGTCTAGCACGTAAGCTATCGATTTACTTGACAAAATAAACGATATTTGCCCTCGCGACGATTCCAGCGATGGTTTCGCCCGCGACGGTTATAATTCATCGCGTACGAAAGGGTGGGAAATTGATAATATCTCAACATAATTGGCAATAAAATTTAATCATCTACTTTTCTCCAACTGATGTGTGATGAAATATTGTAAGTTAAACAATGTGCAATTAGGTTCAAAGCAAATTCTAAACCCTATACAATACATAATATTGCTACATTTTTAATAAATAATCCGAAACAAAAGATGTACTGCAAATTAAAAATATTTTATAACTGTTCGATCCCGCTGTGATGCATTCTGCCCCTGTTTTGTATTTTGAAGTTTTTTACAATATTATCAATTTCCCACCCTTTTGTAGGCGATGAATTATAACCGTCGCGGGCGAAACCATCGCTGGAATCGTCGCGAGGGCAAATATCGTTTATTTTGTCAAGTAAATCGATAGCTTACGTGTTAGACAAGCATAATTTATACTTATAACTTACATACAGCCAAGCAGATTCTTTCTGCGACGATTTCAAGCCATCACAAAAGTGTGCAGCGCGTTTTGTTACCAAAGAAACGGACAATATGAAACCATTATGTCCCAGCAAACAAGCGTTTGCAACAAACGCTATAACGAACGCTTTCGCCATTTCGGCAGCCTAGTTTTAGGAGTTTATCCAACAGGTGATTGAATGGTAAATATTTTGGTTGCGTTTAACGCCTAGCTGGGCAAACTTGGAGCGTTTTGTCCACGGGCTTTGGCGTTCTGCGTCACCTAATGATTTTGACTCTTGCCAAAAATCGTCAAAAATATCAAAAAATACTGGTTTTTGTTAGGAAATTTCACCAGGAGTAAGTGTAAAAAAGATCCCAAAGTCTTCTAGAAGTTGATAAACGTGGAACAAACACGCCGTTGCTCTGCAAAATGATGCTTTGCTTAAGCGGTGCATTCTGCACCACCTTACCCTATTTGGTTTACGTGCGCAACGGCAAAAGAGAATACAAAAAGTGTCTCCAGGACTGGTGACATTTTCTCCCCGATACCGAAGAGTGTACGACACGTAGAACAAAAGATGTTTCCGTTGTTCTTGCATTTCTTTTCGGTGCTTATGTACCAGTAACATGTCGCAAGACTGGTAGCAAGAAAAAATGGTAAATGCCTTCACATTTTTGTCACCAACCAGTACATTTTACGTCCCTGCTCCAGGACTCTTTTCCGTTGGTGTTCGTTGACTTCGAAAAGGCGTTCGACCGACTCAGCCACGAAAACATCTCGGGCGTGCTTAGGCGTAGAGGCTTTCCAGATAAGCTAGTACATATCATCCAGGCTCAGTACGAGACGTTCTTGGGCAAGGTTTTTCGCAACGGCATCTTGTCCGGCCTTATAAGGGTTACTGCTGGCGTGAGACATTATTACCACTTCTATTTCTCATCGTTATGGATGGGATATTAGTTGGAGCAATTGACAGTAGACCAAATCGAGAATTGCCTTGGACTTCCCTAACGATGGAAAAGCTCAATGACACACGCTATGTTCGAAGGCAATTATTATTTAACTTTCATGCACCTCAGATTTTTCTTCACAGGATGTTAGTATTGGTCAAAACAATTAATTTAGAGAAGGTCTTAAAATATTCTATCTTGGGTTTTTTACAAAATTTAATTTTCAAGGTTATATAGGGGTCATTCCCTCTCAAGTGATCATATCCGTTGTAATCGACCACCTCCGATTTCAACCAAATTTGGTATAATTACTCATTTCAACTCCACATTCAATTTCCCAATGTTTTGTACAGATTGATCAATCTCCCTTACAGTGACATGCAATGAAAAATGAGTTTTTTCGAAAAACTGAGAAAAATGGAGAAGCGTCACTGCAAGGGGGATTGATCAATCTGTACAAAACTTTGGAAAATTGAATGTGGGGACGGAATGAGTAATTATACCAAATTTTGTTGAAATCGGAGGTGGTCGATTACAACGGATATGATCATTTGAGAGGGAATGACCCCTATATAACCTTGAATATTGAACTTGAATATTGAATTTTGTAAAAAACCCAAGATAGAATATTTTAGGACCTTCTCTAAATTAAATGTTTTGACCAATACTAACATCCTGTGAAGAAAAATCTGAGGTGCATGGAAGTTAAATAATAATTGCCTTCGGACATAGCGTGTGACATCGACCTATAGCCGACGACATTGTCTTGTTCGCACAACGCCGAAATGATATTCAGGGCAAGTGTAATGACCTCTCCGAGAGCTCTCAGGCAGCAGGTCCCACAGTTACTGTAGCAAAAACTAGGTGTATGGTAGTGAACACGGACAATCCCACCAACTTAGCAGTAGGCGGACAACAAGTTAAGCAGGTAGTCGCCTTCCAATATCTTGGTAACCAGACAATGCTCGATGGTGGCTTCGCGTTTCTGAATATGTTCCATGATCGAAAGTGGTACCAAGACTGATATAGCCACACCGATCAGGTACCCCAGGAGTGCTTTTACAGGTCTGTGAAACATTTCGCGCTCAAACCAGATCACTCTACATACGAAACAACGAATTTTTAACTCAAACCTTAAATCCGTACTGCTATTTGCCTGTGAGACGTGGGGCGTGTCAACGGAGACAACGCAAGACCTGCATATATTTATTGATCGATGCCCGCGATATATCATTCGTGTCTGATGGCCTGACAACTGGATATCCAATGAGGAACTCCTTCGGCGAAGTCGTCAATGGCCAATAGCAACAGAAACTCGTGAACGTAGCTAGAAGTGAATTGGACACACCTTGGGGAAAGGAGCGAACGAGATTTGCAGAGAAGAACTCGACTGGAATCCGCAAGGACGGCATAGAAGAGGCAGACCCAGAGGTTAATGGTGACGCAGCTAGGCCAACGATATCTGGGCTGTAGACAAGAACCTGTTCTGGCGACATGTTAAAGCCATGGTGGGTAACTGTCGGTAGTGCAGATTTCTCATTTCATCCCTTTGTTCTGCCGGACCGGCGGACATGGACACATAAGTAAGTAAGTAAGTTAGTTGATCGAACTGGCAAATGTCTATATTTTGTGTATGCGTACGATAAGCATATAAATTTATGTTGTATTTGGTAAATATTCGAGAGGACGCACTACCGGTGACTATAAAAACATACACTTTAAACAAAGGATAGCATTGAGAATGGACTATCGAAAATAAAAATCATTACCATCTTTTAATTCCAAACCTTTGACTGAAAGCAAAAAAAACTGGATAATCTAGGTCAAACAAACCAGTCGACGTATTTTCGAGTCGTCGTATGGTACTTGCTAGATAGAGTCAGTAGGATCGTTACACTGGCCCCGTAACTTTCCTGTACTCTAAACAGCCGGCTGCGAAGTCTGTCGATAAAGAAGGGTAATGTCTAATGACGGTTTAAGCCCACGGCTTTTTTAGGAGCTATTGCCATTGCAATTGAATGTTCTATAGATACCTACCTGATAGCTATTTAAAGCATATAACAAAACAAAGAAAACATAACAGTTGTCATAACAGAAAAAAACACTTACTTGATCGTAAACTGTGAAGGTAAACTACCTATCATATAAGAAAACTACTCCGGAGCTGTTGCTCGGAGTAAATCATCAATAATAATATGATTTAATCTCAATAACACCGATCAATAGCTTCCAAATGCTACTTTTATACCCATTCATTAATTTATACATATTGCGATTCTTCCTCTGAAAATATGGGTGGTAAGACTCCGTTCGATTTTCGGCAGAATACCTTCGGAATCGAAGATCAAGCAATTTCATCTATACTGCAAGGAAGCCACATCATTGCAATAATCATCTCCATCAATGCCATCTCCCTGCCCGGTCATACCACCTTTAGAGGGGGGAAGGACTCCTCACACTCATCATTATCATCTTCGGAGTGGGTCTTTTTAATGGTTTCAATTATTGTCAGCAATCCGACAGATCTGACACTTCGAGTGAGGCGCGTTTTGTGTGTGGTTTTGCCCCCGACAATCCATTCCACTGCTCCCGAGAATGTCCCGGCGGCGGCGCGACATTGCGTACTGTCAAACAAGCTTGCTGTGGAATATTCAGCCTGCATTAAACCGACGGCGCAGCGCGGCGGCGACGGCGGGCGGCGCGTTCTCCCGTTAATCATCTTTTGTTCGAGAGTAGGTACCTGTTAAATTGATTGACGATCGGATCGGATTCGCTTCCAGCTTCAATTGCCCCTTCCGCCACTGTAGCAGCAGCAGCAGCAAGTAGAATTGTTACGGTCAATATAAATGGCAAGATTCCTTGCATTATTGATACCGTCAATCGGAGAGCATTTCGACGCAACACCGAAGCGGAAGGTACGCCAAACGCATATAAGGCAAGCCTCAACATTGTTATTTAAATTAATTAAAAATAGTTATGGCATTTGCGAAGGATCCTTTGGAAACACGTACAGTCAGTGGCGGTAGAAGTTCCTGGACAGACTTTGTTGCGGCTGTAGCGGCTGAAGGCAATCCACCGAAAGCTAGTGGACACGATAAAAATTTATAAACTTTGAGTTGAAGTAAATGTCGATTTGTTCACCCAAAACAATTAACAATTTTTCTTTACTACATTTTCGATCCTCTATTTTACTAAGATAAAATATTCTATAACCTTATTTTATCGTGCACATCCATAGTATATCCATGTTCGGATCGGCTGGCCACTGTCTAGGAAGATAGCAACGCAATTCCTGCCTACGTGTACAAAGCTTGGGTGTTAATCTGTTTCAGTGTGCCTTGAATTTCTCTATCCACGTTCCTACCTAGGTTTATCCACTGGAATCAAACCCAACGACGGTGGGGTTGAAGGGAATCAATGAATATGTACATTTTATTCTCCACGGCATAGCTCATGTAGCTGCAATGTCCACGCTAGCTGTTTGCTTGCTGGCTGTCTCTGTAAAATTCAATTTAAATTGAATGGAATATCAAACAAACACTTCAACTAACTATCATGTGTGGAGATCGAAACTTGGTTGGTGGCAATGGCTCACAGGTTCAGGTCGCCAACCGAAATGGTAGTGACTTAAAGTGGTTGAACAATCATGTTCTACGATTGTTTTTCCGCAGTTAATCGGTTCAATGCTCAAGCTGAGTGATGACGGTGCTTCACTCTGCTGACAGTTGCACTGAAGGTTGTTGCGTATAACTTCACTCTTCTGGAATTACCCGCGGGGTGGTCAGGCAAAGTTGGTTTTGATCTTGTCAGAATAAACTATTCATTGCTTGTTTCATGGTTCTGAGATATTTTTAAGCACAGCATATGTAATGTCTTTTGAAACGTTACAGTTCTTCAGGAAGAAACTTCGATCCAATTTTGCAGTTGACTAGCCAGACAGCCAACTCTAATAAAGTCGCAAAAGCAAGTCAACTCATCAAAGCTGATTAGGCAATTAGTATAACGAAAAACGGCTGCTCGATCCAGTAGGTTGTCAAGTAGTCAAACGCTCCTGACTTTGGACAGATGATACCTGGACCGCAACTGGCTGTCACCTTAATTCACGGCGCTGTCATTCATGCGCATCAGAATTTGATACTTTTTCCATCGTTCGCCCAGCCACTATCCTTCCAAATGATTCTTGTTTAGATCTTTTATTCGACCGTTTTATAAAAACGCTTTATACTCTTGTAGGGAGGTCTGAAGCAGACCATCCGTCGTCCAGCTTCCAAAAACGAGTGAGTTTTAACAGTTTTAGGGAATAAGTTATGTTGTGAAATTGATACTTCCACACAGTTAGAGCCCAATCGGATGAGGCCGCTGATAGATTATGTCGGCTGTTCGCTCTGATATCCCACGGCGTGCATTCGTGCTCGTCAACCAATTTCAACCTTTTAAAAGCAGAAATTAATCATTTTCGTGCATCCCTTTATCATCGAGCTCTACAGCTAAATTATTTGCGCCAATTAAAAGCTTATCTATATTAATAAATTTCAACAGAAATTCTTTTCCTGTTCACACCGTCCAGCTTCAGTTGTTTGCAAGTGCGACCGGCAAACCTGAAAAAAAAACGGATGTGAAAATTTGCAACTTGAAGACGAATTTTAAACCGAGTACCTGTGAGAACACCTCATTAGCCTTCACTGATTCCGTACTCCGGCCGGGACCTCGAACCGAGCCTGTCGTCAGCCAGATGGAAACAAACAGAAAATGAAAACGTCCCAGCACACACATGGTCAAAAAGGGTTAAACATTTTTTCGTCGATTCGTTGCATTCCTTCTGGGCACCATCTGAAAGGAGTTAGCCGGTAATCCGTTTCGAGTGTGTTTGATTCCCTTTCACTGGCGATAAGGTGTCTCTAATTGAAAAGCGGTGTTTTCCCATGGGCCTAGTCAAGTCAGGCCCTGGAAACGCCGATACTGCTGTAGGTACCAACAGCTGCATGCTGCATTCTAGGAATCGGTTCCAGCGTACAGGTTGTTCATAGTTTTTGATTTTGAACCTATGTCGATCTATTTAGCGATAGAACTTAACCTCTTTAACTTTTATTCTGTTGTACCAGAGATATGCAAAATAGTTAAAAAACATGGAAATAGTTTGTATTGTTAGTAGTGATGGGATTAATTTTGAAGTAGACGGATTATGTGCTAGCTCAGCCAGTGGCAGTTACAGAATTAAATGAAACTTTTTGGGTATAAAGGTTTGTAATTAAGTAAAAATGGTTGAATAATTTTTTAGTTTTTGTAGTTAAAAATTTATCTTAAGACAATACGAATGTTGAAAGAACTCGAGCAACTTTAAGTCTGTATTGTTATCATACCTGGGGAACGGTCCTCTAATTGTCTCGAACACCAGCTGAACGTTTTACTTCCTCGACAGCGCACATCCACCAGATTCAAATGTTGCCCCGCAGGCGACGACCTCTTCCTGGTTTTTATCTGTAGATACGTGGACAGCTCATTCATCAGGCATTCTGGTTACATGTCCATCCCAATGCAACTCCATGTTTCTTGTGTCTGCAACAATCTCACATGCTTACCAAGGTATAGGATTGGTCTTTGATAAAGGAACTTTGGTTATTCAGAACGTCAGAACCAAAGTATGAACGTATTAACTGGCACGTCTCAACGCACCTGTGTTTTGACCGTCCTTTAACACTTTGGGTGTTGTGGGTCACGTGAACAGTAGTGCTACTACGGATCAAATTTTTACTCTCCCACAGTCTTCCAGAAATGTCGAGACCACGACGTGCCCACGCATCATATTCTCGTGGATTTTAGGGCTGCATACGATACAGTTGAACGCGAACAGCTATGGCAGAGAATGCACGAGTACGATTTTGCGGACAAACTAACGCGGCTAATCAAAGCTACCCGGGAGCGAGTAATGTGCATGTGCTACGTGCGCGTTTGGGGGACACTCTCGAGTCCTTTCGAACCGCGCGGAGGATTGCGCAAGGGGATGGGCTGTGCTGTATGTTATTCAATATCGCTATTGATGGTGTGATACGGCGAGCAGGCATCGAAATGAGAGGAACGATCTTCAGCAATAGTAGCCAACTCCTAGTCTTCGCAGATGACCTCGACCTCATTACTAGAGAAACCTTGGGATGGCGGAGGCAATATACGCCAGACTAAAAACGGAGACTAGGAAGATTGAATCACAAATCATTGCACTTAAAGCAAAATATATGGTAGGATGAGGCTCCAGAGAAAGTAACGTTTGCCTCCCACGGACAGTGACTATTGATGGTGATGAACTAGAAGCTGTTGATGAGTTCGTATATTTGGGATCTCTCTCCACCGCCGACAATAATACTAGTGGGGAAATTCAACGACGCATTCAAGCTGGAAGTCGAGCCTACTTTTCCGTCCGTAAGACGTTTCGATCAAGAAGCATTCGCCGCCGCATAAAGCTGACGATGTACAAAATGCTAATCAGACCGGTAGTTTTCTACGAACTTGAGACTGTAACTTTTCTTACGGAAGACATACCTGCACCTGCCGTATTTGAACGAAAGGTGTTGCGGACTATTTTTGGCGGAGTACAAACGGATAGCGGAGAGTGACGTAGGCGTATGAACCACGAGTTGGAAAGCCTAAGGTGAGCCGGCCACGTGGCAAGGATGCCGGATAACTGTGCAGTGAAATCCATTCTCTTCAAAAGCCCTACCGGCACCAGGAATAGAGGGGCCCAACGTACTTTTATGGCTTGTCTCGATTACAGCTAGCTTGCGAGGGTCGAGACGCTTGAGAAATTGACGACGAGCAGCTCAAGGTGAGTTAAAATTACTTACTACTATTACAGCTATTTGAATGGAGTGCTTGCAGCAGGGTCCGCTGGAACTATCATTCTCCGAAATGTGGTAATCGAACTTGCAGAAAACAAGCAATAAACTTACAAAAAATCTGTTCACAACTTGGCATTGGTAAGCAAGCACTCAATTTCACAGAAACTCGTCTATAGAATTGGCAGAGTCCTCAAAGCAACCACGAAGCATCTTTGTAGGTGTAAGAATTAACCAACTTTTTCACGCTTTTTACTTATTTTATTTAGAAACTAGCTGACCCGACAAACTTCGTATTGCCACAAATTAAACTATGTTGTATATAAATCGTGAATCTCGGATGACCTTTGTTACAATCTCGAGTTTTGCAAGTTTTTGAGGAGTTCATGGGTGTTTTAATATACAAATTTTCCTCACAGTAAAGTAGAAAACAACTCCCCCCATCGCTCAGCCTGATAAAATAAAGCGGATAGCATTTAAATATTCGTCATCATTACGAACCATTTCGCTGAATACTATTTTGCGGAACACCAATTCTCGGTTGACCATAACGCGGAATACAGAGTTTCGCAGAATACCATTTCGCGAAAAACCTTACGCGAGATGTACCATTTCACGGAACATCTTTTCGAAGAAGGTCCCATTTCGCAGGGGTGACCCAACTGAAGGAAAGTAATAGAGGTCAGTAGATCTAGGAAAATAAATCAACCTAGATAGAAGTGATCTCTACGGGGGGCTGCCCCCCGCAGTGGCCAACGCTTCCGACGGCAGGTCGCCGGCAACACTCGCGGCCTATGGCCGACTCGCGCTGAATTATCTAATGTTAGTATTGATAGTTTTTGGTGGTCTTGTTATTGATTAATGTTTTGTACCCCCTACCACAGGGGTGAGGGGTCTCAAACCATAATTAAAAAAATTCCTGCCCTCAAAAACCCCTTAACTGTCAAATTTGGTTCCATTTGCTTGATTACTTCTAGAGTTATGAGGAAATTTGTATTTCATTTGTATAGGAGCCCCCCCTCCTAAAGCAGGGAGAGGTTACAATTCACCATAGAAAACATTCTTGTCTCCAAAAACACCCACATGTCAAATTTGGTTCCATTTGCTTGATTAGTTTTTGAGTTATGAGGAAATTTGTATTTCATTTGTATGAAAGCCCCCCCCCCCTCCTAAAGTGGGGAGGGGTCTTAATTCACCATAGAAAATATTCTTGTCTCTAAAAACACCCACATGTAAAATTTTGTTCCATTTGCTTGATTGGTTCGCGCGTTATGCAGAAATTTGTGTTTCATTTGATTAAGAGCCCCCACTCTTAGTGGGGGGAGGGGTCTCTAACTATCATAAGAACCTTTCCTGGCCCCAAAAACCTCTATATGCAAATTTTCACGCCGATGGGTTCAGTAGTTTTCGATTCTATAAGGAACATACGGACAGACAGACAGAAATCCTTTTTTTATAGGTATAGATATTGCCAACCACGGTTGCGAGATCGTAGCAAACAGCGAACAGAAGCAGGCGTGAAAAAGTTTTTGTGCAGTTTTTTGTTTATAAAGTGCAAATCTAAATGGAATTTTGTTTCAAAATGAGAACACTGGAAGATTGATTAAGGAAATCAACCTTAAAAGTGTCAGTGGCTGAGCTTCGAACTAGGAACACGGGAAGCACGAAAATTTCCTGCAATTGGAAATCGGACATAAGAACATTCCGTTGGTAGGAATTGATTTGACGGAAGGACGAGCATTTTTATGGCAGCTGAAGATACATGGACTTATCTGGGGACAGTAATTTAATCTTTCTAGCTGCATCAGCGTTGAATCTGTTCAGAAGCAAGAATATAGGTTGTTCTACCCTTTCTCGGAGCAATAGAAATATAAGCTGGATCAAGCGAGTTCTTTGAGAAGTTTCTCACAATCACCGAATCCGACTAAAATTAAAGGTAAGTACAAAATTTGATTTCAGTTTCGGAAATCCAATTTACTGTTCGGCATATTATGTAAAATCGCCGTGCAAGTTTTGGGCCGGGTGGCTGCGTTGTCTGGGATTTTGAATGCGAGCATGGTTGGGGAACTTGGGCACGAGGGCAATGTTCAGGGCCGGCGCTAGCCAATTTGTCGTTCCACGCAAATTATCAAAATGGAGCCCCCAGAACAAAAGAACAAACAAAAAACAGCCGGCGTTGCTGTGTGCAGACATTTTACTACCTACACACTCGCAAACGCACAGTCTCGTAACGTCTTTCCGCATAACCAGTCACGAGGCAAACAACTCGTGAGCAGCCAGCTACCAGTGAGGGCAGCACACCGGGGTATAGATTTTGCATTACTTTTTGTTTTCTTCTTCATCTTACGCCCTCGATTCTACATGCGGGTACGAGTGCGAGTCCTCGTGAGTTATCGGTATCAGTTGCTCAGCCTGCAATGACGTGCGAGTGCGACGAGCGTGGCTGTTAGCTAAATATACACTTGTAAAAGGCGTTGTAGTGCATGAATATACAAGAGCGGGAGTTCGAAAGGAATGCTTATGCTGGCTGTGTTCATTAGAATGAGTACACGTGTGTGAGAAAATTAGCCCACACAAGTGCGTGTTTCGCAACACTGGTCATGGTTACAGTTAACCGCCATTTCTTTTAAATAATTTTCGGTTTCTTGAAACCCATTATTAGAATGATAAACCTTCAAAAAAGTTCCGTTCATATTTCCTGTTACTTCAGAAACTTCGTCCTCATACCTTGCTACTTTATCGATGATGAATCTGCGGATTGCGGATTCTGAAGAGATTCGAAAATCTCTTCCGAAAATTTTCTAAATAATTTAACATCATTAATGCCATTTTCCCACCACGTTTATCTGAGTGTTTTGATTGTTGTGTTTTGTTGCGAATAGATTTTCATCAGGAGGAGGTGGAGCGCAAACGGAAAGCGAAGAATGGTGTAGGCGTATGAACCATGCACTGCAGGAACTACTTGGAATGATTCTCAAAGTACAATCATCGAAAGTTGGGAGAGTACGATGGGTCGGTCACGTCGCAAGAATACCGAATGACCGTGCAGTGAATCTGTTCTTCTAGACCTTCATCGACCAAGCGCCCCATACACGTACGCATATGTTGGGTTGGAAACGAGTTAAATTTTGGCAGGTCATTCAGGTCGAGCGACAAGCCCAACATTTTCTTTTGCCTGCTTGGTTCGTGGCGCTCATACATAGGCGAGAGTGTTGACCGAACATGAATTCACCAACATTTTCGGCCAACATGTTCGTACGTGTATGAGGGCCTTTAGGGATAGAGAGACCCAACTTACTAGATGGCTCGACCAGGTTGAAGCCGATATGCTTGTGTCGAGATGCTCAACGAATTGGTGGCAAATAGCCCAGGACCCAATACAGCGGTGAGATACACCATCCCGGCTTTATGCTGCTAAAGGAAAGGAAGAAAGTTTTATGTTAACCACTTATATATTTAATGCTACAGTTTTTTTTAATGTAGGCGAAATGGCGCCCCCTCGAAGTGGTGCTCCAAGCAGCTGCTTGTTTTGCTTAAGGGAAGCGCCGGCCCAGGCAATGTTTGACAAGTTCGGAATCTCTTGTTTCCCAAAAGACAGCAAGAAGTTTTCGTTTTTCTTAGACATCGCTTGTTTTGTGAATTCGTAGCTCTTGAACCAAGTAGGGTAGATGCTCCAGTAGTTGTGGTAGTACCAGTAGTGGTGGAAACTCGAAATATATCATAATTTTGGCGGATTTCGAGATAATTTCAGTTTTCTATTGTTAAATATTTATTTGTTAACAGTTTTATCTAAGATACACAGTTAAAATGCAAGAGCCTGGTGCAAAAATTACAAATTTCTTTTCTGCAGTCCAATAGAGTGCAATTTCTTAAGAAATTCGTAACAATCCATAGCATTTTAACAAGCCTACGTTGTTATCCACATGCTGCCATGCTCATTGCAAGCGTTGCTAAGGCGGTAAACAACATTCCACTATTATAGGCAAATTTTCCACTATTATAGGAACATTACCACTACTTTAGGAGCACATACTAATATCAGGAAAATCAATATTTTAGATATATTAACCAGCAGAATGGTATAATTTTGGTATGTATTTAAAGCCAACACTATGCTGCATCATATTATCATGTAGTTCAATTGAAAACTGATAAATTGAGCGTTTAAATTGTCTTTACACACTACCCCCCGACATAATCCCTCCATTACTGGAGCATCTACCCTATTGCACGACAATTTTTACGTAAGAACGCGAGCGGATTTTCTACACTAACTTCAAGTGCCACACATACTTATTGCAGAATAATTTTTATATATCTTTGATAACTAAGCTTAAAATGAACTATTTGTGGGTAGCCGGTATGTCTTATTTATTTTTAGAGAGCGAAATAAGACGCTGTAACCTATTGGCCTATTGTAGCCTGACTTTGGTTAATGCCATAAGTTAATCCCCGAGGGTCCGGAGTATCACGTAACTTTTATTAGCAAAGATACTCCCAACGACTGCATATTGCATAATGTAATCTGTAAATTAATCAATATCTTCAAGGGAAGCGTTTGGTACTGGAGGTCCACGCTTTCTTCCTTCCCCTTGATTTCAATGAGTTGAATGGAATTAAGTATCATTTCTAATTCCATTTGAGTCTTTGGAATTATCTTTGCGGTACATGCTGCGCAGTTGGCCTGGCCGTTCACAAGAAAAATGTTCGATTCAAGCAATCGTCATTTTCCAGGATGTCTTCAAGTATTGGCTGCGTTAGTGTGAGATAGGATAAGATAAGATTATAAATATTGCCAACCACGGTTGTATCATTTCCTGCGTTCCGCAGGACAGGATTGATCGAGAAAATATAAATCGCAAACCGGTTGCCTGTTACCCTAACCTCAAATTAGTAAAACGATTTGTCCCAACAAATTTCAAATTCTGCTCTCGTTTTCATCTCCAGCCAGCAATCTCACACTCATGCGTTGCAGTCCTCTACCGGGGAAAAAATCCCAGCAGCCCTCGGCATCGAGTGGTGTAGCTCCGGTATGACCACTTCTTCCCTGTCGTCTTAACGGGTACCCACTGACAGTCACCGAGTGGTCCCGTTTTTCGTCTATAATTTGTCACTTTGATTAGTGAATGAATCAATAAAATCTTAATTTACATCGCGTCACGAGCACGCCGATATCGACCATGTACAAGCGGGAAAAAAGGAGTAGAATCCAACCGCGGCCATTCCCCTGGGACAGTTGTGTGCAGTAGAATCCGTCGTCGTCGTCGGCGTTGTTGTCGTCGCCAGACTCCGGTGGCCCAAATGAGTTGAAGTGGAAAAGCAGCAATCTTTCGACCGCAATTTAATGGGTCTCTCGAATGCCGGACGAGATAATTTATGCAAATTTGTTTATTAGCGGAGAGCCGTTTTAATGTGACATTATTTTACCGCTGTTTTGAGCGACTGTTTTGCAGGGAGCTTAGTTTGGTGGCGAGTTGAAGTTAGTCAATTTTCAAATTACCTGAGTCATATACTTTTAACCAATATGTAAGGAGAAACCTGTCTTTATTGAGAGCTTTTAAAAGAAAAGATCTGTTCAAATTAGACAGGATGTTACTACGCTGACCTGCAGGTCCACTGAAAATACTTGCTTGCCAAGGGACAAAAAAATGCTCACCTAATTCGTGACTACTCGTGACCGCAGTCCCAAGTCTGGCGAAAAATTCCACATCGCGCGTTCGCATTCCTGGCATCCCGATATGGACCTTCAGCGGCGACGCAGCGGTTTCTCTTGCTGATCGGCCCGAAAAGGAAATTCGCGATTATCTCTAATCGAAGCGAAGCGATCGCAACAATTTCCAAGCAATTAATTATGGTATGAAATATCTATTAATTGTAAATTCCCTCCCTTCTGGATGCTCTTTCGATCGATCGGTTCCGATCGGTTATGCACGCGGGAAAATATTTTACATAAATTTGAACAATTCTCGCCTTATTGCCAACCGTTCCCACGTGGCATTGGTACCTAAGAAACCTATCGAACTGAACAGTGCTCCGGGAAAATATAGATTTCCTTGCATTCCTCTCTATTCAAGCCTCTAGCAAGCTAATCTAATTCCTTCTAATAGAAAATAATTAGCCCACAGATCAAAAGATTGCAGCCTCCGGTTCAACTCTCCAACATAACGAATAAAATAATGGGCTTAAGTGCCGATTATCCAAATTACTTCCTCACTTATTGGCCATCAACTGCAAGAAATGCTGAAGTGATGGGGAGGCCCCAAAACTTCGAACCAGTCAAAATCGAACAATTGATGATTCACATCGGCCTTCGTTGAATGACGAACTTGATGGGAGAGCGTGGAAACAGTTTCAAACATCCGAGCTCATGCAAAATCATTCCAGTACATCCTGGGAGACGCCGTCAAAAATACCTACCGGCTCGGAAAAAGACAGAGTGAGATATAAGAAATGTTTTCTCACCTCGGCTTCGATTCGAACGCCTGGACGAGGCGCCCCTCTAGCTTTTAAATGATGGTGTAAATTTCATATTCATCGTAAATTGATACACAGACAGCGGCGGCGGCGATCAGCGGAGTGAGATCGTATAATTTTAAAATGCCGTATTTATTACACAAAGCTTCCAAAGAAGCCATCGCGTTCGGCGCTGCGCAATGTGGTTGCGATGTTTGCCTTTCGTGGTTAAAACCGGGGAACCTTTTGGGATGGCTTGTTATGCTTGCAATCGCCGAACGAGGCGAACAGAAAAATCGAACATGCGCAGTTCTGCTTGCATATATGCATAAACAACGAATAAAAACTCTTAAATTATCCTAATTATCCAATTAGAACTGAACGCAGAACAGTTGTGGTCCGATCTTTACAATGTAGTCGAATTCAGGTTTTCCAGTTTAGTACATTTTTGTTTCATGTCGCGTTAATCAGTATGTAATTAGCAAAAAATAGTCTTATTTGAATAGCCTTTGCGCAACTTTTTTTAAGGAAAGTTACCAAGAGATCTGACAAATCGAAACTTGAAGCATTTAAAAATTGCCAGATTGTCAGACTGTCAGAATGGCGAGGCAAGATTCAGTCTTGGAACATTTATAAGAAGTAGGAAGCCATATTGTTTGTGTTCGTAAGGACTGTAAAGTTGGCAGCCGCGATAGGTGAATTTTCAGAATTGAAATTAAAAGTATAACATTTTCACAATTGATCAATTGTTATTGAACTGTTCTGGCTATACTCCGTAGGCAACGGGGTTCTTGCGGGTATCGATAGTATTTTTCTCTTACTTTTTACTAACCGCTTTTCACTATCCATTTTCAATTTTCAATTCGCTCTTTTCACTTCTTTCACTTATCAGCTCACACTTCTCATTTCACACTTCTAACTTCTCACTACCTTTCTTACGTTTCATTTTTCTCTTCTCGTGTAAAACTTCTTGCTTCTCACTTCACAGTTTTAATTTCTCAGTTTTCACTTCTAATTTTTCACTTATCAATTGTCAATTCTTAATTTTCATTACTCATTTCTCACTTCTCATTTCTTACTTTTCATTATTCACATGAAGAACCTTTTGGCCTCGCGTGTTTCTAATATCCATAATGCCTCGCGTTACCGTTGCCAAACTTTGCTGTAGAAAATTCCGTAGTTTTAGTTTAGTTTTATTCCAAAATTAAGAAAGAACAAAACGTAATTCATTAATCATCCATATGTTAGTTTGAATGACAGTTTAACAGGAATTTGTGCTCCATTTAAAGTTTTGTTGGTTTTGCTGAATAGTGTAAATTGCTTTTAATGTGTAGGTACAGTTTTCTATGTATTCTCGGGTCTTTTTCTAAACGGATGATATCTGGTTTATTCCACCTAAAGGTGTGATTTTATCGCATTTATTTTATAGCATTTGAAGGAAATATTACATTTTGCTTAAATCAGTTCAGGATACATTTGTCTTTCGACTTTCTTATTATTTCATTATTCATCTTTCGTTTTTGTTTTTCATCGTTTGGGGTTATCAAATTTTAAGCTTAATATTTCGCCTCTTTTTGTTATGTATTGTCTTTTGCTGTCGTCTTTTCGAAGTCTTTTTTCCGTCAGTTAGGCGTTTTTCGTTTTATTTTCTTAGATCTTTACATAGTCTTTTTATCGCTTTTCAGCGATTTCTTGTCGTTTTTGCAGCCTTTATTGGTATTTTATAATGTTTTTTCCGGTGTCTTTTTGTCGTTTTTTGGAAACTTTTTCAGCATCCTAGGTGTCCTGTTCATAGTCTTTTCGTCGATTTTTTTTATTTTGGGTCGCTAATTTCGCATTTTGGCGTCTTTTTATTGTATTTTTGTCGTCTTTTGTCTGTTTTTCATCGTCAATTTGCCTACTTGTCATCTTTTCTTATTATCTTTCCTTCGTATTTTCGTTGTTTTTTCGCTACCTCTTAATCGCCCTTTCGTCGGCTGTTTGCTGTCTTTTTGTCGTTTCGTTTCGTCAGCGTTTTTTTCATCATCAGTCTATCGTATTTTTGTAGTGTCTTCATGATCTTCATCGTCTGTTTTGGCATTTTTGTTGCATTTGTTTTATGTTTTTTCACCCGTTTTAATTCGCTTTTGTAGCCTTTTATAGAATTTAAAGCTTATTATTTTTGGTCAATTCATACATCCACACTTTGCGCATCATATATTTACACCTTTTCCGAAAAAGTTTATTTCGTACACAAGAATGAAAGATTAAAGTCGCCTGTTTGTTTCTATTTTGGCGTCTTTTGTTTCCGTCTATTTTTATTCCGCCGTATTTTTATTCGCTTTTTCGTCATTATTTAAGACAACAAAAATGTATTTTTTCGTTGTTTTTTTGTTGCCTTTCGGTCATATTTTTGCATGTTTTCGATGCTATTTAGACATTTTTAGTTGTTCTATGTCGTCTATTTTGTTTTTTTTGCCCCAATTTGGACGTCTCTTTTGTTGTTTTTCCGTCGTCTTTTCGATGTCTTTTCATCGTATTTTTATATGATGTTTCCGTTATATTTTTGTTTTCTTTTCGTCAGATTTACATCGCATTTGCGTCATTTTTTCATTTTTTCGTCATTTTTTCGTCATTTTTTCGTCATTTTTTCATTGTCATATTCATATTCATATCATTTTTTACCGTTTCTTCATCATCTTTTCTTTGCATATGGGGCATTTTTCATCGCTTATGATGATTATTCCACAGATTATTCCTAGATTATTCCACAGACAAACAGACATAACATTCATTGTCTCATTCTTCGTACGCTGTTACAGTCATTTCAAATTTAGTATATCAGCTGGGAATGCTTCTGTATTCGTCAAAGAAGCGCTTTTTAACGAAAGGAGGAGAGGTTATGTATAAAATATTTGTTCGTCCGAGTTGCATTCCTGTTGTAAGCAAATATTTTGGAATATCGATCATAGATGGTGCTAGCGTTCAGGCAAAATGTGGGCGACAATATTTTTTGTGGGATTTTCTTCAAAGAGTTCTGTTTTTTGTCTGTACTTATTCGCTTGACAGTAATAAAGGATTTAGAAATTCTACTGAACTTTTAAAAATTGTAACAGGATTAGTGTGTAAAAATGTGCGAAGAAATAGAAAGAAACCAAAATGAAATGGAGTGCAAAAAGTGAAAGAATGTTATGCCACTAAAGCATATAATGAAGTTTGCCGTTAAAGTTCAAATGCAAATGCAAATGTATAAATCCCTAGATCTAGCAACACTGGCCTTGTGCCCACATGGCATTATAGCAATCTTATCATTAGATCTAGTCTACAGGAGCTGTAAGCCCATAATTAGCTGAGTGATTGCATCAGTTTTTGGCACCTGCGGATTGTCGAAATGTGTCTGAGGCTTGGCTTGGGAGCTCACGAGATCATACCGCGTCTGTTTTTGAATAATTTCCGAACATAAGGAGCTAAGGAATTGTGAGCAATTGTGGATACTTTATCCATGGCAATGAAGAATTCGATTTATTTAAGAGAGGCACTAAACACTAAATCGCAAGCATTACACGATAGCAACGAGAATCAAAGAAGTGGGAAATAAAATCAACGTAAGATTCATTAAAGCAGCTTTAGGATTAAGGTGCTATAAGAGACGGGTTTCTTCTCCAATCTAATCTAATTTCATAATAAAACAACCACACAAATCTATAATTTTTTATGTCAATGACCAGCCCAACCATGCAGTATGCACAGTAGAGAGCAGTGCTTAAAATTATCAGTTGATATTCATTAAATTGAATATCAACTCGCTCCCAATGTAGCTGATATTTATCAACATGAAAATGAATTTTAATACCCAGTCACGATATTATTGAAACAGATAATTATTATTCCATATCTAAAAAAAGCAAAACTTTGGGTTTAAAAGTCTTCCTAAGACTTGACCCTTCTTTATCGACAGACTTCACAGTCGGCTATTAGAGTACAGGACAGTTACGGGGCTAGTGCAACAATCCCACTGACTCTATCTAGCAGCACCGCTTAGCCGAGATTCTAATATACGACTGGGTTGTTATAGGCCTGCGTCGTACCTCGAAACCAACTAAACGGTTTATCTCTAAAACTCAGCTAAATATTGCGTGGACTCAAAACCATTTATTTTGAGTATCGATAAAGTGATATTTTCCAGCACTGGTAGAGAGGTTTTTATTAAAGGTAGAGGAGCGTTTGGTGGGAAGAATGGTAGACTGGGTGATAATGCGAAACTTCGATATGGAGCCAAAAATATAATGCGTAGTTCAATTGCTGAGTGGGACTCTAACCAACATTCTCGCGGTTTGCGCCCAAGTGTTTTGACAGTCAAACTATTAGTTATTGCAATCACGGTCAACAATTTTTCGTGGTCCACTGAGACGCATTGTGTTTTAAGGGACAGTTCCATTTGTTGGATGGTTTGGGTTGGTCTTTTTACCAAAATTTTTAAATTGTTTATCGACAAATCAGCAAAAAGTATAGTGCATTTGAAAATATTTTAGTAATGGTTTAATAATTTTTGAATTTTATCGTGTCCCGTATTCCCCAGCGACGAGTTAACTAATTCATCGAAGAGCATCAAGGTAATCTTTTAGGACTGAATTTACCTAATTTTAGCCAGCAATATACCCACAGTCCTAAACCAGCTCCTCCGATTTGCTCGACCGGCAAAACAAGCCGAAAAGGGGCAACCAGAAATTTAATATAAATATGAAAATTAAATTACGATATTAAGCTGGAATAATACCAATGTTTACACGGGGCCGACTTGCGAAGCGCCCGACTAGGCACCGAAGCCTATCCCGCGGCAATCGCTCGCAAAGACGCGCGAAGACGCTCTGCTCGGTCAGCGGAAAAAGCGAGCTCGCGAGTTTCTTATTAGATTAATGCCATAATGATATATCAATTATTTCATTCTTTGGGCGAACTCTCTCGCCGTTCCCTGGAGGATCATCATCACTCGTAGCAGCCAGCGCCGAAAGAAACGAAATATCCAAATCATGCAGTCTAAATGAATATTTTGGTCAATGACAAAGCACAAACGCATGCGCATACGGTGAGCGAGCAAGCGAGCAGGCGAGTAAAAACGTTGAAGCAAGCGTGAACTCTTTTAACGATTTTCCGTGGCCTTTGGGTTTGACCTCTTGCGCCGGATCGCGCGAGATCGACGGCTGAAGAAGCATTGAAACTTCCCCCGCGATCTTCTACGGCCAGCACAGAAAAAGGCGGAGGGGGGGCTGAGGAATCCAACGACGATCCGCGCGAGTGCGGTCACGGAGGCATTCATGGGAACTGAATGAATGAATTTGAATTATTTTTCTCCAACATACTGGCACACACATAGGTAGGTATCCAACAAAGAGTGCACAAAGAATGGAAAACTATTTCACGGATAAACGCACGAAGAATCGTCCGAACGCGAGCCATCTTTCAAAGGCTTTTTTATTGGTTTAACGCAGCTCCGCTGGCGGCGGCGTCCCATTTTCTATGTGGACAGAGTGAAGGAAAGTTTTTAACTTTTTGATAATTAACCATTAGGATTGTGCGTCAGAAGAAGTTTTTCTTTGTTGCATAAAGCAGGAAGTCTAACAAATAAGGCAGTTAGTTTTTGTTTTAGCAACAACGCGTTTCTCAATTGGAAAACAATCAAAGCTCTCAGCACTGCTAACCTATCTTCTTCGCGAAACAATTTTATTCAAGTTATTGGCTATCGTTGGGCTTAAATTCTTTTTTAACTCGGAAGGGAAAGTAATTTTGTCGTTACAGATATTGTTCGCTTCACATTTTTGTTTCAGACAAAATTTTTTTTTGCAAAACATGCTCTACGTTTTTATTTTAAGCTGCAAATATGGAAATATGGATTTTGATTCAATAACTTGCTGCATGATAAACTGCGCGGTGGTGCAATTGGAAACCCACTCGACCGGCAATTGAGAGTTGTGGATTGGAATCAATCATTTTTCATAGTTCTTATTTTTATTGTTTATTAATACATAAAATTTAACACTCCATAATGGCACAAACTTTAAATCGCGTTGATTCACTCGTTATGTGATCAAGTGATAAACACACTCCTTCGTTAGATGTTAAATCCGTCGTAAAAGCTAAATACTATAGTCAAAGTGTTTATTAACAAAGCAATCAAACTATATTTGTTAAACGAATTCAACTGTGGCGAGTAGATCCTATATAACATTCGAAAGCATTCAGCGACCTTTTAATCATTGTATCGGAGACTGAAACGAGTTCATTGAATGAAACTGCCCCCATTATGCAACCGACCGACACGGATTCGTTGCTAATAGTGGCAACAGAAGCAGCAGCAACAACAGCGGCGACGGCCAGCTTCCCGAGTAGCCAACAACATGAACCACTCGTTTCGATTGGCAACTTAATCCGCAGTGGGAGAAAATTAAGCCATCAACAACGGCGAGCGAAACTAATCTCCTTGACCGCACGTTTTGGGACGACGACGCACTCGACTCTACCATAACAGCAACAACAACAATAACAACAACAACGGCTTCGAAATAGTGCCCCGAACTGAACGTAAAGAAAACAAACAAAATAATTTAAGAAAATACGACTCGATTCGGTTAGAGGAAATTCCATTCCGATCAGCACCTCTAGTAGGAGGCCAGTTATGGCTGGCGGTTAGTTGGATACGGTGGGCAAATAAAACTCTCAAGCCATGTTTCTCAGTGGTTTCTATTCATCAACGGAAGGTCGTTTTCGTTAACTGTTTTGTTTCTGCCTGAATGGCGTCCATTGTGATCCCGCGAAGAAACATTCACCTGGTTCGATCGGTCAGCAGCCAGCGAAGGCATATACGTCCTGCTTGGGAACTGCTGCTGCAGCAGCCAACAAATGTGTGTCACCTGCATGTTGGTGAATCATTCTTGCATTCACATTTAGTAGTCATATTTTATGCTAAACATGTCATGTGTTGTTGGAAAGTAACACTTTCCCATAGCAAAATGCAACAAAATATTCAAAATTGTGCGTTCGTCAATGTATTTGGGAATAACTTCTCAGAATCTAATGAATTTTGGAAGGTGTGAAGGCTTTTTCTAATGAACCAATTTTGCGAACTTTGTTCTTTGTACATCAATTTAATTCCAAAAATCCTTTTCTAAACTTACAATAATGTGATCTATGGGTGACTGTTATACATAGAGCTTAGTTTTTTGATTTTTCTTTGAAGGTTTCCATCAAAATGTCTGAAAATTTTGTTTGTCTGGGCAATTGGACGTCTTCGAAAACTTACAGCTAAAGATAACAGTCATACCTTAGATCAGTGGAGAGCTTAAGCTGTCCTTGCGGTTTGGGGCAGTTTAAAGAGGGCTAGTTGACAAGTTCCGATGCTCTCAGGGGCATCTTTAAAGACTTGATCCGTCTTTATCGATAAACTTGGCAGCCGGTTGTTAGAGAATATGCCAATTACGGGGCTATTGCAACGATCTTATAGTGTCTATCTAAGCGAGGCAAAATGAACGCAAAATGAATCGATTTTGAGTCCAAATGATATCGCAACGTAATTATTAGGAGTAAGGAAATACACTGACGTACAGAGCGGCAATTTTCTATAGACGAACTCCATTTTCATCCATATTACGATGCTCATGGTACAATAAATATAAAGCAATCCACCTAATAAGAACGTTAATACAGACCGGAAGAATTCAGTCATTACAACAATCTTCTCGGAAACAATTTTTAAAATGACAGGATCAAAGCATATTATATTTATCAAAGAATCGCGTATGTGTACGTTACATGTGGCGTAATAGCAAATTTTTGAAGTAATTTTCATATAATAAAAATCAGTCCTATGACTGGTTTGCGCTTGCGCCTCATAACGAGAAACACTGAAATATTGTTGCTAGTATCGGGTACAGACGTTATATGAAGTATAGACGCACAGAGAGAAAAACTACCTAATTTGGCAATACTTTTGTAAATATTTTAATTGAAACAGTTTTGGAAACCCGTCAGAGTTGGATCAATCTGCCAGTGATCAGCAGAAAGTTGCGTAGATTGCGAAGTTTGTACCGTGGAAACCAACAGTTTAAAGTATTACATGATATATTGACCGTAACTGACGCACGTGTTGACAGTAAATCAATGGACAACATATAAACTGGAGGGACAAAATTAGATATGAGACTATCTAATTTAAGAATGCGATGGTAGTTTAATTGCGAAAACACTTGGGTACCAAACGAGAGAGAGTGGGTTGGAGTCCCACCTGTCATTGAACGACCGAATATATTTTTGGCCTTCACATCGAAATTTCCCAGTTTCAACCATTTATCATTCTACGCACCAGAAACTCCTTCACTTTACAAAAAAGTAAATCAATGGTTACAATATTAACATTTTAAGTGGATTACATAACTTAGCCTTTACCTGTCTATAAGAAAGATAACGACGAACCAGTTTGTTAACCGTTATGTGTGCGACAAAAAAAACACCTTTAGCAGGGCGACAAGGGTACCCGGGTACCCAAAATTGATATTGCCATAACATCAACAATTTTAAACCGATTTTGATGAAATAAGTGTCATCTGATTCGTTAATTTATCTAGTTTTGAATTATTTGGCCATTTGGCCATTAAAATACATACGGGGCTCAAAATTTCGGAATTCCGACAGAGTGTCCGTTGTGAGGTAGAGAACTGATTGTATTGCTCGAAAATCATTCACGCGGATATAAAACCTCTAAAAATTCATACAATGAACTATTTCATATAACGAGATGAATCAGGTTGGCCATTCCGGAGTAGGTTCCTGTGGGGTCATGGGTGGCCAGTCTAGGATTGGAGGTAAAACCTAGCAATATGGGTATCAAAGTTCTTGGAATTAGTTCGGTAGGTGATATTTTTTACATTTCGATGTATTTTGATTGGTTATTTCGAAAATGGTTTCTACGGGATCCCAGATGATACCGCAGGATTCAAGATAATGCTTAGCATTATCAGAACAGTTCAAAACGTAGAACCAGCCGTTATACATTTGGAACCAGTTCCAAAATTATTAATCAGTACTAAACTGGCCATATCAGTTCAAAACATCTAAAAGATCCGCTAAACCAATCCTAATATTGGATTAGGCACCCAACTGGTCGTCTGTAACCCTACAGGAACCCAATTCTGGAATGGCCAATGCGATCTAAAGTAACCAATTTATATAATAAGATGAAAAAAGGGTCCACAATGTCAAGTTCAAAGCTAATAGCTTTGCTGAAAGCTGATATTCTTTCAAAACAAGCGGCTTCCCACGTTTTACCGGACGTTGCTCCGGAATTACCGATTCCCGGGAACTACATGTCATTTGATGGCCAAATGCTTTGTCTAATCAAAACTAGATAAATGTACGAATCAAATGCCACTGGTTTCTTCCAAATCGGTTCAAGATAGCCAAAGTTATAAACATAGCAAATCATGGGTACCCGGGTACCCTTGCCGCCCTCCTACGTAATAAAAAAATTCAAGTGCCTCTCATTGCTAATCCCCTTTATGGATATGCACCAAAAATCCTCAATTACTTAAGATCAACGAGTTTTACGATGTCGCTAAATTTCAATGACGTATGTTTTAGATTGAATGAGTTATAACAATTTTAAAACTGAAAAGGTACCCGGGTACCCTGTTGCACACATAACGGTTAACTTTGCACATTTGAAGCCCCGATTTTATTGTAGTATCGCGAAGGCTGAACATTTACTGAACTGAACATTTGCGAATTTACCGAACAATTTTATCAAAGACACCACACCTCTACACGATCAGGATCATGAGTGCTTCCATGTTGGAAGTTATTAACGTATGCATCAAAAAATGAACTAATTTTAGTGATTTTTCATGCCATTTCCCTGTCACCTATCGGTGAATTCGACTGTGCATCGCCAATCGTAGCTTGTTGTGTACAGAACAAGAATTGACACTGTTACCAATTGATTTGCAGCAGCCATGGCGAAAACAATCTACCCTACTAATACAGTTGTTATAGAATTGTTGTGGCAACTGATTATATAACTAATTCCAGTTATAAATAAATCACTGCAACTAAAAGTAGCAAAATTGTGTTGCTTGGGTAGCAACTAAAAGCAGCCTTGGCCCAGTCAGCATTTTCATATGTATAATTAGATCGCAAATAAGAGTTACGCACTGATATGTTTCCACCAAAATCGTATTCGACGCGCAAAAGCCGCTTATCCGTACTATTTTGGAGGCGATATACGCACTGAAGAATAATTTTGAGCGATATACATATATAGGTAAATCGGATTAAGCGTGACCAGCTTCATACAGCTATACAACATTGTGCTGAAAATCGTATATTTATAAACGATAGAATATCAACTTGTGCTCGCTTTATTAGGTTTTATTTACGAATCCGAATTTGTGAGAGGTATTTACGATAACTTTCGTACATAGATATACGAGTTGGTGCTGGCTGGGGGGTCCAAATCCAAACGACTTTCTAAGACTTGACCCTTCTTTGTCGACAAACTTCGCAGCCGGCTATTAGAGCACAGGACAATTACGGGGCAAGTGTGACAATCCTACTGACTCCACAGCCAAGCCGGGATTCGAATATACAACGACTGACTTGTTAGACTAGCATTGTACCTCAAAGCTAGCTGGGCGGTGTAAGTAGCAACTACGTTCAATGCTTTGTTCGTACTGCTAGCACCATCCCGGAGCAAAGAGGTTGAACATTGTGAGGCATTTTGTGTCCGCCGGATATAGTCGATCCGCGCCTTGGGTAGTAGCCGACCAAACGGTGAAAAAACGCCTGGTCAAAATAGGGTATGTTGCTGCTTCGTCTTAAATGCCTATTCCCGTTCTATCCAACACAAATTATTAAAAATATCAGCATTTTTATGACATACAATGCAAAACTAGTTATTCCTCAATATTTTAGTTTGTTGTCTTTCATACCCGATCAATCAAAGTGAGCTGAGATCTATTTAAATGCTTTTTATCATTAAAGAAGTCCTACCAGCCAAATTTCCTACGTTTTTTTCATGCGATGAAGAAGAAAATTTCGACTAATCATTTTAATTTCCGTCATTCGTGAATGAAAATAACTCACGCAAGGCATTGTCGTTATTCTGCAGCCAGGAAAACTTACCAGACCTGCAGAAATTTTGCAGAATAATATTTGTCAAGCCGTCCTACACAAATACATGCGAGTTAGCTTCGTAAACATTGTTGTGATTTTTAGTTCGGACGATGAAAAACTTTGATGGACTGATTTTAAAACGGTACGACGAATTTAAGAAATGAAGCCAGTTGCGTAATTTCAATAATATGCACTGCTTTTCAGTGATTTCAAAGTTCACGGATCGGAAGGTAAGTGTGTTTTAGTCAAATCAGCACAAGAACTTTTGGAGTATTCATTAAATCCATCCAACAAATGATGAAAATTAGAATGGCTTTACTTCCTACGACGGGAATTAGAAATAAATTCTAGTCATTTTTATGCGGAAGCGTAACTCGAGACTTGCCGTACCTGAGCGAAAGAGCGACTATATTGTCTACACCAAGTTTTCAAAGAAGGTCCTTCTGTGACCGACGATCAGCGAGAGGGGAATGTCCAAGTCACTGTTCTTTCCTTCGTGGCTTGTGGCGAGCGAGGAGATATAGAATAAGAAGTGTCTGCCAGAAGTTGCCACCTTCACTAAAAAGTATCACGAGAAGGCGGGTGTAGTCCGGTCAAGACGATCTAGCCTCGGCCCATCGTGCCAAGAGATCACTGGAGGAAACCGGCTGAAAATAAATGTTGTACCGAAGACCCCCGACACCGTTCCGTAGCAAAATTTTTGGGCAAACCTCAAACGGAGGATCTACCCCAATGATTTTGATGCCGAAACGGAGAAGCAGCTGATCGCCAAAGCCACGGGGACATCTAGAACGTGTCATCTTTTCATCGGCTTTTCATAAGATTCTGTCAATTGTCGCAATGATTCGAAAACAGACACTGAGGAAGCCTGCAAGTCGAAGGCGAAATACGAATCTGTCAAGAATAAATATACGTAGTAGAATTAAATTGGATAAGTTTTCTTTTATATACATCCAAATTGTCGCAATTTCGTTCGGCAGCATGTTGAAGCAATTTTGTAGCAGGCACGATACACGTAGGATTAGAGGTTGGAGAATTCGTAAATTGAGTGTATACATCAAACATCGGAAGCGATTTGTTCATGAGTATTAACAAAGACGAATGGTTCAATACGAATGACGAATAAGTCACATAACTTCACGCTTCATAGCATCACTTCAAACTTCAAACGAAGCGGTTAACAGAAACAAGATAACGATTGAGGATGATGGACAAGCTGTGGATCCACCAACTTTGGACGAGGTTAGAAAAGCAGCGAGAAAGTTGAAAAACGGCAAAGCAGCTGGAAGGAACGGCATCCCCGCCGAACTTTTGAAAATCGGGAGCGAACGGCTGTATTGTGCAATCCATCAGGTAATACTAAAGGTATGGACTGCGGAGGAATTACCTACGGATTGCATGACAGGTCTCATATGCCCTATTTACAAAAAGGACCATCGATTCGAATGCACCAATTATCGAGACATTACTCTTCTCAATTCTGCATACAAAATTCTCTCCCGCATCCTGTTTCTCAGACTGAGGCCTGCGGGAAACCTTTGTTGGCGAATACCAGTGCGGTTTTCGAGAGGAACGCTCCACGACGGACCAAATGTTCATCTTGCGACAGATTCTCGATAAATTCCGGGAATTCAACTTGCAGACTCACCAATTGTTTATAGATTTCAAGGCGGCGTACGATTCAGTCAAACGAAATGAGCTGTGGCAGGTTATGCTTAAACATGGTTTTTCAACAAAACTGATTAGGCTGATACGTGCTACCCTTGATGGTACAAAGTCAAGTGTCAGGATAGCTGGTCAGACATCGGATTCGTTTGTGACGTTAGATGGTTTGAAGCAAGGTGACGGACTATCGAATTTGCTATTCAACATTGCATTGGAAGGTGCTATTCAAAGGGCAGGCGTTCAAAGTATCGGTACCATCATCACGAAATCTCATATGCTCCTTGGGTTCGCGGACGACATCGATATCATCGGTGTTAACCGTAGAGCTGCGGAAGAAGCGTACACGCATTTGAGGAAGCTGCGAGGATAGGGCTTATTAAAAATTCTACTAAAACAAAGTATATGATGGTTGGTAAAGAGTGTGGTCGCCTTTCGGGTGTTGGAACTGCGGTGGTGATAGATGGAGACACTTTTGAAGTGGTCGACGAATTTGACTACCTTGGTTCGTTAGTGACATGTGCCAACGATGTGAGCCGTGAAGTAAAACGGCGGATAGCGGCTGCCAACAGAGCCTTACGCGGATTACGTAGCCGGCTTAGGTCCCGTAGCCTACAACTCCGTAAAAAACTCACGCTCTATAAGCTGCTAATACTCCCGGTGGTACTCTACGTCCACGAAGCTTGGACGTTGAAAGAGAGCAGTCGACGAGCTCATGGCGTTTTTGAGCGTAAGGTCAATTCTTGGCGGCATATTAAATGATGAAGTGCGATGCAGGCGCATGAATCATGAAATAAACCAAGATGCGGATATTGTGAAGCTATTAAAACACGGTAGGCTACAATGGGCTGGCCACGCAGCAAGGATACCGGATGTGTGACCAGCGAAAACAATATTAAGCAGAGAACCCGACAGAGGCCGACGACTTTAAGGCAGACCCCGCATCCCACTATGGTCGAAAAAGCCAAAATTCCAGACAAAAATAAATATCTCGAAAACCATTGGCTCTACATATTTCATGTATTCAGAAGATTTTGTTTAGAAAAAAAGACCTATCTTTTGGTATAATTAGTCATTAGGGTGGTCCACTTTTACTCGTTATAAAAATTTTAACTTTTTTGTCTTGCGATATAGAGCAATACTTTCTACTACAAAGTTGTAAATAATTTATTTTGCAGAAACTTTGCTGAAGAAACCAAATTTGTATCTCATCTGTGTATCACTATACAACGAATTTTCTAGATTAAGTCAGGGTGGATCTTAAAAAAGCAGTTTTTTTGCTCTAACTTTTTTATTTGAAAACAAATTTGAAAACTTTGTTAGGATGACTTTTAGAACGTAAGATGATGCATTTTTTAAAACTTCTAGATAGTTGCTATCTATTGTCTGAAGGAAGATATAGAAGTTTTCGATTCAAAATATTATAGTTTTCCACGGCGTCTCACACTTCCGTTGGCACATATTTTCGAAAACGGAATGAATGGTCTAAAAGTACGTACCTGGATCTACAAAATCCATGTAATGGCATTTTTCCAGACTTCTCCTATTCTGAGAAAAACGCATTTGAAAAGTTAGTATTTTTCCATATTCAGCCCCCTGTTGTCCAACGGTTCACTAATATCTACGATCCGCAGGGCCTGGGGAAAAGTTGGGTTCGAATTCTGTTATAATTGACACCAATTATGGCTTGTTTTGTTCCATGGACCCGTAAACGTTGCTTCAAGGGCCATCCCTTACCTGTTTTTTCGCTCTGCAGACACTATAAGCACGTTTGTTTCATTACTTTCTTCAACCGTCCCCTCCATCTATTGTAGAAAAAAACTACCGTTATAAATATCACAGGTAAGTTAGAAAACGACGCTTTAAAACCTTTTTATTAAAGAATAGTATTGGGGGTACTTTTAAAGGAATGAACAAACGCGAATTGTTTTTTTTTTGTGAAAAAATACGCAAGGAAACTCCGTCGAAAAAATCCGAAAAGTATGTGATGAAGTTTTCAAAGCATACAGTGTCGTAAAGAAGGACATGCCGGTGGAATCGAAAAAAAAATTGTTAAATTGTAAGGGATACATGCCTTTTTCTTCAAGAAGAATTATTTGAAGTATTAACAAAGCTCAACATAAGTTTTTAAGTACAATGAGGAATATTTCAATGCACCATTACTAATTCCTGGAAAAAGTTTTGTAAATATTGCAATAATATCGAATGATTATGATGTCCCGACTACTTCATCGATTGATACCGCATTCTCATTAAACAAGTCTCATCGAGATACAAAAATTAATTTTATTTTATGCTGTGGACAAAATGCAGCCCGATTTTTTTTGTATTGATAGGTCATCCTAAAAACATTTGGCCGACTTGAGTGCTGAGAGAATGCGTAAAATCTCTCGTTATCAAGCCGTAGAAGTAAGCAACTGTGAGCTTATTCTGCTAGAATCAGTCTGCAAGGCGGCAAGCAAAATGGAAATACTTGTCTATACAAAATATTAAAAAAAATAATAGCAAATTCCAAAAACCTTGAAAACATTTTAGAATACCTCGAATTTATGTTAGTTTTCTTTCTAAAAAGATCAGAAGGTTTTTAAATAAGAAAACATACGCGATAGATCTACACGCTTAACGGGAAACTAGCAGTCATTAACTTTTCGTCGGAAAGCCCAATTCCAGAAGCAGTTTTTGGGCCCAAAAGCGGGATTCTGTTTACAAAAATGTAAATCCTGCGTTCTTTTTGCCAATCTGCATACCGAATATATTGAACAGAACAGAACAAAACACATGAACAGATTTTTTGTTTCAAACAAAAATACTGCTTTTGAAATTGGCAGAATCGATGACGACTAATTCCGCCTTCAACAAAACTACGCAAGCGCAACACTTCAGTCCAGAGATGTAGAAATACTCTTTTTTTATAACTACTGTTTTTCATAACGATAGTTTTGTTACAATAGATGGAGGGGACGGTAGAAGAAAGTAATGAAACAAACGTGTTTATAGTGTCTGTAGAGCGAAAAAACAGGTAAGGGATGGCCCTTGAAACCGCGTTTACGGGTCCATGGGACAAAACAAGCCATGATGGGAGTCAATTATAACAGAATTCGAACCCAACTTTTCCCCCAGGTCCTGCGGATCGTAGATATTGGTGAACCTTTGGGCCACAGCGGGCTGAATATGGAAAAATACTTACTTTTCAAATGCGTTTTTCTCAGAATAGGAGAAGTCTGGAAAAATGCCATTATATGGATTTTGTAGATCCAGGTACGTACTTTTAGACCATTCATTCCGTTTTCGAAAATATGTGCCAACGGAAGTGTGAGACGCCGTGGAAAACTATAATATTTTGAATCGAAAACTTCTATATCTTCCTTCAGACAATAGATAGCAACTATCTAGAAGTTTTAAAAAATGCATCATTTTACGTTCTAAAAGTCATCCTAACAAAGTTTTCAAATTTGTTTTCAAATAAAAAAGTCAGAGCAAAAAAACTGCTTTTTCAAGATCCACCCTGACTTAATCTAGAAAATTCGTTGTATAGAGATACACAGATGAGATACAAATTTGGTTTCTTCAGCAAAGTTTCTGCAAAATAAATTATTTACAACTTTGTAGTAGAAAGTATTGCTCTATATCGCAAGACAAAAAAGTTAAATTTTTTATAACGAGTAAAAGTGGACCACCCTAATGACTAATTATACCAAAAGATAGGTCTTTTTTTCTAAATAAAATCTTCTGAATACATGAAATATGTAGATCCAATGGTTTTCGAGATATTGATTTTTGTCTGGAATTTTGGCTTTTTCGACCATAGTGCATCCGTTGGATGAGTGCTATAGACGTGGATGCCAGTGCAGCGGGTCTTAGGGGCGACTGGATAGCGGCTGCCCACAACCGAGATATGTGGAGACGACTTCTGAATTCGGCATGGATTCGATAAGCGGATTGTCGCCGAAAAAGTAAAAAAGTAAATTAAAGTGAGCATCACTTCAAACACTATTTTAAACTATTCTCTATTCATAGTAGGTACGGGTGCTCATAATGAGCTATGTTTATGATAAATTCAAAAGCCGAGAGATGTATTATCGGCAAAGCAAGTGAATACTGTATGTTCATAGATTCGAATTTAAAATATTTTGGTTGGTTTTCGGTCACGAGTTACGTGCGAAAATATTTATTTTCCGTTTACAGTCGACGTTTCGAGGGATATCCCCTCATCTTCAGGACAGAACGTATACAAATATTTCTTTTGTCAATCCACTTGACAAAAGAAATAGTTGTATACGTTCTGTCCTGAAGATGAGGGGATATCCCTCGAAACGTCGACTGTAAACGGAAAATAAATATTTTCGCACGTAACCCGTGACTGAAAGCCAACCAAAATATTTTAAACATAAAACAAACGGTCGTTTTTTCATTATAATAATAGATTCGAATATTCATTTTTTTGCGAATTTTCCAACCACTGCATACGATTTAAGCGAAATCTCTTGCATTAAATTCTTAGTTATTTACACGATATATCAATTCCCGGAAGGTACGTCGACGTTGTAGAATCAGTCGCCACCGTTCCTATTGGAAACTTATTCGAAATTGCCATGTTCGCGGAAATACTGTACATAGGCAATATGCCTCTGTTAGCATTAGAGCAACATACGCTTTCCGCACTGTAGTTGCCAAATGGCTTATCCGAAATTCCTTAAGTCTTCCAGTTAACTGTGCCATGTGACAAGTCGCACAGTGCTGCGCTGTGTTAAGCGCAGTAATTTAGTAGAATTTCAACAAAACGCACAAAACAAAATCGTACGACAATTCGATCTTCCGAATGGTGGTATGTAGGTACTTTAAAGCCATTATTTGCTCCAGAAAGTTATGGACAAAACGAATTGAAGCACGCCAAAGACAAACGAATGGCCATTCTCGAACACACAGGAAGGGTGCCGAACGTCTGCACAGTTCAATAAAATCAATATCACCACACGGGGTTAGCGTACTGTGTCGTATTCTCACCGAGGAACTGGGAAACAGCTCGTTGCCTATCGCGCCAGCCAAGCCAGCCGGCCAGCCGGCCAGCCAACCAGTCAGCGAACCAGCCAGCAATCATAAACGGCCTCACACGGTCTGGTCTCGATCTTCGAGAGCAAGCTAACTTCAGCCCAGACCGTTAAGCTAAGACAAACCAAGCGCAATGCACTACCTGATGAATCGATGGACGAAGCAGGGAACGGAGCGCACGATCCTGCGGGCAGGAGAAGATATTGAAAACATATTAACTTATCAATAATATTTATTAAGACATAAATTGTTGTTCGTGAATATTAAAATACATAATATTTTATTATTTATTTATTTATGTTTGTTATTAAGATATGAAATGATGTTTAAATATTGCCGAGCCATGTTCATACCTTTTTATACTTGATATCTCGCCAGCATAAAAGCCAGGCAGCGTACAGATTGCAAGCAGGCACCTCGTTCTTTCCTTCGGGCTTCATAAATTGCATTCCAAGGCGACCAAACGAACACTGTCCAGTGCTGCAGGAGTAGCTTCTCCTCGATGCCATCACCAAGAAGAGTTCCTGTACGCACCATGAACATGCAAATTTCTTTTCTCTTGGCAGGGAAAAAATATATATTACGGACCTGCGGACGGAAGAAAAGTGGTGCAACATGTGAAATGATTGTACTATGTTCGTACAACCACGGCTCTCGTAAACCCCGCACAGCCGGGTACAACGAATCACGAACAACCGGGTAGGTACAAGACCGGTCCAAATCGCCACCCCCGCGAAATTGAGAAATCACGGATGGTCGAATGGCGATGAGAGTTGTTTGTTCGAAGTCGAGAATCTTACCGCGGCGGCGTGTGGAATCATGGTAATCGAATCCTCTAGACTCCATCTCTCGCTCGCTCACCCGTCTTCGGCGCCGTCTTGAATTTCGCCTTTCTTGATGAAGCGCACATAACTTCGTTTTGGGGCTCATGTTGATTCAGCCCGCAAGCTGTGGTTACCGCACACGCTCTCGAGTCTCGGACCGGTTGGTCGGTCCGAGTCCGAGATGATGGTGGAACTCCCTTCTGTGGTTATGCGCAATGGACGTGCGCGTATTCAGTGTTGGGCAGAAAAAAAACGAAATTATTATTTATAGAACATGATATTTACAACTTAATCCATATATCATGTGACGTTGAGCTGAAAATAATGTGCGATACGAGTCGGTCACGAACGAAAGTCCTTGCGGCAATTTATCGATTCTTGGTTGGTTGGACCTTTTGCACGGTACGAACCGAAGCGTTGAAAAATCGAAGAGGTGAAACTCGCTGAGCAAATAGTTTGGAGTATGAAATTTAATCGAATTTTTCATATTACATGACTTTGAACCAATTAAGGAAATGCGAGGCTACGCCTTCAATGGCTAGGAACCTATAAAATCGAATGGGATATTGTGAATGGTTGTAAAAACGGCTTTAGCACCTTTGCCTTCCGCTGTAGTTGTAGTTTTCAACGCGCTAGGAGTACAGTTTTTTTTTGCAAACCAACATCGCAACGTTCGGCAAATCAATCAAATTGAAACACATCAATCATCGTTTTTCTTACTTTACATGCATTCAGCGTTTTTCAAATGACCGTTATATTTAATTATACTAAAGTGTTTCAAGATTACTAAACCGTAGAGTTCGCAGTTCGTTCAGTTGGTTGTTTGGTGGTATTGCCAGCCCAAAAGCCATTCTCTCTAGAATAGTCTTTTCAGAAGCAATAGAGGGGCTATCTGCAAAGGTTTTGCTAATATGCTCCTGTGAAACCATTGAAAATTTCTCAATCGAAATTACTCTTTGATACGCACCGTTATGTGCGCGCGCAACTTCATCCTCTAACGGGCAACGTCGTAAAAACGATGCGATAGAGCAAATGACTACATTAGGGGACATTCAGATACCACGTGGACACAAAAATGCCAATTTTCAACACCCCCCTCCCCCTCCATGGACAAGCGTGGACATCGACTCAACCCCCACCCCCCTCCATTGTTTGTCCACGTGGACATTTTTTTTCTTATGTGGAATTCTGTGCTCAATTCAGTTTTCATTTGCGTTATTCTGTAATATAAAAAAAATTAAGAAAAAAGCTTACGTAAAAGCAAGCTAAACTAGGTATGTTATCTAGATCTAGTTCTTCTATCCATGCTGATCTTGTCCACTGCAAATAAATGATGGACTACAGGAAAGCCTGTTCCAGCTTGATCTTTACTTGAAGATTCATCTGCTTCAACCCCTGTTCAACCTGAGTACCTTAGCTTGGTCGCTGACTTTAACACATCATGAGACCTCTCCGTTGTGGTTCGTGAAATTTTAGGAAGACGAGTTATTTTTCAAATACATTGTCAATGGATTTTCTTTTTCATGGCGAGCTGCATTTGATTGTAAGGCAAAATACAATACACGTCGTGGCCTAATTTTAATTAATTCAAAAGGCACAAATGAAAGTTCTATTTATTACAAAAAATGTTGCTTGTTCACGTGGACATTTTCTATACCCCCTCCCCCCTTCTGTGGACAAGCGTGGACATTCACGTACCCCCCACCCCCCTCTAAGCTGTCCACGTGGTATATGGATGGCCCCTTAGCATGAAAGTACACTCAAAAGAAGCTCGAGTGTTGATTTTCATGGGAAAATATTTATCTGGAGGACCGCTAGGTATGAAATAGTCCAATTTCTCTTTTTAGTTCTTCATGCCTAATATTTATTCAATTCAAGTATATCACAAAATTGAAAAAAAAGCATGTAAATTACTCATAGGAAAAATTTGAGATCGAACATTTTGTTCTAGATGTCCTTTTTCTTCAAACGTAAAAAAGGGAATATTCGCACCATAATTTTTTTTCGGAATTTTTCGGAATTCTTGTTTTTGAAAGATGATAACTTTTGAACGCATGGTCAGAATGTTGTGATATTAGTATCAACATGTCAGGAAATCTGTTCTGAACATATTTTTCATATTGTCAATTCAAGACAAATTTCGTATGTGGGTCTGGAGCTCCAAAAGCGAATGCAGTAACAGCTTTCATACTCTATCGTTTTTATTTCTTTACCCATCTCTCTATGACTGTTATTTCTCTTTATCACTCTCTAACTCTTTTTTCTGTATATCTCTCTTTTTTCGTGACTTTTCGCTACTTTTTTGCCATTTGTTGTGATCTTGTTTGTCGTCCAGTCATCAAAAACGTTGTGTTTTTATTGTATTTTAGTTATTATTTCGTTTGTTGTCTCTCAATTGTATATTCGACATCTTTTCGTCGTTTTCTTAGGATGTTTCTCGATTTTTTCACGCTTTTTAAACATATTTTGCTGTGTTTATGTTCTTTTTGCCACTGTTTTTGTGTCTTTTCATCGTATTTTCGTCATCACTGTACCTTGTTTCTGCCTTGTCATTGTTGCTTTTTCCGTATTTTAGTCATCCGATTTGTTGTGTTTTTTGAAGGCTTTAATATTCAATAATTTTTAATCATCGCATAATGAGAATTAAACAACTAGTATTTTCCAACTCCCGTGACATTTATAACGGCACGTAGAGTTCACCGGGTTCTGTTAAGTAAATGCTGGACTAATATTCCTGTCCCATCCTCAACAGCTACAAGGACGTGGCCAGGCCAGTGACAATGCATTGGAGGCATTTGATTTTTGTTTAGGAGCACGAAATGTCATGTTGTTGGTAACAAACACAAGTTGCTTGTTCTTTTAAACAAAGCATTATTGCTGGCACCAACTACGAATTTATGCACTTGTTTATGTTATACTATGCTATCTCTTAATGAGAATAAAGCTAATTAATGCAAATAGAACAATAATTCCGGCTTGGTTTTAAACAACAACATTATTCGCTATTTTTAGAAATTCACGACGCATATTCAATCCACCTAACCACTCATTTATTCATCGATTGTTTCTGATCACCGATGACGATGTCTCATCGAGAGCGGCCTGTAATCGTAATAGGAGTAATGTAATGACATTCTACCTTGTCGGGAGATTTCAGATTCGGCTCTGTGAAGCGCATCAGGATCGCTGCAAATCCACTGCACGGTCGTCTAGAGTTGACGCTGGTTTGCGACCACTCGAGGAAACCAGGAGGAAGTGGTTCGGTTTCAGAACTGGAGCATCTGGGTCTTCCATCGGAACGTGCCTTGACGGGCGCGAGTTGACGGTGTTTTCCACTTCGATCAGCATGTTACGGAGTGACTCGTCTGTTGGATACCGTACTGGACGTATTATTGCCAAATTCCTCTTCACCGTCTGCACGACCTTTTCCCAGGCACCTCCCATATGAAGCGAGGCTGGGGGAAGGAAAACCCATTCGATGTCGGGACTCACGATTTATCAAACGAATGCTTTTTAATCCATCTCTTGGAGAGCCGCCTTTAGCTCTTCGCTCATTGCCGTGAAATTCATTCCGCGATCGCTATAAATCTTTATCGGTATACCCCCTTGCCATCATGTTCCTCAATGTCATTATACAAGAATCTGCACTTAGGGAATGCCCGACCTCTAAATGTACGGCCCGGGCTGTCATACAAGTCGTTAGCACACTCCAACACCTGTCGGTTCTTCGCCCTACAACCACATTAATCGGTTCAAAATAATTAACGCCAACAAAGGAAAACGGCTGCTAAGAAAGCCGCTAGTCTACACTCCGATAAATCGGCCATCGGAAGAGGTTACGGGACTGCTTTCTCATTCTTGCACATCTGGAACCCTACTTTGACTTTATCGAACAGCTGTTTCAGTTTCGGAATCCGGTAGACTTCCGCTGCTCGTTCAAAACGGTGGCGGTGGTGTGATTCCTGTGATGGAGCCGTTCGTGGTAGTCCTTAGCAACTAAGCAGGTTACGTAATATTGTTCTGCGACAAGATTATTGAATTCCGTGCATCCATCGAGGCGTTCTCGTACACGCTGATCCTACCGTGCATCTGCAGAACCTGGTGCTCATCGAGGAAAGGCTTAAACTTGTCTATCGAGCTTGGCTTCATCTGCGACCTCTTGGACCTTTCTGCGCTCGCGAGGATTCCGATTTCATCTGGATATGATTCTACTTGTGCTTGTCGGAATAAGAGAATAGATGCATGCCGCAGCTCGTCCGCCGTAAGCAGGCCATCCCTCCGTGACAATTTGTCGATCACGCAGCGAAAGTTGTGTTTGATGTGCAGTACTACAGCAGTAGCTCCAAGCATAGTCTGCCAACGGGAGAATCGTCGAACGTCTATCATTGGAGGTGGACTTGCTATATGATGGAAGAGATTCGCGCGAAGTTCCTCACTCGTCGAGCTGCTCTGTGGTGAATCCATCGACCAGCATTCATTGTGCTCCCACAAGAACTACGGTCCCTTAAACCATCTGCTTTCCTCTGATAAGATCTGGTTGCCGCTCCCACTTGGTATCGTCGTTCGCTACGTTGTCCATCGCGTTGATGTACCTCCAATCTGCCATTTCCGACGTCTCAAGAATCTCACTAACGCGTGCTGCGACGAACTGTGAATACCGGCGGTGATCTGACCGTATTTAGCACAGTACGTCACGTCTAATTTTCTCAGACACGCGTATTTATTCCAACGAACACGCCGGCATTAGCATTCCTTTTGGACTCTCGCTCTTATTTATTCATGCACTGCAACTAGTTTTTGCGAATGTGTTTAGCTAACAGCTGCAGTCGTCGCTCTCGTTCTTCGTTGCAGTCCGATCTGCTGATACCGCTTACTCGCGACGATTCGCACTTCCACCCGTGAGTAGAATCGAGCGTGAAGATGAAGAAGAAAACAAAAAGTAATGTAAAATGTATATCCCAGTGCGCCACCAGCCTCACGGGCAGCTGATTCCTCATGAGTTTTTTGACTCGCAAATAAGCTATGCAGGAAGATAATGCGAGAATGTGCGTGCGCGAGTGTGTGGGTAGCAGAATGTCTGCACACAGCAACGACGGTTGTTTCTTTTACGCCTGCGTCTGTGGTGTAAGCGTTGAATGCTAAGTTTCCAATACTCTTTCGCGTGTGAGTAGGCATCGTTGACTTCTCGCTCGATTCGCAACATCTGGGAATAGAGACGAACTTGAGGGGACCCAGCCGTACTTTTGCGCCTACTATGGCACATTCGATAGACCTATCCTGCTCGATGCGTAGATAGATTACAGCGGTGAAGCCAATGAGACTCCCATCGACGAACGTGTGCAGTTGGCTATTCGTTTCTGGAGTTGGCGATGCAATGAAGCGAAAACAGCGAGGAATCTTGATGTCTTGCACTTTACGTAAAACCTCGATGCAACTCTCCCACTTCTCGTTGCGACTATCCGGAACTTCGTCGTTCCGATCGATGTCGGATCTTCATATCTCCTGGAATAGAACCTTCAAGTAAACGAGCTCGTAGGAATCACCCCGAGTGGATCGAAAACGGTCTTGAGCGTCCGTAAAACTTCCCTCTTCGTGGGTTTATACGTTCCGGCTAATAGGTCACAGCGAAAGCCTAAAAATGTTGAATTATGCCTACAAGGCATAACATGGTGAAAAGTACTAGGGTATGTTGCTGCTTCGTCGTAATTGCCTGTTCCCGTCCTATCCGACTCAAATTATTAAAAATGTCACCATTTTTATGTCACACAATGCAAAACTAGTTATTTCCTAATATTTTAGGTTGTTGTCTATCATACGCGATCAATCAAAGTGAGCTGAGATCTATTTAAATGCTTTTTATCATTAAAGAAGTCCTACCAGCCAAATTTCTTACGTTTTTTCGTGCGACGAAGAAGAAATTGTCGACTATTGGTTTTAATTTCCGTCATTCATAAATGAAAATAACTCACGCAAGGCATTGTCGTTATTCTACAGCCAGGAAAACTTGCCTGACCTGCAGAAATTCTGCAGAATAACATTTGTCATTGCGTCCTACACAAATATGCGTGTTAGCTTCGTAAACATTGTTGTGATTTTTAGTTCGGATGATGAAAAATTTTGATGCACGGATTTTAAAACGGTACGTCAAATTTAAGAAATGAAGTCAGTTGTAATTTCAATAATATGCTTTAATAATCGCTTTTCAGTGATTTCAAAGTTCACTGATCGGAAGGTAAGTGCGTTTTAGTCAAATCAGCACAAGAACTTCTGGAGTATTCATCAAATTCATCCAACAAATGATGAAAATTTAGAATGGCTTTACTTACTACGATGGGAATTAGAATTAAACCCTATCTGCCGCCAAAGTGAAAAATGCAAGTTCATAATTGGTTCATTGTTTTTTGAATGCACTATTCATTGGAGTAAACACTTGCTGCTATTCTGCTTATTTGGTTCTCTCAGAAGAATTGAAGAAGCTTTCGTAAAGTTCATGAAAATCCGTGGATACGAGCACTTGATCCGTAGGTTCGCAGAAAAGTCCTAAATCCGTAGAACTACTGCTAAGATACAGACTACTTCATTGATCTGGCATCCCTGGAGCGAACATGTTTTGTCCTGTTTTCCAATCTGCAACCGTCAAAGCACGAAAACTGCTTCACAGTAGTCAAACCATGCACGGGTTCGTCGTCCGTGCTACACTCTCCCTTTGTGAACTCTAATTTACCGACGATTATTGTTTCTGGGTTATATGATTATACATTACATCCTATAACTCAGAAATGGTCAGTAAATTAGAGTTCACAAAGTGAGGGTCAAAACACGAGCTTTTGGGATCTTTTCGGAGTAAATTAATAACGCTGTTTGTCCATGTTGTCCATGCTGTTTGTGCTGTTATCATTTTTTTTGTGATGGGCTCTAGGGGTAAACTGTAACTGACCTTAGAATTGCCAACTTTTCACGCAGTTTCAATTTTTTGTGCGCTCTCGTGTGAGGTCCATGCTGTGATGCGAATCGCTATCGCGCATTCTTGCTCCTTTTTTCAGCTACATACCTGCAAAAGATTGTGGAATGTGTCGGAACATAAATTATGATTTCTGTTTGCTTCTTCTTTTGGGATTCCATTCGATCGAATGTTTTGATCTCAATCGAAAATTGGTTGTTAAATTTTACAGTGTCGTAGTAGCTGGGGACTTTAAAAGATAATTAATGACCACCAGAATGGTTGACTAGAAATAAGTAAAACTTTTTGTTAATAAACAAAATAAGTTATTTGATTATTTAACAAACAAAATAAATTATTTGCATTTCGTAGCCGTTCAGCTACGCTACTGACGGTCGAAAACATGACCATACATTGAATTTGTGTTGCTGCCCTACTGCTAGATAGTTTGGCAGAAGCTCCTGAATCCATTAGTGGCAACGCTCTCCGCTTCTACGCCAGCGCAGCGTTGCTGTTGGTAACTCAGTCATATTTTTTTCGGTTTTCGCCTCCGGATCGACTCCTCTAGCTGGCCCCGATTGGTGGTCTCTAATACCTCGCTGAAATTCACAGCCGCATAGAGTGCGCGCGTTAATTATGCAAATCACGGCTCATTAAATTAAACATCTTTTGTTCGAGAGGCCACTAAAACCACTCATCACCCGGTGTTCGACTAATGTATTAGCCGACTCGGCCCGTCCGGTGTGCGGGCTTGAGCTAATAATGACTGAAGAACAAATATTTTGCTAATTCGTCCATTAATATTCAAACGGAAAAAATGCGGATCCCGAGGAGAAGCTGTAGGTGGCACAGAAATTTGTAGTTTGTAGGTCGTGTGTGATTCATGTCAATACGATTTCAGCAATGCGATTTTTGTGTATTGATTCTTTGAATCAACAGGTAGTCAGTTTTAAGTAAAAATGATTGGATGTAATAAAATGTGTATTTACGAGGTTTGATTATAATACAAATTCCTTAACTAATAAGGCGCCTCCATTGATTCCAAAGAAAAAGGCGATACCTCGTTTTTTAACTTTCAGACGTTAAAAAGCAATTAGGAGCTATTTTTGAGCGTTTTAGTAGAATTTCCGAATCTACGAGCAAGTGTGGAAAATATTCCATATAATTCTATTTCATTATTCTAGTAGAATTGAACGGAACATTTGCCTTACTTCCTCGCTGGTTCAAAACATAGTTTCGCTCAGATTTACAAAAAAAGCTTAAAAGTTGGAATTTTTTTTGGGAGTCAAAATTCCAGAATTTTTTTTCAACAGTTGTCAATTATCACAACATAAACAATAATTTGCAATACAGAAACAATAGCAATTTAATTATAAAAATTTGTTAGTTTTTTGACAACTATAAGAAAAATGTGTACGAGATATTTGTTAGGATTATAGATTATCTAATTTGGATTCAAAAATGTACTGGTTGTCTGAATCGTGTTTGGAATTTAGACATTGAAAAATGGGTCCAATCATCATCCAAGCCACCAACGTCATCATCTTCGCCAACAGCAGCAGCAGCAGCAGCCCCGTTATACTTTCCGCCTCTCGCAAGTGAGCGGTGAGCGGCGGTCAATTCCGAGCCGGATCATGTCCGTTTACCGAGAATCGAGAGACGGCGAAAATTAACAAATCACCATCGATATCTTAATTTCCATTTTATTTGACTGCTTCATCTCTTCCACGCAAGCCCGCAGCAGCCTGTAGCGGGTCTTCCGCGATGCCTACCCACCTATACCTTATTATGATGTTGTGTGCTTAAATACCTTTAGCGTACGAAATTGACCGCTAACATTGTCTCCACCGGGGCCAGGTTTTCAGAGGTCTTTGGTAAGAGACAATATTAGGGTGGCTCTGTGGCTAGATACGGAGATAGTATTGGAAAGTAAACCATTAAAAAAATTATTTAAGATCGTACGGTCAAAATTCGTTGGATCAGAGTTAAAGCACTTCAAATTTTTCTTAAATTTATGTCAAAGTCTTTTTTAAGGTTTTACTTGTATTCAATGGAGGACAACTACTGGTGTGCCAAATAAAAATTAACACCTTGATCACAGGCAACCCCAGAGAGGGTATCAGTGTGAAAGATGTAAGTCACCTTCTTTTTCAATCAATCAGGCTTCACGCTTGTGGACTCCACTGTACTTCAGAGAACGGGATTCACACGACTTGAATGGACTAATGGACTTGTCAGTATACTTTTTTATTGTTCATCGAAGCTAAGTTCTCTGATTCATGAACATTGGAATGGTTTGGTACTGAAATTTAAAAACGTCCAGTAGCCCACATCTTAATGCTTCGTACAGTTACTATTTTTACTATTTTCAACTGAAGACATTCGAAGAGATCATTGACTTGTCGCAAATTTCAAGTACATCCTGTGCTCCATCTGCCGTGTGTGCTAAAGAGTCTAAGAAAATATTTGTGCCACTTCGCGGTGCCTCCCCCCAATGGTCACGAGAGTGGCCATCATTCAGTGAGCATGGGTAAAATGGACCGTTTCGTGTTGTCCCACCTATTTCTGCTGCTGCTGCTGCTGCTGGTACCTACTCGTGTGATGTGGGCTGATGATGATAAATGATACTGGCCATTATCAACGCCACGGTAGGCAAGTGTTCAGAATCGTGAGAGGACGCTTTTACATCCGATCGTCCGATTCCATCGGACAGCTCGTGACGGCGCGCGACGCGGGATTGCCCGTCAGTCAAGCCAGGGCAGGGCCTGACCGGGTTAGTCATCATCGTCAGCAGCATTTTGCCGTAATGCGTTCGGCACGGCCTTTGGGAAGCATTCCTCGGCTCAATAATACAATAAAGTCAAAATGTTTTCCTTTTCAATTTGATGTTGATCGGGATCGACAGTTCCCTATTGTGAAATGCGACCCCTTAGCCAGACTAGGTTCAGTCTGCCGGGGCTGTCACAACTACTTAAGGCTGTTCCCCGTGCACAGCTCGCGCGCTGTAAGGTTTCAACGCTAAATCACTTCATCAGGCAATAACGATCAACTGAATAGAGCTTATTTTCAGCTTTGCGGCTGAACTGGAAGCAACTCCCGGCTAAAGGGATGATAAGTGATGGCGTTGGTCGCAGGAATCTGCGCATTTCATAACCACGGTGGAAAGATTGTCAGTTATTCGGATGACGTGGTGTAATTTTCGACAAAAAGAGAATGTGTGGATTACCAGGGAGGAAGGTGGAAACGGGAAAGCAGCAATCGTGATACAATTTTTTCTCACACATTTGCGGAATGATTCCAGATGTCAGCATGATCCATTGACGCACGTCTGCGAAGCAGAGACATCAGCAAGAAAAGGTTGAGTTCGAACACATCAACAATTGGAAAAGTCCAATTAGGAAACCGGAATGATTTATAATCGTCATGCGATGGTTTTACCGTACTTAAGTATTGTCGTTCGTCCGAAATAACCCACACTGACGGTATTCCGAAAAGTTGAAATCGCTTTAAATGGCTTAATTTGTGATGCTCATCACTTTACCTCGAAATATCAGCACTACCAAATGCGTACGAGACGAACGTGCTACAAAGGGCGAAGATTCCGATTGAGGACGCACCCGGTTCGATTCGGCGGCTCTATGAAGATACTGGTGGCCGGCCACCAGATTATAGGGCTCGCAGAAGGGAAATTATATCTTTGTTTTGTTTTCAGCACTTACGTCCAAAGAGAGCGGCATCGTATTCATACAACAGTGATGAGCGATTCACAGCTTGACCAATATTATGGTAAATATGAAAAAGAACCAGGGTTTTTTTTTTGGTTTTAGGTGAGTTTCTACACCGTGGGCTTATTTAAGAAAGGAGTTTAGTAAAATATGAAACAGAGTTCCCAATCAGGTCAGTTATTAAGGTTTATTATGTGGAAATCTTACGGGAAGGTAGGATGTAATTACAAAAGATCTAAAAATGCGAGTTTCACGAAAAATGGTTGGGTTTTGACTGCTAATAATTGATTGTCAATATTTTAGCACCTACTGCTTCAAAAGTTGAAAAGTTCGAAATCTCATCGCTGCACTATTTATTCCATACCATTCATTGCATAAAAGAGCTCTACCAAAAAAAATAAAATTTAAATCTTATAAATAGAGTATTGGTGGCAATATTAAGTAGGGCACGGAAGGGTATTTTCGGCCTATTAAGCGATTGCATCTATTTTTTCGACCTAGGGCCTAGTTCTACTGGAAGAACACGTGGTTTTGACGTTCTTTTAAAAAAAAAACTGTAGATTACTTACAGTCTTGAGAAATGAGTTATTACATATTAAAAATGTGTACCATCAAAGTATTTTTATTAGCGAAACAAAAGGAAAATAGGCTGAATTTAGAAACAGGCCGAAACTACTCTCACCCCAGATAACACAAAATCGTAATAGAAAGTTCACATTAAATCGTTTTCATGTCAATTTCACATTGGAATTGTATAATGATTAGAGTATGTCAAATCGAAGTGAACAATAAGTTGTTCTGCAGTTCTGCAGTTGTTTGCAATATTTGATTATATCTTAATCATATATTCAGCAGTATTTGGTTACGTGTTATAAAAACTACGCGAAATAGAATTACAAATAATTGTCAACATTTTCGCACGTATATCGCCTCCACTTTGGTACATATATGTTCTTATATGGCGTAAAATATAACTTTTTCGTTCAGATATGATTTCGTATATCTCAGTTGCAATCGAAATATACAAACCAAATGGTTTACTGGGACGTACCCTAGTCAGATCATGTACAGTTGTATCGTTTATATTTAGGAAGTTAATGGTAGGAAGTTAAGATATCGTGGGGAAAATGCCTCTAAAGAAGATTTCGACTAAATTTTCAGACTCGAGAAAAAGATTAATTTATTCTTTGTCGTGCCTGTCGTTTGTCTGCAGTTGCACTGACTTTGATCAAACTGATGTCTGTGCTAGTACCTCATCGTTTGCTCAGGAAATGTACTGAAAGTGACAAAAACAACACATGGTTTGACGTTTGGCAAGCTTTCAATAGCGCAAACATAAAAATCACTAATTTTATATATTAAAATCGATCCATGAAAGTTTTCCGATTGATTGGTTAAAAAATATTGAAAACCGATCAGGAAATAGCTAGGTTCAAAGCGTTTAAAACCGAACAACTTTTCGCGACGCTCGCATTTGTAGATTTTTTGGAATAACATTCTACCTTCCTGTAAATGTGGTCAAAAGAGAAATCACTTCAGACAGCTTTTTAGGGTTTTATTGTATATCAGAAGTGCATTGTGTTTAAAGAACCACTTAGACAGTCTTAAAACTTATTGGGAGAGTTGCTTACCTATTCTTAATGTGCTACAATTTTGTTACTTCCTCTTTAAACAGACAAATTACGCCACCGCCGGTTACGTCTCTGCGGTTATTGCATTGATTCTTCATTCAAAATTTGTTGCTATGAGGTCAAGTTTATTTCCCTACTTTCACAATGTCAATAGAAGGATGTTGGCATGGCAAGGTATAATGAGATCTAGATCCGCCGTGGTATGTGACTCAAGTCAAGCTCAAGCCCAAACCCAAGCTCAAGCAATGTTGCAAATCGAGCGAAAAGCAAACGATGCCCACTATTACGCAAGTGTGAGAAGCATAACATCCGACGCTCTTCTTATGACGAAAGCATTCTACAAACAACCGCCAATGCCGTGTGTGCATACATTCTGCTAACTACATACTTGTGAGTGCACAGCCTCTAGCGTCCTCCTGCACAGTCCGCTCATAGGGAAAATCAATGCCAACAGCTCATGAGTGCAAGCGGCACACTAGAATGTATAAAAACAGATTTTGCTTTACTTTTTTTTTTCTTTACTTTACGCTCACGCTCACAGTATTGACCTAGGACAGGACGTGACACGTTGTATCGCAAAAGAGCCAATTTGCTGTCAAAAAAGAGCCAGCTACCTGATTGGCTGATTTTATGCGTACAACTGCAGAAATAAAAATTCACAAGGGAAGCGCAATAGTGTTGCTGGAAACCACAGCAAACACTGAAACCAACAAGCTAAACATATATAAATAAATAAAAAAATAAAGTTTGAAAGCCACACAAAATGAAGGAGAATAAATAGTCACGTTTCACGTCCTGTCCTAGGTCTTGACAAGGATCAGTTAATAACGGGTGACAACTAAAATTTTGGAATTTGTTTAAGGCCCCTATACTCAACAATAAACAAGCTCAGAGAGAAATGAGAGTATGTATGCTTAGCTCTCTCTCCTCTTTTTGTAAATATTTTTTGTTTTGCTTATGCTTACCCAGTTTTGCTAAAAATGGCGTCGAAACAAAAAGCATTTCGGGAGCGCGTTGTACACTTCTACGAACTGCCACAGAAATCTCGGCAAAAGTATACGGTACAACATTTAAAAAGCGAAAATGTTGCGGCTTCGACTGTTTACCATATCCTAACATGCCCAACAACTATTCGCAAGCAAGGTAGTGGAAGACCAGCCAAATTTATGGACGCACAAGAACATCGTTCTCTTTCTCGTTTCTTCAACAACAAGCTCTCTGGTTTGGCTATCAGTTAAGATGCACTAGACGAATGTATGAAGAAAATTTTGATCCCGTTTCTACAAAAACATCATGCAGATGGACAATACGTGTTTTGGCCGGATAGAGCATCATCGCATTACGCCAAAAACACAATCGTCCCATTTTTACCCAAAAACCACGACCTGAAACATCTATCCCAGTGCGCCCAATCGAAGATTTCTTCGGGATTTTGGGTTCCTTGGTGTACAAAACCTCCCAGTTGGCTTCGAGGTATGACGCTGGCCTAATAAGCCACTCGTCGTATGTTCGAATCTCGACCGGGAGAGGCCGTTAGAGTCAATAGGATCGTAGCAATTGGCTCTGCAATTGGCTCTGCAATTGTCCTGCACTCTTACAGCTGGCTGCGAAGTCTGTCGTATAAAAAACAGAAGGTCAAGTTTCGATAACGGAATGTAGCACCTAGGCTTTGCCTTGCTTTGCTTTGGTGTACAAAAATAACTGGAGAGCCACGAATTGCAAACAGCTGATTGGTAGAATCAAAAGATGCATTTGCAAAGTACTGGTAAATTAGTCAGCAACCGACGGACGACAATCTTTCCGCAGCTCAATCGAACTTCTATGCTTCATCGAACTTCCAACAGTGCCAGCTCCTAACGATCACAACCAGTGTTACGAAGCCCACACTTGTGTAGTCTAATTTTCTTACACACGCGTACTCGTTCTAACGATTACGCCGGCACAAACATGTTGCAGCACGGCACTCCTCTGTTGAGAGCAGCAGGCTGATAGACTCTTGGTATGACGTTTGAGTGTGCGGAAAAGATGTCAATAACGTGAAAGGAAAATTAAGATCAAAACATTGCAGATCAATTGAAAAGGATAGCTCAGCAAGAAGAATTCAGTGATTAAAGAGCATTTAATAGAGTACAGTCTAATTTCGTTAATTGCACTAAACTTATCGTCGATTTTGAGAAAAACTTTCGTTAGTCGGGCTGCTCGGATTAAGCCAAAAGATGATATGAACAACACTTGAACTGTTAGTGAGAACAGCTCAGCTTAATTAATTAAGGTTTTTGCCAAAATCGGCGATAAGCTTAGTGCAATTAACGAAATTTGACTGTACTGAGATATAGTTTAGTGTTTCCGGTTAAGAGAAATAGACCTGTAAGTAAAACAATAAAGTTTACAGTGAAATGATGCGATTTGACGTACCAGTAGAACGCGAAAGTAGAAAAAAATTACTTATCTGTTAAACCAATCTATCATAAGTTGCTGAAAAAGTAGAACAAATTTAAAAAGATACTTAACTGAATACTTACCGTGTTTATCCGCAGAACTCTCTCTCCGAATGATGCCTGCATACCGTTTTCTCTTATAACCACTCATATTGCCCAGTGGGAGCACAACTACAAGCAGAGCTAATATTTTCTTCGCACACTGGTGACAAAATATTATTTTCTCCGTATCCCAAAGGGAATACGGGACAGGCAATTATATGAACTAAAACGATATGCCCCGTGACCTTGAGAGCAGGTATTCGGTAGTGCTCCGGCAGAAAAAGAAAGTTGAAACAAAACTGGCGCTCACTCGGGGACAGAGCAAAGCAGAAAGCCCTGCGAAAACAAAATCTCGTCGCTTTTCGGAGAAAATAACATCCGATAGCGAGAGAGCAATTCGATTCGCCTTCTGCGCTTTGCCAGTAGTACACCGAGAATTGAGAAAAATTTCAGAGCACGGCAGAAACCTGGTGCTAACTGAAATCGGTATCCACCGTAGGCGAGTGTTTGAAGCTTTTAAAAACACGCATGGAGGCACTTCATGCTTATTCCAATTGGCCGTGTGAGTTAATGAAATAGAAAAAGGAACGAGTTCACGCTGATCGTCCAGCATATATCCGAGAAGAATTTTTACGAAGTAAATCCACGCAATCCCGAGTGTTGCCGACGTGTTAAAACACCGTTGTCTAAAAGACTACACTGAAACGGGTCGCGGGTGCTTTTTCAGAGCGTGCGGTGTATTTCATTAGGCACGGTCGCAGCGTACCGACTCCAGTAAATTTCTTGTGGTTTTTCAAGTGCGGCACGCAGTATGGTTCAGTGTTTAGACATGCGTGGTAGAATGTCGTACGCTTGCGTCAGTGTGGTAAGCGTTGGATGCTATGTGTCTCACTCTCGATCGCGTGAGAGTAAGCATCACTTGCTTCTCGCTCGATTTGCAACATTGATCTCAACTTCTTTTGTAATTTCGACAACAATTTTATTTTTTTATAATGGCAGTTTTTCTTGCAATCGACGGAAGGGACGGCAGAAAAAAGAAATGAAATAAAAAAAGCGTTCATAGTATCCAAACAGAATAGGACAAGGCGTGAAAGGGAAAGAACGGAAAATTTGCTAAGGGTGGGTCATTGAAGCAACGCTTAAGAAGTTGTGCACCGTTCCTCTTTAGCCAATCATCGGAGCCATTTATACCCGGATTCGAACCCACTTCTCCGCCCAGGCTCTGTGGAGTTTGACTACATTGGATGGAGGGAGAGGCACAATTTGTGTCTAAAAATAACTCAACTCGCCAGTGTTGGTGGAGTTTGAAATACGTCGCACACTTGATACGACTCCTTTTTATCTGTGAAGTCTCCTTTTTATCCAGTCCGCTGTGGTTCAAAGGTTCACCAATATCCACAGGGCCTGGGAGGACAAGTGGGTTCGAATCCGTTTATAATTGGCTCCGGTTATAGTTTGTTTCGAATTTCGATCTGCGGATTAGTATTTGTATGGTAATACGACCTGTCATTTATTTATTTTATAGTTTTTCTCACACTAAAGGTGCGTAGAAATGTCTCCTCTGGAATGAAGCCAATGAGAAACTGTGCAGCTTGTTTTGATAAAGCGTTCCTCTAAAATCATTTTCCAATGTGTCTCTAGCACAAGCACTTTAAATAAAGAACTCTTTAGCGCTGCGAAATCATACCTTTTGCCACAACAATACGGATTTTTTCCTGGATTGTCTACCGTTACCAATCTAGTCCAGTTCTTGTCACTGTACCCTATCTCCGTGGACCAGGAACTTAAAGTCGACGCGATTTACACCGTTTAAGGTTTCTTTGATGGAGTTAACTATCATATTCTGCTTGATAAACTCGATCGTCTGAATGTCTCATCGAACCCTGTCTGCTGATTCGAGTCCTATTTGACTATGCGTCAAATTGAGATTAATAGAATCAGGTGAATTTCATAGTTCCTCAGGCGTCCCATAAGGCAGTAATTTAGGACCATTGTTGGTTATCATATTCTTTAATGACTTCAGTTGGGTGTTACCGCAAGGGTGCAAACTGTAATATGCTGACGATCTCAAAATCTTTTTTACTGTTATGTCATTGGTAAATCTCGACAAAACCTCGGGTTCATTTTTCGTATTTAACCTGAATTCCGTGATCTATACTGTCTATGAGCCTTGTAAAGGGTGTCCCACGTCAAATTCCATCACGGAAGGAACACTGTAGAAAATTGCCCTTTGGGCATTTTCTCTTGAAAATTTGGGTAGAAGTAGTTTAGAGTGTATTGTTTACATTGTATTTTTATCTCCCAAATTGGACAAAATGGCGCCACCCGAAAGCTTCGTCGTAAATTTATTTTGCGCAAGCACCTGAAAAATTCTCAAATCTCTCATCATGGATGATGAGACTTACGTCAGGGCGGACTTCCGGCGGCTTCCGGCACTACTGTACTTCACCACCCAGCACAAGTTTGATGTTCTGGAGGAAGTAAGTATGCAGAAACTTTCAATGTTTGCCATGAAATACATGATTTGGCAAGCGATCTGCTCATGTGGCAAACAAAGTGCGCCGTTCGTGACTACCGGGACTGTAAATGGGCAGATCTACCTCAAGGAGTGTCTACAGAAGCGTGCTGCTTCTGTTAAAGCAACACGAGGACCCTACGATCTTCTAGCCGGATCTAGCTTCGTGCCACTATTCGAAGGATGTCCTGGAATGGTACGAACCCAACTAGCACCAACTCGTATATCAATGTACGGAAATAATCGTAAATATTTCCTAACAAACTCGAAATCGTAGATAAAGCTGGATAAAGTGGGACCAAGTTGATTTTCTATCGTATATAATGATAATAACTCACATACATACGATTTTCTGCCCAAAATCGTATAGTAGTACGAAGAAACTCACGCTTAATCGGATATTATCGTATATAAATACTTATATAGTCGTAACGTTCGAAATTATTCGTAATCACGTATATCGCCTCCAAAATAGTACGGATATGCCAATTTTGCGCATCAAATACGATTTATTAGCATGTATATCTGTACGTAATGCTGATTTCTATTTTTTTATACATATGAAAATGCTAGCTGGGAAGCCAACGGAGTTACTTTCCTATCCAAGGACATGAACCCCCCCCCCCCCCAACGCACCGGAACTAAGGCCTTTATTTCAGCTTAGTTCAATCTGTGTTAGAAACAGCAACTGTCGATTGGAGTCCGTTCCGCAGTATTTGGCTGCACAGAATCAAAGAATTCAAACCGATTTAAAAATATCGATCGGAAATATCGGAATCGGAATGAGAAATATTAATCGTTTCGAGAAATCTAGCTCACCGACTTTGAAAACACAGGCCTGAGAAACACGTGTTCAAAGTATTGCATTCCTCCTTCACTCGCTCTGACATGTCAATTCGTATGTGCTTGTCACTTCGTAAATATAAATTAGTAATTGTAGGTATAGCTAAATATATGTACAATACGACGATGAATTCAAAACTATTAAAAGTCAATTGATGTTGTGAACAATTCGACGATAATTTTCAACTTTTAGTTAAAATTTACATATTTTGTCACATTATTTAAAAAAGTATTTTGTTCATTTAATATTATTCGAATAGTTTTGCTCGTCACTCGAATAGTTGTCTGTAGTAAAACGTAGAAAAAAATTTCTATTTAATTTCTGGTCCAATATTTTCGTAGCGTAAGTCGAGGTGTAATAAAATAACCATTTAAAAAACAATACAGTTATTTGTTCATCTTTAATTAATGTTGATGTTCCAATGTTTATATCCAAACAGATGAAGCAGTAAATCGAACTAAAAAATTTTTTTATTGGTTTTTCCAGCCCCACTCCACTGTGCATTTGCACTTTTTTGCAGCATCCAAGCGGACGGATCTTTGGGCCGTTCGGTTACCATTTGTGCTCGAAATTGACCCCGCGGCTAAACAAAAAAAAAAAAAAAAAGATTTCATCCGAGAGTGGTGTGTGGCATGATGGTTGGTTCAAAAAAATCAGTCAGGCTTTTTCAGGGAACCTTAGAGAGCCGCCACACGGTGGCCACAGCCGAGCGCGGCGCAGCCACAGGAACGGATCACGAGTGCCCACGTTGGTTGGTTCGGTACACATGCGATCCTTTTGTGCCCACTGATCGGAAAGACCCCGGTGTGTGTGCTGGGGGTCCCAGCTAAATAAAGACGTTTCGTGACCATTAAACGTATCTAAATAAGGGTTATTAGTCTTGCTTTCGCACCGATTCTGGTGTATTATGTTATTATTGTTTTATATTCTGCCCTTTATATTTCATTTTCCCGGTATCTTATACCTTCAAACTTCTCTCTTTGTCTTTCTCTCTCTCTCGTGCGCGGTCCACGGTGCGTCCGAAAGTCAAAATTATTGACCAAAATGTCACCTGCTACAGATTATGATATCAACTTTTGGTTCATTTTTCCAGCAATCGTTGCACGCTATTGGTTGCTTATTTAAGTTTTGGAGTGCTACTTCTTACTAGCGATTTTTCCATATTAAAACTATTGTTGAGATTTCCAAGTACCCTGATTTTTTTAAACGTAGTGTTATTGTTGAATTTTTGGAAAATTTTAGACCTACATTTTTCTATTTATGGTAATGTCAAAAATGGCTATTTCAGCCCATTTTTGCATTAAGATATTTTTGAAAATTTTATAATTTTTGAACTACTGGCGGTTTTCAACTAATTTGGTTTTATATATAAGATATTTTAATGTGAAATCTGAAATGTATAAAATTATAAATTGCTTATATATTGCTCTTGAGATATAATTTTGCATAGTAATCTAGTATTTCCATAATGTAATGGAGACGCATGGTATTTTGTTTACAGTAAGTAAACGAATATTTTCGTCTAAAAGAAACTAGAACAGTTGTTAATTCAGCCTGATATGAATAAAATATTAGATTTTGTCTGCTTTTCTTGCTTTTCCGAACCACTGTGCGTTGGGCCGGTCACAATTATCTCGAGGTGGGTCGCTCTTTCGGCACACAGCGTCCGAAAAACCAGTTACGTTCTTTTTCGAATGTTTATTAAAATTTGTGAAATTTATGACCAAAATACTGAGACGCTCCTAATTATTCAAAACATGGCCTTTGGTGGGTTTTTCTGCTGGCCGGCTGGCTAGCTGGCTATCTACTACTTTCGGCAGTCGAGCCATTCCGTTCGGACCACATTCCACCGGCCAAACAATGCCATCTTTCGCGCTCTCGATCGAAACATGGCAGGTATCACTTCTTCACTTTCGGTTCACGCTTTCAACTTGCGCGCATCATAATTTCGAGGCGTGAGGAACACCAACGTCGATAATTACAAAAATGATGCGGCAAGAAGCGTTTATAGAGACCCGGCAGAGGAAACTGACCGCATCCGTAAAGATTTATACCATCCAGCGGTTGGGATGGGTTGGGTCCGAGCGAACCGGCAGCTGTTGCGAATTTTGATAGCTCTCTTGGAGAATATTTTTAATTTTCTGCCAGCCTCGCACAATAGACCAACATTGCATTATTGGTGCGAAACATAAAAATTGTCGGATATACATTACAGTGTTTCATTCTACAGCGTGGTTATGGCTGATAAAACGGATAATTTTGTTTTTAATGTTTTGCTTCAACTGGTGCTCTTCGTACGAGAAGCATTATTTTACTAGCGAACAACCACCGATTTACCGTAGCAATGTTTTCAGGCTTTCTTGATAGGATCCTTGTTCGTAGCAAAATAAGAGTCTCTGAGAGCGCATATCCTATGGACTCTTTGTTTTTTTATAGAAAATTACTATTGGAAGTCGATTATCAGAATCATCCTAAGACAATGTAATTTGTGCAATTTGTAAATATTTAATAATGTGCAATACCTGTTCACGGATCGAAGTGAATTGATAAATAAAATCAAAGAAACATCTTCAAGAGAAACCGAAGGTAAATTATCCCAATTGCTGTGGCTCAGCACAATGAAATGCCAATTTCAATCTTGGAGGTTGTTCCACAGCTTCAGAATTGTATTGAACATTCAGGTCTGCTTTAAAATGTATTTAAAAAGACACCATTTAGTGCTCATCTCAAGAAGTTATTATTTAAAACGTGTTTTTCCACATTTCTTACATTTTTGCTTTTATTCGCCGATCTAAGGATGGAAAATAAGTTACCAACGCCGAATAATCAAAAGATAATTTTCCAAACAAAACTAATTTCATACGTCGGTGTAATAGCAAACATTATTTTTCACCATGTAATTTGTATCATGTTTTGTTCTCCCGAAGAATTTGTTTTTGTTAGACGGTTACACTTCTATGGTGGGAAAATAAAGAAATAAAAAAAGAGCAGTAATAATATTAATAATAGCAATAATTCGTTCATTTCCGGACGGTATTCGTTCCATGCGTAGTAATGCCACAGTGCAAATCAAATAAATTTTATTCTTTTTTTCCCAAGTCCCGTCACCACACTCTGGGCTTTCGAACGGCGCGGTCTTTATCTCTGCTTCCGACAACTCATTGCGCACTGCTGGTCCGGTGGCTGTCGTTCCAGGTTAGTATCGCTCCGCTTGCCGCTGACCGACCGGCCGACCGACCGACCGACGGACAGTCCCCTGGGAGATTGAAGTCGACACAGCATCGGGTCTCAGGCTCGGCTCTGGCTATCCTCCGTCCTCCATTGTTGGCTGGCGAGGAGGCTTGTGCCGGACTTCTGATGTGAATCGAATGGAAAGATAAGCAGGAAAAAGCACTGCACACTGATGCTGGTTGGGATCCCGTTGTGGGCTACGTGTGGCGTCAAAGATTAAAAGCGCAGTCATATCCATCAATATCAATAACCGCGCGCTGCTTCGATGAAGTGATGGTTCGCTTTCCGACGAAAAAGGTTGACGAATGGATTCGTCCACGGGAATTGGCTGACTCGATGGTAAAAAGTGCCCGGAAAAGTATCACATTTAAAGGCTATGTGTTGCCGGGTGGCCGCGCGAAACATTGTAATTAAAATCCGATGCCCATTTTTCTAGCTTAGAGTTGCTTGCACAAAGAATCACCTGTAGACGTTCCTTCCTTCCTCCAGTTGCTCCAGAGGAGGCACCAAGAGGTAGGTCGATTATCCGCTCTACGCCGGAGGTCGATGATCGGCTGACGATCGACAAGCAATATATTTTACGAGGAGAAAAACGACAAAATCGATCGACTGGCTGCTGCGCGAGAAGAATCATAAAAATTATTAACAAAAGTGAGCGTAATGAAATTAAAAAGTGCCCCGCTGAGTAGCGCGCTATATAAGCGATGTTACCCACCCGGCGGATCCCGGGAGCCCACTTGACCAAATGTAGCCAATGGTCGACCACGAGCATCACTTTTATTGACAGAGTTGTGGATTGCAACCGATCGACGTATATCTCGGCCTACGGTGCTGGTGCGGTGGTGGCTCCAGAGAACAAGTAGCCAAGTCCATATTTGCACGCGGCTAGCTGGAAGGCACTGACTGACTGGCATTAGCGCGCTTGTGCTTGTCTTGCGAAAAAGTGTATCGAATGGGAAATTAATATGTCGTTATTATAAATTCATCGTTTTTTGTGGTTTTGGATCGTGATATATGTGTGCCGTCTGTAGAGCAGAAAGCAAACTTATTGGTTATTGGTTGCACCTTGGCTGTGGCGAATACACGGAGGAATTAATGTAGAAACCCAGTGATCGGCGCACCATTGGGAGACCTGTTTTGGTGTTATAACTGGGGAGCTTGCCAGTTTTTACCTCCCGGGCAAGTGCAGTCAGGGATGACACTTTGATTTGTGTGGAAAATCAGGCATACGTGAGAGACAGTGCAGAGGAAAGTTCTATTATTTTTACTCAACTTCAATAATATATTAAAACATTGTACATTTAGCTCTGATTGTTTCTGTGCAGTTATTTTTTGGAAGCAAAACACTTTCTACTTCGCCAGACAATTTGACCAATTATGGTGGTATTAAGTGACTTGTGCGACTCAGTTACTAAAGGTGCCAATATATTAATTCAAGTCAGATAAATTTCAGGTTAGGTTTGTTGGTCGATTTAGCATATCAAAGGCCCTATATTTCGCTTCAAATTTTCCATTTTTTACAGGTTTGCAAGGCTACTTTTGTACCTAGAGGCCAACTGGGAGAATGAAGAAAAATTGGTTCGTAGTAGGTTGTATTTTACCAAGCTAGACCTGCGGTTTAGAACCAGCTTATAATTCGAACCGATTAACACCAGATTCGAACCTAACGGATACTACCTATCACCATGATCTGCCGATATTGTATAGCCTCGGAAACATGTGAACAGAACTGGCCGGTTCTGTTCCAACTTTTGTTCTGCCCTGAAATGATGCTAAATATTGTTTTCTCTTACAACACTAATCTTGCCAGATTGAACGCAACTATAACCAGAGCATGTGTATGGCTGGATAATGTCATTATTCAGCAACTCTTTGTCGTACCAGCCGGAACACGAGCAATCTTAGCGGAGATCGGGTAAACAACCCCGATGGAAACTAAGGTTGTATTTCGACAGTAAAGGAGGCGAATGTTGAGTGTAGCAACAAGGAGTTGACTTGTCATCCTTCAGCGTCTGTCAGGGCAGTTCTTGGTGGCTTGATGGTTCCTCAACCAAGTGCTCCAGGTTGTTCTCCAGGTTAGAAGCGGCACACGACAGTGTCTGATCCGGAGCTGGCGGCTGAATTAGGAAATGTCTTGCTTGGGCACTAGACTCACTTTCACCTAAGATGATAGCCCCGTCAGAAAACTCGGTAGCGTGGCCTTAGTAATGCAACCTACTCAAACCAAACGACTCGGAACATTCGGCATGAGCGAAGGCGATGAAATAAGGACATGGAAAAGATGGTAGGGGAACTGTGGGTAAGACGAACAGGTTAAGAAGAACAGCTAATATAATACAGAGAACTTATGATTTATAAAACCTAAATACAGTTTACTTCAGTTCAACATATTGTTTTCAAAAGGAGCTAGTGAAATATTTAACAAAAAATGTTTTTCAATGTGTATTTTGAGTTTTAAAAATGGTCCGAAAAAGTGAACTTTTTTAGTGCTGCGGGTGAAACGGACAATGTGTGGGGGTAAGATGGACATGTATTGTGAATCGCCCCAACTGAGCGCATATTATTATTTTTGACCCTTAACAAATTGAATACGTAAAATATGGTGGTGTAGCGTGTAAAAAATGAAGGGGGCAGTCCACCCCCTCCCACTAGAGGCAGCTAATAGAAAGTTGTTTGGCAGCGACAATATGAACAAGCATTCCAAAAACTGTTTCATGCCTGACCGCTGCTGATTTGTTTGAAGTTCACGTTTGCCGGTTAAATTTTCATTTATATGCTTGAGATATCACTAAGAAGCAAAATCAACCATTTTAATATAATATGTTCACTGACCATCTTACCCACACTAGCAGTTGTCCATTTCACCCCATCATTATACATTTTTTTAAAGCGTTTACAATTTTTCATACGCAAATGAAATTACGTATTATTTCAATGCAGACGTTACTTGAAAAGGTATTAAATCGAAATACTTCATGCTATGGGCAACATTTTGGAATTAAACTACTCGAAAAGCTTAATTCCGATGGAAAAAAAGTTACATCCAAACGCAGAATCATGTCCTATTTTTAGTATTTTTGTACTTTATCAAAATTGCAAAGTTTTAAATAATGATTGAAACGTTCAGACATCATGAGTTAGCAAGATGGTTGGATGCCTATCAAATCATTTACTAATTTTAATGCTTTAGTGGTAGAATCAACCTCCTGTCCGTCTTACCCACCCTGTTCGTCTTACCCACAGTTCCCCTACCTGGAACTACCCAAATAGTATCATTAGTCGCATGAAGGGTTACGCAACTATAATTCAAACATTTAAATATGGTAGAAATTCGTGTCCGTTACCTTTATTGAACTGTTATGTGACTGAAAAAGCGCAAGAGGTGGAGCCTATGTGCAACCAATTGTTACACAGATGTTTCGTCAAACATCAATGCGCGTTATCTAAACACAAGCAGCTATTCGCGACTACGGTACTAAAAGAGATTTTAAAACTGTTCGTTCTCACACGAAATCCTATACCGCGTTGTCAAAACTTGCGGGAAAACAAAAACAAAAATACTTCCTTCTTTTTTTTCTCGCACAAAAACCAAACAATCATGAGCAACTTCGTAATCGCGAATTGTGTTTAGCGGAAAACAAATTTGCTCTGTGATCTCCAAGACAAAAAGCGTTTAGGGTACAGGAGGCTATTTTCAACCCATTAAGCGGTAGCCTGAATAATATTCAGGAATTACGTTGAAATTGTATTTATTCGAGACAAGATTTTTATACCAGTTGATAGAATAATATTTATTGAATATCGGCGCGTATTTTGGTCTTAATGAAACGCTACTGACTTTGAGTTATAGTCGCGAGAAATGATCAAGTCGCTGCGGCTAAATTGAGCCCATTTTCTATAGTGGTGTCTGTGTTTTTTAAATCCGACTGGCCGAAATAGCCAGCACAGGCATTAAATGCTTTTCAAAAACAGATCAAAAGAGAGACCGATCGATAACGTGTCGCTATTGCCAACATTCCGGGCTCATTGAAGATGATTAGTTTTGCAGTGACAACAGCTTGCTGCTGGCGCTAGTGTATCATTGAATCGTTCATATACACTAGCACCAGGAGTAAGTAGTTGTCACTCAAATACTAGCTATGCCAACACGATAGAAGAGTTTCAGGCGAAACTGCCTCACATATTGGTAGTAGTGTAAATAGAGCACCATATTCTGAAATTAAAAGCAAAATGCTGCAAACTGCTAGTGGATGAAAATTGATTTATATTTTCATATCAGAGGTGAATTTTTGTGTTCTTCCGTGATGAAAAAAGTAGAATTGTTCTGTGACATCATATTCACAGCTGTTTAGTTACTAGAATAAGCAAACGTGATCATAATTGTGTGTTTTCCAAACCATCATCAAGAGCGGATACGCGTAAACGATTGCTGCTGTTTTTTCAACCTGATTACATGCTAGTAGCGTGCTGGAAACACCCTCCCGTACCCTACTTCCTTCTTTTTTTTCTCGCACAAAAACCAAACAATCATGAGCAACTTCGTAATCGCGAGTTGTGTTTGGTGGAAAACAAATTTGTTCTCTGATCTCCAAGACAGAAAGTATTTACATTGGTATCCGTAAATAATGCGAAACTAAACTTTAGTTTTAGGGCTTATAATATTATACTAATCTTCATTCCATTCAAAATTTAACGTGCAAATTATAATTTTGCTTGGTATTATTATTTCATGCGTCAAATTTCACATTTGTTTATCTATTAATTTTCAAATTTAAAGAATTAAACCATCCATTAAGATTTCGTTTACGATGGAAAAATGCGTTGTAAAATCAAACTAGAAACTATAATTATTTGGTATTATAGTAAATGCAATGCGATCTTCGTGAATTTTCATATACATATTGTTAAAATAAAAATGTTTCTATGTTGAGTAACATTTTTTCATATAAAATATGGCGGAATGTGGTGTTACATTGTTATTGTATTTGTTCGGTTACATTTAAATTAATAATATGCCTGAATCAACATAATGTGACAGTATTGTTTACCAATGGCATTATAATAACACGATGCTGCGATGAAGTTTCATGTTACTAGACATACACTAATATATTAGTGACAGCCAGTATAAGTATTGGATAACCTGAATCCAACGTATCAATAACATAAAGTTGCTCATTTGTTATGTATTTTTCAGTATTGTGACCGGCGAAGATCTTCGCAATTCAAATAAGATTTAATAGCAACATGGAAGATGTTGCAAGTGCTGCTTGGGTACATATTGCTAGAGTTCCTGGTTAGTGACAGGGTGCTTCGGTTTGAATCCCGAAAGTTCTGCATCGTGGCACTGCAGGAGATCTGTCGTAACGGCGAGAAGGTATGGAGGATCCGTAGCGGCAAGGCCCCATTTTACCACTGCAGTGGAGCGATCAACCAGCATCCAATCAACCCCAATGGGTCTTGTAGTGAAGGGTAAAATACAGGATCGTGTGATGGACTGGATGGCGATCAACGAGTAAGTTGAGGATAAAGGTCCGTTTCTTCAACTACACCATCATAAACGTGTATTGCCCGCACGAAGCTAGACCCAACGTCGAGAAGGAAGCGTTCTACGTGCAGCTTAAAGCAATATACGACAGCTGTTTGTCACAGGACATCAAGATCGTTTTCGGAGATATGAACGTCCAGATCGGCAGGGAAGCGATAGAGTGTTCAATAAGTTCGAATATAACTTTTCAGCGTTGCGTACTTACATCATGTGCATTCTGTGTATTGGTGCCTATGTCATCGTTATTTGTCTACCGCGCGCGATGAAGGAGTACTGCAACGTAGTAGTAAAGTTGTTTGCGAGAGGTGAGCGAAACGTCGATATATTTCGGTGGTTGAAACTCCACGGGGTGAAACGGAATTTCATCTATAACACCATCCGTCGGTACCAAGAGACGGGTTCGGCCAAGGATCGTGCTAGATCCGGGCGACCGCGTCCGGCGAGGACGCCAGCAGCCATCAAGGTGGTGAGAGAGCGGGCTCGTCGAAAAAGGAACCGCTCGATCCGAAAGACCGCTGTTGACCTGGATGTGTCGATCGGGATTGCCCACATCATTATGGCGAAGGACTTGGAATTCAAGCCGTACAAGAAACGGAAGGTTCACGGGGTAACGGACTCTACAACGAAGAAGAGGGTGGACAGGCAAAACTGATGCTTTCGCGGCACGCTGGTCAGGACTTCGTGTTTTCTGATGAGAAATTCGTTATCTTGCAACAGCCGCACAATGTCCAAAATGACCGGCTATGGGCGCCGACGTTGGGCAGCATCCACCTGTCCCACATAAACATCCCGCGGTTCCAGAGCACCGCGTCAGTGATGGTTTGGGGGCCGTATCCCAGCGTGGGAAGCTTCCACTGGTGTTTATCGAGAAAAACGTGAAAATCAACGCCGCGTACTATAAGACCGAGGTTCTGGAGAAGGTTGTGGCCCCGGCGCTTCGTGACCTCTACGGGAAAGATCATTACTTCTTTCAACAGGACGGAGCATCGGTCCACACGGCGAATATCGTTTAAGCGTGGTGTCGGGAGAATTTGACTGATTTTCTCGAAAAGACTGTGTGGCCTCCCAGCTCCCCGAATCTCAATCCGCTGGACTTTTATGTACGGTCGTACATGCTGGCCAAGCAGAGCGAACATAAAGTGAGTACTATGGACCAATTTAAGAAGCTCATTTCCAAGATCTAGGACGAGATGCCCATGGACCAGGTGCATGCCGCGTGTGATTCTTTTGAGAAACGTCTCAAGCTTGTCCAAGGAAAGAAATTTGATTCCGCTGCCATGAATGAAATCATAAAATCATGAAATGTGAGTTCATGTCAAATCATGACTGAACTGCCATATCAGACAGCAAAAAAAACCTTGAATAATAGTTCATGAATTTGCGTTGTGTTGTACTGCAAGAAGCTCGTGATATCATGATTTTTATTCATGGTGTATTTTCATAAATCATGAGCTAGAAACCGGGAATCATGAGTCATTTTGCTCGTTTTGGACATCAAATTTCGACCCGTGTCATAAAGCATAAAGGGGGGGGGGGGGGGTGCTTCTATCAAATATGTCGTAAAGGTTCTCATTAAACACTGCTTCAATAAAAATTGACTCAGAAAAGAATAACTTGTATTTTCATTTTCTAAACACATTTTTAAAGGGTATTCGAACTTATTGAACACCATGTATAGACCGGTGATCGGGACCCATAGCCTGCACATCAGCGATGCATTTACTCTCTAGTTTCCCGAGGCCTGGTGAAGCACTTTCTTTCCCCACAAAGATATCTACAAAGCTACCTAGAGATCCCCTGACCAATGAATATTGAATCAAGTCGACCATATTCTCATCGATTACTGGTTTTTCTCGAACATTACCAACATACGGTCCCTACGGGGTGCGGATTTCGACTCGTATCATTAACTAGTACCATAACACTCGAACAAATCCTCCAGAAATGTCGGTAGTCTTCTCTGTTATCAGTCCCACTGTTCACAGATAGTGGCTTGGAGATTTCATTTTTCATCGGCTTGTTTAATCAATGCATCACTCGAAAGACTCACTTTGAAAAATATTTCAAAGTCTTTCTTGGCAGATACTTTAATGACAAGAATGCTCAAAAAGCACAAAGATGCCCGTATTCCGTTTTTAAATAATTTGATGGCTTTGAATATCTAGCTTAATTGGAAACGCGACGTCTGGCGCAAACATTAAAACATTTAAACAGCACAGATGCTTAAATGGGTTCAAGAGCTTCAATTATTTGACCCATAGTTCCACCCTCTTCATCAATCCTCGAAAGTCAAGTCAATGTCAGCTTTGGAATCCTTACTACCACAAGGGAGTTGACAGAATCGAAGCTGTACAACGGAGATTTGCGCGCGTTCTCCTTCGACGCCTTCCATGGAGAGACCCGTTCCGGCTGTCATCCTACGCAAGTTGCTACCAACTCGTGCATCTGGACACTTTAATGTATCTGACGTACATACTTAAAAATAAGCACCAAGTTCGGCAAAATTTTGCCGAAATCTCAACAGCCGAATGTTCGGCTGTTTGACACAATTATTCCTTGCTGTTTTGATCGCAATTGAAATCCTGCCTGCCTGAAATACGAACAAAATCTCTCTCAACATACCAGATCTCCACCCAATCGAGAAATATTTGCCTATCGTTAAGCGGAACAAGTAGAAGATCCAAAAAAAAAAAAGTTGGAAGCGAAAATAAGTTTACGGTAAACTGGTATTCTACCGAGAACGTGACTGGAAAAAGGTGACTGTGCAGAAACTGATGGCGGAGTAGGGTTTGCTCGCTCGATTGAAGCAAATATACGAAACAACTTCAGAATGAATTCGTTTTGTTGTACACTCGGAGGGATGAATGTATGCAGTAGCATTCAACAAAGCTTTATGTACGAAATCCCACGAAAAACGGACAGCCGCGAATCGGGATTTCTACGGATTACGTAGCCAGCTGAAGTCCCGTAGTTTGCAAATTCGCACAAAACTGGCGCTCTACAGAATACTAATCCTCTCGGTGGTTCTTTACGGACACGAATCATGGACGCTAGAGGAAGCTGATAGGCGAGTGCTAGTGGTTGTAGAGCGTAAAATTCTGCGATCTATACTTGGCGACAAAATGGAAAATGGAGTGTGGCGCAGACGCATGAATCACGAGCTGTACCAAGTATACATATATGCTGATATAGTGAAGTTAGTGTAATGTGGCAGGCTGCGGTGGGCTGGACACGTGGCCAGAATGCCCGACGAAAGAGTAGCCAAAACTATTTTCAGCAGAGAACCAGGAAGAGGCCGTAGACTCCGAGGCAGACCCCACATCCGGTTGGTGTGTGCTGTCGAAGACTAGGCTCGTTTATCTGCTGTTCGTGGGGATTGTAGAACGGCAGCCCAGGACCGACGGTACTGGAGGACCATAATTCGTTAGGCGCAGGATCGGTAACGGACCGTTGCCACTAAAGTAAAGTTAGTAATTGTTCTTAAAGGAGCAGTATGAAGATCAAAATTTTGCAGACAATATCGCAGCCATTGGTCAACCCAAATACTGTGTAAAACTGTGGGAGAGATTTTTAGCGAGAGAGGTTGCAAAGTTGCAGGGCTGCAAGGTTGGGATTCATCATCAAGCCTGCTAATGTGGAACTAGATTGGGAAGCATTTAAAGTGGTCGGACAATTTAGATACCTTCGTGACATGTTGCTACGAAATGACTTGCGAAGTCAAAAGGTGAGTTGCCGTTGCGAATGGTGTTTTCCGTGGTTTGCAAAATCATATAAATTAGCGCATGGGACTTTTTCTTACGGTGGCAATTCGCCAGACACCTGGCCAGGCCAGAATACCTGATGATAACCCCTCCAAAACTATCAATAGTAGGGAATGAGGAAGAGACCGTGAGCTCTGGGATAGGTTCTAGAATCGGTCCGATCAATAGGTAATCGAGATGATTGAAATACGACAGCCTAAAACCGGCAATACTGGGCAATTGTAATCTGTGCGGCGCAGAAACAAATCAAATTTAAAAAAATTGATTTGGTATGCGACTAACCCACAAATAGTCTAAGCAATGTACAGCTTATTGGTCTCATGCATTAAACAATGAAGTTGGAGCCAACATTTACGTCGATTACTGCAAATTATTTCTTTCAAAAATTGCGTGAAATTATTATTGAAGAAATATGATTTCAACGAAACGGCGCTACATGCCGTTTCTCGGAGAATAACGCTATTTTATTTGAGAAAATTTCCAAAAACTGGACTGTTCCGAACAATGTTCTAAGAGCGGTGATAGAAAAATATACAATAAACTACTGAATAAAATTGGTTTTCCACATTTTCACAAAAATTGAACGTTTTTAAATAAAATCCTCAATGCTACTGATTAATACATTTTTTGTGTGAAATTCTACAACTTCTGTATTTTATTCTAATTACGAAAGTTAGCATATCTACCCAGAAATACTAGATAAAAGTGCTCATGGCGATGTCGGAATTCACCCTAGCGTTAATTAGAAATTCGGCAGTCCTTTTCCGGGGCCAGCGCTGCAACCGGTGGGAAATTATTAATGGCAAAAATTAAATATTGAAAGCACTTTGCTTTGGCATTGATTAATTGGCTTTTGATGCTAATGATGGAGTTCGGGTTGATGGTTGCAGCGCCGAGCTTACCTTTCTCGCTGCACCGAACAAACCGCACACGCAGCCAGTTTCGTGACGTGGAATTTTAATTAATAACCACCAACTTTGGAGGTTGCAATCGACCGTGCAGGCGGCAGCGGTATCGCTCACCGTGAAGGCTTTTAAAAGTTTGAAATATGTTTTTCCGATAGGACTCCCATACGTCACCAGTGCGCGAAGCGCGGGTGGTTGAAAACCGCTGAAGGCAGCAGCATTAAATATTGTTTTTCTTTTTATTCCTGCACAGCTCAATATAACGACCATAAATTGTGATCACGAGAGAAACGCCACAGCCGTGCGCGAACAGGACTGGAACAAAACTGCGCTGAAAGAAAGAACAAATTTACAACTAAATTAATGCTGGGAAAGTCGACTGCGCCGGGTGGCTGGGGATACGACCATGTGTGGGTGTGGCGACAGGGAACAGCTTTTTTATGCGGTGGTCTCCCTCTCGCTCTCTCACTCTGTCTCCAGCCCTCTCGCTCGGTCGCCGGGGAGTGAAGACAGTATCGCATAAAAATGATATTAATGGTTTGATTGCACTACCGTAGCTGCTGTCACGCCATATTATAAATGTTTGCGCTGGAACTTGGGTGGGTTGTCAGATCGAACCGAAGCTCAGGCCAGAGACAGGATGCGTAGAAAAGTTTGCATTGCTAGAAAGGAAACTTACAGTGCGGTCTTAAACCACATGTGAATAATGATTTGATAGTGTATATAAAGAAGTTCTTTTCTCTATATACTATTTATGAAATAATTATTGTTGTTTGATAGGCTTTTTAATAGATTTTCTTTATCTTAATGAAGTCGGATTAGCTGCACAATACGCCGTTTCCTGCATGATGGGGACTGAGAAGTAATAAATCGAATCGAATCGAATATCCGGTGCATCCAAATCGATGACAATTAACGGTAAACCTATCAATGAGTAACTCATAAATGCAACGAAAGTATTCTATCAATCGTTAGAATAATGCTAACATCACACAATTAAAATGGTATGACTCATGTCCTGCGAACAATTATAGTTAGAAAATCACAATAACAGAGATTTTTAGAGCGAGTTTGATAAACATAGTGGGAAATTTCTTTCGATTAAAATGGGATCGATTGCTTGTTTTGCATGCTCAGATTTAACCACACTTAACAAATAAATATTGCAAACATATTTTAATTATTAGTGCTGCTTTTTTGAAAGCTCTTAATATACCTAGAAATTGATTAAAGCTTATTCGAAGATCTGGTAAGTTAAACTGGTGCTACACAACATTTCCAAATTTTCAATCAATTTGATTTCAAATACTAATCATCTCATTCTGTACATACATGTCAACGAAGTTTATTTCAGCAAAGTCGCTTCTTCGATCAGTCTTCCCAGGTTCATGTGGAGAGTTGCTTCCTAAATACGATATTCCAAGTGTCGAAACAAACAAAGCGGTGACAGTCACCTTCCGGTTTAGCCGAGAACTTCTGTTCCAGGCAATACTGCTTATTTACAGGTGTAGACTTCCTTCACATCGATACAGGTACTGCAGGTAACCTCGCAGCACCACTTGAAGCTGCACTTGCAGTTCCGCTTGACCTCTACCTGTTTGCTCGAATGGCCCCGCTCACAGCACATCAAATTGCAACCGTCCACCCCGTTGGATGTAATGTTGCACTCCCGCCCGTGTGTCCCCAGCGAGCCGGTCTTCGGATTCGGTTCGCAGAAATCGTCCGAATCTTCCGTGTACACCAGATCCCGCTTGGTGGGCAACTTGATCGACGGATCATCCGGCATGAAGCTATGGCCGTCATTTCGTGCAATCACCTTCGTGGCACCGTCAAAGTGTTCCTTCAGGCGAACTCCCACCTCGGTGAAGGGTGGCATCTTCATCCAGCAGGTTCGCATGGTACAAGATCCGGACAGACCGTGGCACTTGCACTCCATTCGCATAAACTGCTTAACGGCCTGGGGGAAAAAATGGAAAGATGATTGATTATGTGTATGCTGCAAAACATGTAGTTAAGCGATCAAGTGTCTGTCCGTTATTACAGCAAATTATGAATTTAAGCTTTTTTGATGTTTTAATTCAGTAATTTTACTAACCAATCGTCCCGCGTTATTATTGTGTAGTTTGACTAACGTTCGAATGTCACTTTTCTTGCGTAATCGAGCATCCAGGAAATCTTTCGATTTTCTAAAACCAAAATTTACATTATCGTCACAGCCTCCCCACTCCCAGCTGCCGTCCTGGCTGGAGCCAACCGGTTTTTGAACTGGCTTAACCATATCCTTTTTTGCGACAGCCGGCGCTGACGAAAGGCTATTGTAGTTATTGAAATTGCTATTGGCATTGCGATAGGACGTGATCAGCATGGTGTTGCGTGTATTGATTTTTCGGTCGTTTTTCGACTTTCGTCCACTGTTTCTATTTGCAACTCCATAGACGGCAACCGAACCAGGCCCGTCCGGTCCACTCAGAACGTGCGAACCCAGCGCCCCCTCGGTGGTTCCAGTGGGGTAACTTTGAACGTTTTTCTTTACGTGGTTCTGACAGGAGCATTCCACCAGATCGCCCATCGTACAGGCTTTCGTAACGGCATAAGTAATTCCGGCGGCTGTGATAGCATGCACGAACGCTGTCTCGCGAGTATCTGAAACGACGCGAAAAAGTCGCATGTAAGTCGAGTGTGTTAGCGTGTGTGGACATAACCAAGGAGCTGCCAAAACGATAAGTGGGAAGTCGGCTAAAAGTCGACATCAATTTCGATTTGAAGGAAGATGATAAATTAAATAACAGTTAATTCAATTGAAAGCTGATAGTGCCACATTGCCTTAATGTGACATGTACCGAATCCGTTTTAGGCCAAAAGATATACAAGCATACCACCAGTGGCAAATATATTACAGAATCCTGTAGTTTAACATGGATACCTCGATATAAGAAAATTTATCATTTCAAAAAGTTGTCTTGAATCGAAATTGTCTTATATCGAAACATTTTTTTTTCAAAAAAATTTGCATTAGCAGTCGCCAATTTTGCTCTGTGTTGTGTGTTAACGTTTTTTAAACTATTTATTATTGTTAGCTATTAGTTTTCTATAATTTTTGGAATTATTTTAAAATAATGATAATCTTCATGGCGCCGCTTTAGGAATGGAAAATTTTAGTGTCGTTACCAACTATGTCAATGTAACTTTTGTGCAGGTTGAAGGTCGTGAATATTTTCGGCCGAATATGATATTCGACCATTCGTGTTTCGGCTATTTGTAATCCGGCCATATGAGAATCGACAATTTGTGTTTTGCCCATTCGTAGGCAGCGTTGCTACAACTACAGATATTTGTGCATGTATAAATTTGGGACCCTGCCATTTTCTCCGAAGTATTTTATTTTCTCAGTCTAATCTTTTATATAAAATTAATTGATGGATTATTTCAATATTCAGGAACATTAGCAGAACCAGAACTCACAGGCAGTGTTACCACATGTACAGATTTATCTTGAAAAGTACTGATTTTATGATTTTTTTGGTACAGATTCTTTACGGTACAGATTACAGATTTTTGTCATGTAAGTCAGATTACAGATTTTTTTTGGGTGTCAAAAACTCATTTTTTTCTTTCAGTTTTGTTACTCGAAATGAATAGAGGAGCACCTCTTGGCATGGATGCAAACAAAACAAAACGTGTCTGTGTTTAAGTTTAGCAAGAATATGCACAAATATCATCACAGAAATAAGTTATTTGCGATGTATGTATTTTTTAGAGCTAACAAACCAGGTTTTTCTATGCAACAACCAAATTTAGTGGTACAGACTTGGGTACAGATTTTTAAATGCAAAAGTACAGATGAAAAAGATTTTTTACCTTCCAGTACAGATGAATATGTGGCAACACTGCTCACCGGAACAAAAATAATTTGTGGGTTTCTAATTGATGCATGCACAAATATCTATACTTGTGGCAACGCTGTTCGTAGGTAATCTAACTTTCAGGAGAGCAACAGATAGCTTCGTCATCGAAACTTCAAGAAACAGCATTCGTAAATTTTTCATCATTATCACCATCTCCCAAGGTCAAGGCAAAAAGTTCGATTACATCATAGAGTTGCCGATGCCCAACCCGTGCTGCAAACTCCTCAGAGAAATTGTGTGATACAGAATCTGTACCGTACAGAATCTGTACCAAACAAATCATAAAATCTGTACTTTTCCAGATAAATCCAAAATTTGGTAATCCCCGGATGAGTTTGCTTCGGAGTTTTTTTTTCCATACTACTCCTTTATTTATATTTTGGGCTTAAACGTCTTTCTAAGACTTGACCCTTCTTTATCGACAGACTTCGCAGCCGGCTGTTAGAGCACGGGATAATTACGGGGCTAGTGCAATGATCCTATTGAGTCTATCTAGCAAGCACCGATTAGCCGAGATTCGAACTTACGACGGCTGGCTTGTTAGACCAGCATCACACCTCGAAGTCAACTGACCGGAATACACTACTCCCTAGTATGCGCTATTCCACGCTATTCAGGTTCTTGAAAAATCTGAGAAAGAAAAAGTTTTTCTCTCCAAGTGCTTTACTAACTAAACTACCGCCACCCCGTTATATTTGGTACTTTAATACCTAGTTTCGTTTTTTCTCTAATTCTATCATTCTATCATTCGCATCACACATTCCTCGCGTGGGTAGGAACCATGCCATTGCATAACCCAATCTATTTTGGGTCTATATCGAAGTTTTCCAGTTCATCCAAATCAATCTTTGCATCAGACACTTCCTCCCTTTGACGATGAATTTTTAATTTTTTATTTTCAATTTTCCACTTATTAGTACTTATCCATAGCCACGTATCTGATCTATATACAGGGTGTTATTTAGCTTAGTGCAAATATTTAAGGGGATGATAGAGGATCATATTTGATGAAAAAAAAAACCTTCAACGCATATGGCCAAATCTCAATCATTATAGAGTTATTGAACATTTTTTGTTTTCGGTTCTGTTTACCTTAAATTAGCTCTGGTGCAAAAACTAAGCTAGCTAGCTCAATTCTGGTACTTTAATTCAAAAGCTGAGAAAAAAATTGTATTGAAGATTGGCCTTAAATCTCCTATTTCATGAGATTTAGTAACTTTTGAGAAGCAAAAAGCTTTGAAATAAGTGTTTCTCAAGGCATTTTTATCAAATTTCTCCTGAAGATGTATGATAAAATTGAATGTTGATGTTCACTAATTTAAAGCTCTAGTACCGTTCTACAATTCGTTCTTTGACGTAAAACGTCTATCTCTTTTAGTTTCGTTGCAATTTCATTTTAAACGTATGGTTTTGGGTGTTGAATTAGTACATATCTAAAACTGCAAGAATTTATACATCACGCATAGCACACTAGATTACCGCGTGCGATGAACACATTCTGACTCGTATGAAAGACAACAACAATGTTTTTCATAAAGTGAGGGTTCGCCGCCACTTTTGTTTGCATAATCTTGCAAAACTCAAGCTGCTTAGGTTTATTCGCTGGCAGCAGGTCTTGAACCTGCAGTGTGGAAAGGATGCGTTTTTTCCTGGTTCAGCGTGACAAGGAACTGTGCCGCAATTTGTCTTGTGCTTGTCTTGAAATCATTTCCCACGATTCGCAAAATTTTATGGTCAATCGCTGACGCCGGTGTGGAACGTGCTGATGAACCGGGCAAAAATGCATCCTCTCCAAACTGCAGATTCAAGAGCTGCTGCCTTGAACAGGGTTGCAACAGGGTAACAGGGAAAACAGGGTTGCTGCTGTTATTGTTGTTTTTCATACGTGTCAGACCGTGTTCGTCGTATGCGGTGATCTAGCGTGCTATGCGCAATGTATGGTTATCAGATACTAATTCAGAACTCAGCATGTAACGTTTAAATTAAAATTGTGAAGAAACTAAAAGAGAAAAGAGTTTTCCGCCAAAGAAAAAACACACAGATTTTCTCTGAAAACTGTTTGTCGCTAGGACGCATATTTAATAAGTTATAAGGCCATTGTAAATCATTTTCAAAGTTTTTGTCACGACCCCCCCCCCCAACCTTGGAAATTGGCTTGAAAAACCAGGGGGCAGAAAAATAATTTGTAGGATATGAGTCAATTTTTTTTTTATAAAATTAATTGTCTGTTGGCTCTACAGTCTGAGAAAGTGAGTGTACAAGTTGAGTTAACGCTTCTAGTACGAAACAAAAATGGAAATTCGAACAATGGAATTTCCGAAAATCGTCCAAAAAAATTTTCCTTCGTTTTTGTCTTTTTTCGTAGATTTTTGCATAGAAAATAATAACGTATTATAAGCTAGAATAGATTCGGTTTTCACGTTTAAACTTTAAATGAAAATGCTTAAATGTTTTTTTGCTCGATTAAAAATTCACTTTGTTTTTTTTCGCCCCCCCCCCTTCAGTGGCCGAACACCGGAAGGACAAAAACTTTATAAAATATTTGTAATGGCTTAGTATAAATAGGGTAAACGCACCATTAGTGGTGGTAGTACCAGTAGTGATGGAAACTTGAATTATTCCATTATTTTTGCAGATTTTGGTACAAGTTTGATAAGTATCGAACTACCAGTAACAGTATTATTTGATAAGTATCAAACTTGTACCAAAATCTGCAAAAATAATGGAATAATTCAAGTTTCCACCACTACTGATACTACCACGCACCATGGTGCGTCTACCCTAATCAAATAAATTGCAGTAGGGTAACGGCACACAAGAAAATCGAAATTAATTGCTATAAGCTCCATATCGATGAGCAATGTTTAGCCTACATTAAGGGGGCAAAGTACTTTTTCACCACATTTTTTGCCTTATTTCAAATATTTTTTTCTTGATAACGCGAAATGCGAATCGATTCGGGTTTTTGGCATTCTAAACATTGCATTTTATACTAATGTTTCAAATTTTGTTTATCTATGGGGACCTCTTCCCCCCTCCCTTACCGCTCCCTATGCGGTATCATGTATTGGCGCTCGGGTGCTTATCCGAAATGGAAAATTCCAAAACGACATGAAAGTATATTAAATTATTTTATCTCTGAGTCATCCTTTTTCAATTTGAACGCATACCAGAATTGCGGACATTCAAACAAAAAAGTCAGTATTTTAGTCGAAAAATTGACTTTGAAAGCAATTTCAAAGCTGTTTGTTTGTTGAAAAGTTACTAAATTTCATGATGTAAGAGTTTTAACGAAAATTTTCAGTGTAAAATTTTGTCAGCTTTCAAATGAAAGCAACAGAATCGAGCTAGCTACCACACATTTTGTACTAGAGCTAATTTAATGGAAACCAAAAATGTTTAGGGTAGCTGATCCAAAAGTTGTGGTAGTACCAATAGTTGCGCTATTATTCATTATTAATGCATATTTTCGTCTCCGTAGCATTTAAAAAAAAACAATTACGTCCATTATATAAAACAAGTTCTTAGCAGTATTGATAGTTAGACTACACCATTTAAAATTAAAGTATTATTTGCTATAATGCCGATTTTCTAAAATCTAACACAACTATAGGCGCAGTTGAAGCGCACAACTATTGGCGCTCATTTCTATAGTTGCGTTACAATGTTTTTTCACTTAGCAACTTAGCAATGTATACGAAATAACACAATTAAAGGAACACCAAACTTAATTAATATAAACTCTAAATTGATTGAGATTGACCATATGCGCCGAGGGATTTTTTCGACAAATATGGTCTTCTATCACCCCTTGAAATATTTGCATTAAGCTATCGAACACCCTGTATAATCGACTGTAAGTCCAAAATCCCTAATACAGTGTAACCCCGCTGTAATGAACTTCTTTAATCTGAACATTTTTAATCTGAACTCTGTTGGTATGAATGCGTTCACATTAAAAACTGATCAAGCGTCATACACAAGGCACGGTTAAGTTGACCGGGCAAATTGAAAAAAAAAAGCTTAATACGTTTCCTCTTGCTCAGCAGTTTTGGCAAAATGGCTCATATGCAACTTATCTCTCTCCAGCAGTCAAAATAGACTATTTTAATTGAAACTATCGAACCCACTTCCTCTTCTGCAATCTGGAATTCTGGATGTTCAGAATTCGCGCATATTCGACATGTTTTCAAAACGTTTGTTTTCGTCAAATCAAAACAACAATAGCATAGGGTGTGCGCCTTGCGCGTATGTCAAAATGAATAGAGTTACTAAATATTTAGATTAAAAATGAATTCGCTTGATCTGAACGAGGTGTTTTTCATATTAGCGGGGGTTGAGTATATAATTGTATGTAAAATCAGTTATTTTTTATGGATATAGTCTGAAGTTTTTGGAGTGTCCTAGTAGAACACGAAACCTGGAAATTAAATAAAAAGAAACCTTATCCAATTTCATTCTACTATGTATACTTTAGTCTTGACAGATACGTATTTCGCCTACGACTTGCAGACTTGCTCAGTGTTCGAAAACTTGTTATTCAACATTTTCGTGGCCTTTGCGATCAGCTCCTTCTCCATTTTGGCAATAAAATTATTGAAGTAAATGCTCCGTTTGAGCTTCGCCCAAAAATTTCATATTGGTTACAGTTGGGGGACACTGGGAGATTTGGTGATCGTCGGTACAATGTTTATCTTCAGTCGATACATCTTCTCTAATAATCTCTTTCGATAATGGACGGCGGTAATTTCCGGTAGGTACTCTATACTATTTCTCGTTGACTGTAAACTTCGATTGAAAGAACAGTGGCTTGAACATTCTCTTCTCGCTGATCGCCAGCTACAGAAGGATCTCCGTCGGAAACTTGGGGCGGAAGATATACTTGACGTCATCATTTGCCTTCTTGGAAGGTGACGTAAAGTATTTGGTCCTCAGGCAGTTATTGCCATCCAGTGTCTAGTAGTTTTCGTCGCCCATTATGACTACGATATCATGCTTCGCCGAAAAGAGCCTGCTACTCAGACACAGTCAGCCTTGACTGGCGCATGCGCATAAAAAAGTTAATTTTGGGCAAGCACTTCTTCTCCGTTTAGCTGGTTGCTCAAACCTCCCGGCCCTAGGTGGGGACGATGAGACCACCTTGCTGTCAGTTTTCATTTTCAGCTTCTGCTGTTACGGTCGTGCAGAACTGTCGAGCATCCAGAACCACGCTTCTGATTGGCTCTATTCAGCGGATACGAAGTGCTTCACCATATTCAACTTCTTCGCTACGGGGTGGAGCTGGCAGTACGAACAAAGCATCAAGCGCAGTTGTTTGACTGTTTTCGCCATGGCTGTTAAATGCAAATCAACTGATAACGTGACATGAAAAATTGCTAAGATCAGTCCACGGCACTGAGTAGAATTAAATTGGATAAGGTCTCTTTGGTTTCTATAGTGAAATTTCTAAATTTATTTTTATCAGCTGTAAAGGCCTTTCTAATGAAGTTAGTAAGCATCTACGAAAAGTGGCATGATAGAAGCTTCTTACAGTTTATCAGATTTTGTTCCTCATCAAGACTTTGTTTACTGCTATATAAATGTTTCTCGTATATTACCTCACCTGAATGACTTCTTGATTTTGTGCGATTTAAAGGCAAACAACACGACAATTCGTGAGTACGTGGTGGATGTAAGGTACTCATATTCATACTACGTCTTTCCCATGAACACTTGCCATATGTTAAAGGAAGAACCCTAATCGGTCAAACAAATTTCACTTTCGTTAGCGAGCCCGTCCGGTGGTGGCGCTAATTGATTTGAAAATACACGTAACCTAAGCCAACAGCTTATTTGCATCCGCTAAACGAAGTTGCCACCACCAAAATGTGTGTTGCCTGCCTTGGTGCTAGCAAACCGCAGCGCAGCCGATAGGAACGGCAAATATTGGCACCTCATCAACTCTAGTCAATTTTGGGAGGCTTCTTTGAACCAATCAGTTACCCACCCATCACCCCGTTCCCAAGCTTTCCGCACCATCCATCGGGGCACAGAAAGGTGACAAACCGTTTTACAACTTCATCGGTTCAGTAAACAAAGATTGACGCCGGTGCCAGTTTTTTTTGTTTGCAAGCTCCTCCGAGGCTAAAAAGTTGCAAAGTGAATACCGAAACTGATTTAGTCATTTTCAATGCTGGTCTTCTTTGTTGTCACGCGGTAAGGTGCAGTGTGTAGAAAGCGAAAAGTTGACGTGGGTGTAGAGGCGCCTGTCGCACCCACTCAAAGCCATACGAATTACTTCATTGGAAAATCAACAACTCCGATGATGGGTGTGCGATACAAAGTGGTTGGTTGCCTTTGGTAGCGTTTATGACCGAATATAAGTTTCAAGCAATTCGAAATGATTTATTTACAAGTGCGGGATGATTCAAACGAGCTGCTAGAAATAAATTTTCTTATTCAATGTTAGCCGGCGGTAATTGATTCGTTTATTTTTCTATCGCAAATGGCAAATGGAAGTGGAACACTTTGTGATTCATTGCAGTCGTTGGCCAGCCAGATGTTTGCTAAGAAATGTAACGTTCAGAACGTAGGTATATACTGTATTAATAGATGAAGATAATAGTTCAATTAAACCTATCGGTCCCTTATTTATAAATTCATAACGGCATTTGATAGATTAGTTTTAATTGTAATCCGAATGATATTACGAAACTCAAACACTAAACTGGATACCGGTCGCAATCGAATTAGTTTTAAAGGGTCGAAATATTTGTGAAGTTTAGCAAAGTTGTAAGGCAACTTATCGCCAACGTCTGAATAGAAAGGTAGCACAGTCGCGACACTAATGTATGCCCATTCGTGGAAGCTCAGCACTGATCCGTTGCTACGACGCCAGTGAGTGCGTGGAATGCCTATATGTTGCGCTGGTGGCAAACGCAAAGCGCAACAAATTTGATCGTGCCTCAAACCTCGTGTCAACTAGTCAATTCACCCGTCAGTAATCCGTCGTCGTCGTCGTCGTCGTCGTAGTCCGACTATCTCATGGAAACTAAATTGATTGCGGTAGTCCAGCGGTAGTTTGTAGGTAAAGTCCCTTCTGTCCATCCAACCAACGACGTGATGCTGATGGTAGCAGAAGCAACTACCGCTCTTAACTGAGCGCAATTGGTGATTGGCGTGTCGTGTTCGTTCAAAATAGGATCAAGCACAACAACCCTCTTATTCGCTGAGACCTCTGTCAACGGTCGAGTCGACTTCACTGCCTGTTGTAAAAGCGATTGCTGAAACAACTGTCCCTAGCTAGTTGCGGTCAGCAGTGATCGGCCATCGTCGGAGACAATTTACCTGTCAATTTGTGAATACCTTAAATTAATTTTATGCGATCGAATCGTGGTTAATGTATATTGAATTTAAGTGATGTAATCCTGACAATTTCAATGAGATTGTTTATCTTCAAATATAGCGTCTCCCGACGGGACTGGGCAAATCCGACGGTTCGGCCGCATTGGATTGCTACGCGAATGCATTCTGTGTAGAATGCACTGCGCGGAGTGATCGAAACACGACATGCTCGGTCGAATTTTACTGCAAACATGATTGCCGCCGGTAAGATCATCCGGTTGAGACTGTGAGGCCCTTTCGATGCTGGAATAATTTGAGTAGCAGATTTCCAGCCTCTGAAAAATTAATTGTGTTTAGCTCTACCGTTCATAGCATTCCGTACACGTTGGCTGAACCCAAAACACTGAACTGATAGCCATAAATATACTTTAAAAAGGCAATTTTGAGACCAAATAAACAGAAATAGTAGGTTTCTAAAAGTGACTCAATAAATTAAAACAAAGCTATCAGTGAACAAACCAATGCATAGTAAAGATTTTTTCGGATATAGATGGTTCATCTCAACATGTTTAAATGCCACTTGAATAGATTCAAGTTTACGAATTTCGTAAGAACTTCTAGGAATTGAGTATTTTTGCATCTGTCGAGAACACAATTATAAATATTCGTGAACATATATTTTGTTGTTCACTGACCTTTTGTTTGTTTGTTTCGTATTAGTTGCAAATCGCCTTCAACTTGATCAAGTCTCGCATGTTGGGTCCTTCTGTTCCTTGTAACTCGTTTGTGCTCCACCAAAGATCGTCCGGAGCATCTTCCGCTCGAACACGGCAAGGGAGCACTCCCGAAAAAACTCGGAAGTGCCCCTGAAACGTACATAAAATACATCGCTCGATCCTATATTGCTTTGATCAGTTACGCCAATTTCTCCGGTAATCCGCATTCGTATATTATCTGTCATAGCTGTTTTCGGTCGATCGTAGTATATGCTGCTTTGAAAACAATAAATGTGCATCCCATTTCGCCTCGCAGTACGTCACTAAACTAACAAGCCGGTCGTCGCATAGGTCAACTGGAAGAGGCTGTAAGAGTCAATAGAATTGTAGAATTAGCCCCGCAATTGTCCTCTAGTTTTACAACAGAACAAAAGGTCAAGCTTCGATATCGAAATGTAGCACCTTCCTTTGATTTCGGCACATTTTATATGAGTTCCTGATATTTCTGTAAGATCTTTTAGATGGTGTAGTTGGTCCGCAATGGTACGAGTTTCCACGGCCGTGTGGAAGTTCCCTGTGAATCCTTTTTTTTGTTTCGGCTCTAGTCATTTTCATGTCATAGGTCATGCGTCCTCCTTCCAGACCTTGGATATTACAAAGTGTAGAGTTACAGTCAGCTTTTCTTTGCCGAGTTTTTTTAGTCATCTGAAACCTGATTACCCATTTAACCTCATGGAAAGCTGGTGTTGGGACCCTACTATCTTCCATGAGCATTTCAAGAATAACTTCCGTTCTGCCCCTTCTGCCGCATCACCATTGAGCTGTTCATCGAAAACGTACCTCTTCCTGTCGGCCATCTAGCGCACGTTTTTGTAAGAATGTCCCTCGTCCCGAAATATGTCAGATTAAGTGATTGGTTTAGCAATTCACGGATCGTGTGCATTTTTAGTGATCAGCATCTTTGGCTCGAGTAGTATGTTCCTCACAGTAGCATTTCTGCCAGTATTTTATTTTGTCAGCATATAAGAATGAATGTGTACGTGTACAGCAAAGTAAATGTAAATACCTAGACAGCGTTCCAGAGTCATGGTGAAACATAGAGATATATGTTTACTGTTATATATTTGGATTTAGACCTCCCATTTTTGTAGCGGCCAACTTCCTTTTCTCTTCCAGCCACTTGCACATCTATTTTCGTTTAGGAAATTCGCATAATGCTGGGCACCATTCTCATTTGGACGTACTTTTTCACTGGTAGCTTTCTATGTTGTCCTTTAGCAAGGAAACACATAATACTAGACAAACAAAGCCATCTTCCTAGTCGGGATCACCTCATCAGCTAATTCACTTATCTCTAGAAACATGTATGCAAGTTTAATGACAAACCGTCCAAGCGTTCCGGAGTTACGGCGGTGCTTACACAGAAATATTCATCTACATTAGGTTACCAAGTAGAACCTAATGGACGAAAAAGTTGTCCGAAGACCAGCAGTAGCTCGAAACGTCCGGACTAACTGGTATTTGAAAATCTTCATATTTATATCGCCGAAAACCGTCGACTTAAATCGAACAAACATTACGGTGGCGGCGATTATCTGAAATCAACATCTTTTTATTCTCCAAAGTAACAATTCTAAAACCACTTGGTTTTACTTGAATTTAACAAAGATTTTATTGCGGTGTTAATCATTACATCTGGTTTTATTATGGTGTTTCGAAATACCAAGAGGATACGAGCCGAAACACACTTATAGCTAGCTATAAAACCATAATAAAACTGTAAATAAAGCCAATTTATTATGGTTGCTCATGTTACTACAATAAAACTAGTTGGCTGCACCACTTCTCTTATAAACTTACAATAAGTGTGGTATAGCAATACAATATGGCGCACCAATCTAAATTGATCTTATTACGGTTACTTGTCAAACCGCAATAAATCTGTCAGTTTTATAGAGCTATTAATACGGTTACATCCTGATCAAACAGATTTATTGCTGCTATTATGAAGAATATTAGTGTTCAACACCGAAATCATTTGTTGTTCTAGTATTTTGTTTTTGCTCGCAAACAAAAATTCATCAAAGCAAAGTGTTTTGCAGAAAGAAAGTTATCATCAATCGGTTTTCTTGTCACAGGAAGCAAATAAAATGATTTTGCTAGAAATTGAGATTGACTAACTGAAAATATTTATTTTGTTAAAACGACTAGTTTCGAAGGTGCGTCGATTTTATTCACCTAGCATATCAATATGCACAGTAAAATTTAATGCGCATATCCTGCAAACCAACGGAGACTACTAGAAATTTATTAATTATTCTGCGGGATATTTTATTATGATCGCTATAAATCAAATCTATCAGTATGATCTGACGGTAAAACTTCAACTTTTCTGTTTACGAACGTATTTTCAAGTTAACAAAGCTGGCAAACTGCTTTAGCTTTTTCCAGAGCAAGCTGTATGCTTTGTATCGAAAACCTTCAATAAATTATGGCGGTAGCTGTCAAGCAGCGAAAAACATAATTAGTTTTATTGCTGCTTTTATCAGAGCGTGATAAGACTACTTCAGCTTAGGATCTGATTCTTATAGAGGTTATAAAAACCTTCCGAAGAGTGGGCCGCTTAGTCGAAAGGAAGTTTCATCTCGGTCATCAGAAAGTTCTGGTCATACTTTTACTAGCGGTTTTTTGAAATTGGTCATGAAAACCACTGGGTGGAACGAAATAAAACTGTTACTTGAGCTAGCAGCATAGAGCTGGAATGGCTTTTGCTGTATTAGGAATTGTTTTCTATTGTAGTCGGTCTTGGACTACTCGTCGCCAATTCGTTAAGCATCTCGAGACACGCAAGTCGGTTTCAACGTGGCATCCAAAACGTTGGGCTCCTCTGTTACACTCTATTTTTATCGCGATCAGTTTTTCCAAAATTGGAAAAAATGGCATCACCCGAAAAGCAACGTCGCAAATTTATTTTGCGCAAGCACCTGGAAATCCTCAACTCTCCCATCATGAATGATGAGACTTACGTCAAGGCGGACTTCCGGCAGCTTCCGGGGCTTCTGTACTTCACCACCTTGCACAAGTTTGATATTCCAGAGGAAGTAAGGATGCAGAAGCTGTCATAGTTTGCCCAGAAATACATGAAATACATTAAATACATCATGTGGCAAACGGTGTGCGCCGTTCGTGACTACCGGGACTGTAAACGGGTAGATCTACCTCGAGGAGTGTTTACAGAAGCATCTGCCTTCTCTGTCGAAGCAACACGAGGGCCCTACGATCTTCTGTCCGGATCTACCTTCGTGCCAATATTCAAAGAATGTATTGGAGTGGTACTAAGTCAACGGAGTCACTTTCGTACCCAAGGACATGAACGCCTCCAGCGCACCGGAACTAATGCCCATCGAAAAATACTAGGCTATTATGAAGCAAGCACTACGGAAAATTGAGAGACACTCTTTGGAGTCCCTCTTTTCTGATTATTACGGCGACATGAATGCATTATAACAAAAAATTTCCTCACGTTTAGCTAGATAATGAAGCTAGCAACCGATTCGTGCAAAGCTGGTGTTTTAAAGTGCAGTTGCATTACCGTGGGAGGTAAAGGAGGAAAGGCACGAAGAGAATCTCTCATTGTTATTTAGACCTTTTGAAAAGTTACATGAGAATTCATTAACCACATCCAGTTCAATAGTCCGTCCGTCAATAGTCACTGTCCGTGGGAGGCTAAAGATGTTTTATCTGGAGCCTCTTGAAATTATCCAGTGCAGTACCATCGCTAGTGGTTCTTTGCTATTTTTGTAGAGTTCTTCTTTAATAATAACATAATTAACGTGCACAACCCTCACCTTGGAAGTGTCGGTTATAAAACAGTAAAGCTTTGGGCTTTAAACTCTTTAAGACTTGGTCCTTTATCGATAGACTTCGCAGCCAGCTGCAGAGTATAGAACAATTATGGGGCTAATGTAACGTTCCTAAAGACTGTAGCAGCACCCTCTGCCGAGATTCGAACATACAACAACTGACTTGTTAGAACAGCATCGTACCTCATAGCTAAGTGGGAGGTTGTAAATACCAATGATGACAAAGACGGAATTTACGGGCAGGTGGAACGAGAAAAAGACTGCTGCCCAAAACATGGTATCAAACCCGTCATCGGGTACTATGCTCAGGCAGACTTGTCGACTTCAAAACGTGACCATACTTAGTAACTTTTCCAGTATAACCTCAGCCATGGGCACACCTAGAGATCATCCCACCATCACCAGACGGAATTACAAATCGACCTTGTTCTGACCACGTTAGAGCCTATCAGTGCGTTAGTCTTGGGTCGAACCACTACCACTACAGTGATGGATAAGATGCGTCAAAAACTATTTGTTGCTAGTAACATACGACTTTGACAAGCGAATGGTCGTGGGTTTGAATCTTAGTAGAATCAGGCCATTCGATGTCAAAGTGACTTTAGCATAGGTTTATTCTCTGGCCCCCCCTCATCACCCTTCCTTCATGCTGAGTTCTACATTATCCCGAAGACGCTTCTTATGGTTAGTATACTGGTATGAGCACCTAATGAGGTAATGGTTTTGAACCTCAGGAGGACTCACCAGTGCTAACTATAACGAGGCGAAACAGGTTTGGTATAGTAGGACATGCATCGAAGCATGGATGAGCAAACCCTCAACACATAAGCACGCATAAAAAAAAATATAAGCTTATCGTTTACTCAATAACGATAAAGCACAGAAATGCAGTGCAGAATACAGCATACACCCGGGCAACATTACAATAGATCAAGAATGTTGTGGTCAAAGTGATAAGCCCATACAAAAAAAAAAAAAAAAAACATGCGATAGCGGCTTCCGCTAACACGATTGAAGCAACCGAATGTCGCCGAAAGCTATGTGTTATTGCTCGAAACCGCGCTACCGGAAGAGGGTAAAGCCCCTCTTGGGGACTGCTGGACTATCAATAAAACAGCCATTAACAGCGTAGCGGAGAACGTCTTAGACCGTGTGGTACCGAATCGATACTAATGTTGCGTAGAGCCACACGTCATATTTTGGAACGAGACAAACAAATCCGACTCTTCCAGTGGAAAAAGTGCCACCAGGAAGAGGAAGAGTACGAGGAACTCTGTACCGCTGTACCGCTTTTGTGAATCACGGAAGTTCTGTCAAAACTCAACGAATCCTGCAAGCGCGTGGGCCCAAATGTACAGAGACAAAAATAGAAGCATAATAGCTGACGGCCGTGCGATGATCGAAGGGTGGGAGTAGCACTACGACGAACACCTAAATGGTGTGCAGGTGGAAGACCGTGATAGTGAAGGAAATGACTTCATCGATAAGTAAAGCTAAAGAAGCGGGCTGGCGAGGAACTTATCACAATGGGCCCAGACAAGTTGACCATCTGTTTGCAACAATTGATTGTTAAGAGCGCGGGGGATACAGAACAACTACCGGAGGACTAGAAAGACGGTGTTATCTGCCCCAGGTGATAGTTACATTGTGAGAATTACCGAGTGATCACTATCCTGAATGTCACCCACAAGGTACTTTCCCAAGTCATCTTCCATCGACTGTCGCTAATAACCAATTGATTCGTTGGGAAGTTATCAGAAAGTTAAGGAAGTGTCGGTCTAGAACGAATCACATCTTCACCCAGATCCTTTAGAAATGCCGCGAATTCCGAATCCACATGCATCACCTATTCATTGATTACAAAGCCGCATATGATAATGTAAATCGGCAAGAACTATGGACGAAAACGGCTTTCCGGGGAAGCTTACTAGACATATCTTGACTACGATGGATCGAATGATTTCAGCGCTGTGTGAGAATTTCGGAAGAATTATCAGACCCATTCAATTCTCGCTGGATACTGGATACAACATGGAGATAGTCTTTCCTGCCTGCTATTTAAAATTGCGCTTGAACACGTCAACGCGTCGTCAGCGTAATTCTAGCAGTTTTTTCATTGGTTAGCAGATAGGTTGAGAATCTGCTTTGACGACGACGTACATACTATTGGCAGAGCATTTGAGGCGGTGGAAGATCAGTACACCAGACTGAAACGCGAAGTAGCAAAGATTAGGTTGAAGATAAATACGTCTAAAACGAAGTATACCCTGAGAGAGCGACATTGTCCGTTTAGGCAGTAGTCGACTGAATGAGTCGGAGGTAGTCGACGAGTTCGTGTAACTTGGTTCACTGGCAACAGAAGACAGCATAACTAGCTGTAAGATTAAAAAGCGTATTGTCAGCGGAAGTGGTGCCTACTATGGACTCCGCAAACATTTTCGGTGGAATAAGCAGAGCCTCCGTGCAAAGTGTACATTGTACAAAACGCTCATTAAGCTGGTTGTCCTCTACGTGCTTGAAACCGTGGACACGGCTAAAAGAGGACCTAAGAGCTCTCGGAGTTTTAGAACAACGGTTCATCTTTGGTGGTGTGCAAGAGAACAGTGTATGGAGACGAAGAATGAACTGCAAATTTGCACGTATCTACGGCGAACCCAGTCTTTAGAATGAATACGTTGGGCAGGACATATTGCTAGAATGTCGGACAATTAAGTATCCTGCACAAATGGTTTACGCATCGAACCCAGTAGCAATAAGACGAAGAGGGCACAGCGAACGAGCTATAGCGAGATCTGACGAGCACTGGGTGTCCGCGGAACTAGAGATTAGCGGCCATGGACCAAAATAACGGGTGACAACTAAAATTTTGGAAGTTTTTCGAGGCCCCTATACTCAACAACAAACGAGCTCAGGGAGAAATGAGAGTGTGTATTTCTCTCCTCTTTCTGCAAGTATTTTTTGTTTTGTTTATGCTTGCCAAGTTTTGCTAAAAATAGCGTCAAAACAAGAAGCATTCCGCGAGCGCGTTGTACACTTCTACGCACTTCCACAGAAATCTCGAGAAAAAGTTGACGGTACAACCTTTAAAAAGCGAATATGTTGCGGCTTCGACGGTTTATCATATCCTAAGATGCCCAACAACTATTCGCAAGCAAGGTAGTGGAAGACCAGCCAAAATTATGGACACAGAAGGACATCGTTTTCTTTCTTGTTTTTTTTTAACAACAAGCCCTCTGGCTTGGCTATCAATTAAGATGCACCAGACGAATGTTTGAAGAAAATTTTGATCCTGTTTCTACAAAAACATCATGCAGATGGACAATACGTGTTTTGGCCGGATAGAGCATCATCGCATTATGCCAAAAAAACACGATCGTTCCTGATTACCCATTCGATCCCATTTTTACCCGAACACCACGACCCGTAAAATCTGTCTTTGAGTTCCTTGGTGTATCAAGAGATGCATTCGCAAAGTTGGCCTGACCGTACAACGCTCCTGTTTTGACGTCAAACGAAAGCTTTGCCGAACAGCCGATTACGGACCGTTTTCAAATGTACACTAATTTGTTTTCAACAATGGATAATGTATCTTTCACTTCGGTAGATCAGATCTTCTTCAGGTATCTTTGTCTTTTTTTGACAGCTTGAGAAAAAAATTCCAAAATTTTAGTTGTCACCCTTTAGATGGAGGAATACCGCAAAACTCTTTGAGCAATGGAGAACTGGGAAGATGTATGAATGTACTGATTTTCAGTATACTTCGACAATTTTTGCCTAACTTCACATGGTAATTTCAAAATCAAAATTGACCATCGGTGCCTTTATCCAATTCTCTCCAAGCTCAGATCCGAAAGGGTTTTCCCGCTGCCTCCGTCCGCAGGGTTCACATATGCAGATGGATGGGTGAGAATGCACAGCTCAATATGCATTTATTTATTATAATGATCATGCGGTCTCTTTTCGACCACACCGCCGCCACCGCCGAAGCCGCGTTGCTGCGGCCGCGGTCATCCAGTTTCCGCCAAAAATGGGTTGATCGGAGCATCGTGACACATCCTCCTCCCGGTGCCTGTTACGGTTTGAAAATGTAAAAGAGAAAATTGCCCCCTCACCGATTATTGCCGCCCGTTCCGTTCTTAAGCCGCCCATATCGACCGTCTCGTCCAGGTTTAATTTGACATGACAGTAGCCCGGTTCGCAGGGCAGGCAAGAGACATAAAAACAATAACAGACCGCGAGCGAGGACTGACTGAGACAAGGTAGGCTGTTTGTTTGTTTTATTGATCCGATCGCTAACAAATCTTCGACAGTCAGGCAGGATCAGAGAGCATTTTACAGCATAGATACGGTGTGTCAAGTCGATTTCCTGTGACTAACCGCACAGATCCTCCCCCCTTCCCACGCGGAATCTCCGACTTTTGCCATTAACAATGAGCATGTGCATGCATGAGGAGGTTCTGGTTTTAGATTGGATTTTTTTTCGGCATGTTACAAGCCACACGGCACGGGTGGTGACGAAGTAGATGATCGGCCGGAGAGCAGCATCCGAACATTGACTTTGGCATCCACTCCTGTGGGATATTGCGGGAGGCTGCATGAGGTTCAATCAAAATTGCATTTACTTTGGCTTTGCCATGATGCACAATGCTGAAGTAAAGCCTTCCTTGATCACACTGATTTTCGCCGCTAAATGTTATTTATTGTCGTTACAATATCGTTAAATTCCACACTGAGAAAGTAGTGAAATGCAAGGAGAAGCTTGAATTGCAAGGAAATCAGTATTGCTGGCAATAGTTTACCACGGCTTAAATAAAACGATCTAAAGCTTACAGTACTTACCCCTGGTCAATATCCTCCGCATGCTGCGCTTGATTGTCCACGAGCAGTTCCACATGTTGTTGCGGAATTGGTTTTCGCACTCCCGAAAGCCCAGATTGATGCCACGTTTGATTTCCCGCATCAGAGAAGTGTCATTTTTGCAGATGTCGGCCAACTTTCCGGAAAGGCGCTTGGTTTTCTTGTTTCTATTTTCGCATACCTGCGCCGGATCCAGTAGAATGTTGCTGCCTTCAGCCCTGATGGGAATATATGTAGAGATGTAATTTGAAAATGAGAGACGCAATCAAACCCGGTTACGTAAAGTTTATTTCTACGAAACGCAAGTGCGCTCATAATCGTTAAATTGGTAGTTATAAACTTCGGCGTGCCCCCTACACGCCTGTCTTAATTGGAACTAAAGCAACGGAACAAGAGGAAGAGAAGTGAAATATTACATGAAATGGTACAATTGTCGATCATTGCCACTATCCATTCCGCGGTTGCAGGCGGGTGAAATTGAGCTCGGCAGGAAGCGGAGGCGGGAAAAATAGTCGTAAAAGATCTATTTCTTGTTTGTTTACAATAAATAATTTTAATTTAAGTGCAATTTGTACATAGTCCAGATCTTTGTAGAATGTAACGATCTTTAGAAACTAATTGTTTCCAAATGCGCTCGATACCAGGCCGTTCTGAAGAAATAAAAAATCGGTATTCATACGAAGGTAAATATCTACGGTGTTTCATCCATTTGGCTGCGGTTTCTCCGAATCTCGCATATAAAAAAAGGCATCGTGAAGATAAAACGTTTAGGATGAATAATTTATTAACATTTTTACGGTAACATAATTAGATATGCAAAACAAGTCGCGACCGAATGTGGATTCGGTTCTCGCACTTGACCCTCGGATCACGGATTCAACGTGCTCGGCGGGGCTTTGCTTAATCGCACGGCTCAGCGTTTCGCTGCGTTGCGTTGTTGCGGTTGTGCTCTGAAGCGTCCGTCGCAGATCTGGAACGCGGGCGCGCGCGGAGACTTCATTTACGGTAACGAAACTGAGCTGTGCGCGGTGCGATGCGATGCGTAATGTTCGGACCTTGGTTGTGAAGCTCTTCGAGCTTATATTTTCCGTGGTCACATCGCTTGCCATGATACATAGTTGATGGTGTTATTCCTTTTATTTCGTAATAAAAATAATAAAGATTTAGATAAATCAGCTTTGGCTGGAATTTAGGTAAACTCTACCGTTGGTAACGGAGGCTTGAAAAAACTTCGTGAATTTTGTGTGGAGAGAAAAAAAAAGTTTATGGCCCATAAGCGTCTACTGACCGGCGGAGCTTAGCATCGTCGTACGCAATTGTCACGTGGCGCTACCTGGATGATGAGGTCGGCTATTCTTGGAAATTTCGGTAAAGGTCATTGCACATCGTAGGTAGAGTTGCATGTTTCATTTCTCTAAGGCCAATACACTTCCAAGCAAGTCGATTTTCTAACTGAGGGAATGACTTTTATTTTGCTGACGTTAACAGTATTATTTTAGATTATAACAGAATAGTATATCAGGAAAAATAGCTTCTATTCACACGTGAGGAAATAAGTTATCTGGAAAAGGATTCAGATCCTAAGATTCCATCCCATCTAAATAATCATCTCAATATTTCGTTTAAACGTCAATCCACTATCTTTCGTATGGCATAGTGATGAGGTATAATGCAACAACAGGCGCGGTATGCTCCCGTGAGATTTCAATCAAAGCCTCAGATATATTCCGACAATCCACGAGTGCCGAGAAGTGACACGATCACACAGCTAATTATGAGAACGGGGATTTAAAAAGTACTTAGTTTTTATGCTCAAAACAAAAGATATGATAGACGCAGAAACACAATAATAAATTCATCGTGATCGTGAACATATCTGATATATTTTTTATAAGTTTCATAGAATTTCAAAATGCCACGTGGTACAAGACTGGACTAACAATCCAGTTATCCGAATGTCAGCTGAGAAATAATGTTAAACTCAATGGGATCGTAGCGCTAGCCCCGCAATTGTCCTGTGCTCTCAGCTGGCTGCGAAGTCTGTCAAATACAAACAGAAGGTCAAGATTCGCAAGCAGAATGTAGCACCTAGGCTTTGCTTTGCTTTGCTAGATTTTCAAAATCCTTAGCTACTGTACGGCGCATGATCAATCAAAAAATGATCATCTGGTCATTTTTTCAACTGAATGAAAATTCGTCCTATAATTTTAGTTTTGCCAAAAAATTTCTTTTATTTCTAGTTTGGAAATTATTTGAATTATGTAGTATATACCATCTTCTATCCTAATTACCATGACTACCGAAAGCGTAAAACACCGTTTAATAGGTTCAGAAACGATCCTCCCGCTGTCTGTAGGAAGGTAGCGCCAGGAGGGTTTAAAAAATCACAGCACCACGGCACGCCGGCGACCATGGTAACTGACAGCTGACGAGAGCCAACAGCGTACTGCCTTTTCTCCTCACCGACGGCGGATCGTGATCGTCGAATCGCTCTAATTTATACTAATTAATTGTGGAACGTGCCCGCTCGGGCTAAGAAAAATTATGCATCAGCATCGAAGTCTGATAAAACGGCAAGTGTTAATTGATCAAATTGAGTGATACTAAAAACGCGGGAACCTGATTCGTTAATACACGATCGATAAACTATAAAATCAACATCTTTATGATCCATTCGGGTGAACCGCGGCGTTCAATGACGGGACTGGTTGCCACCGAGACAAGCCGGAATGACTAATTTATGTCTTTATTAGCGAGCAACCACTTCGGGGTGTTCCCCTGCGGGGTCCGAAGCTGACTGTGGCTAGACAACCGTCCGGACACGAACAACCAGAGCGGGCTCAAAATTTGAATTTATAATTTTTCAACCCATCCAGCAACAGCAGCAGCAGCAGCAGCAGCAGCGGCATCTCGGGTCTCGACGCAGATTTCGAAGATTAGTGGGCCCAAGTAAATGGAGCTTTATAAACACGGTGATTAGGAAATTAATTTCCAACGATTAATTTGATGAGATAAGATTGATTTTATATCGATAGCAAAACAATCCGGATTGTGCCCTCAAATGGCGAACCGTGGTTGGGTAGCGGCCGTTCTGGTTGTATAGCTGGCTGGTTCGTCCTGGAGGAAGCTATAATTTATCAGCAGTAAATTTTTAATTACTGACGGCGTAAGGTGTGCTCATATCGTAGCGAGAGCGCAGCACACGTGCTGAAGATGTATGACGATAAATTTTTGTAATGTGTAAGCTTTTTATGTGGGTTTCTTTAAATTAATTTTTTTCGCTTCATTCGTTAAGCACACTTTATTGTTTTACGTGTATTCAGTTACAGTTTTTCTCATAATAAACCTCAGTTGGTAATCATAAAATCATGTATGAAAATAAGACAAATTACTTAAGATATTTTTCTGTTATTTGACTCCAGAATTTCACTTTGAGATCTGACCTGAACTCAATTTATACAGCACAAATAATTCGCAGAAAAATCATTTTATCATTTAGATTAGATGTTTTTATCCGCATATCAAATTTGAAAGAAAAGACAATCAGCGGATCAAAAATATTGCCACAAACCGTATCACGACTGCTTGTTACTGCCTGCTTCGTGCATACACATTCTTGGGGACCTAAAGGAAATCTTACACGAAGCGAGGGCCATTGTTTTCGACTCGATAGTGTGTAGCACTAAATCATATTAATCCCGAGACAACACTAGCAGCGAGTGGTTCGTTTTCCATTACACATTTTTTCGTCTCGCAAAGGTAAATCGTTGTTTATTCAGAATCCATCATCAGCGGTGGCCTTCCACGAGGACATTCAGAAGGGAAGTTGTGCATAAAAACGTCTGCTACAGGTTTCAGAATAATTTTGATGATGTTTTCGTTTGCAGATGACGGTTTCTACCAATCCACTGGATTCCAGTTCTGCGCTCACCACAACTACAACCACCTAGTTCTTCAGTCCAATGTTTATTGCCGACGAGCCGATGTGTCAATATGTTCAACAGAATTCCCTAATTTATTTTAATTATCATTGAATGACTGCTCTCGGGAGCTCATCTGCAATTCGCAGAGTTTGCCTTCGCATGTCCACCGCATACCGCGTACGGTTTGTCTGACGGTCTCCGTTCTGTTCTGTTGACTGACTCCATTGATGGTCAAGCACGAAATTGGACGCAGTCGAGCAAATAAACGAACGATGAGATGGACGATGGATAAATATTATTGCGGTGTCAATAAAAACGGCCGAGGTGGTTTTTCAGTAACTCAAATTTGTTTCGTTAATTGATTCATTCGACAAGCTGCTTTTTAATTCGATGGAAATCGTAAATGGTGGGAATTGAATTTTGGTTTTGGTAATTGTAAACAATAGCTTTTTGTGACATACGTTGCACAATTATTCATTCATTATTTTAATTGATGCTTAACCATTGTTTTTAGGACCTTTACTCTTTTATGGCAGGTTTTGCATTTCTGTAATAAGAGTGGTTTTTATTCAAGCGTCATAGAACAGTTTTTTTTAATTCATTGAGCTTTTGTTTTATTAGGATATTAGGCCATTGCTAATCATATTGAAAGTTTTTGTCACCCCCCCTTGGCTTTGGAAATTGGCTTGAAAAATCGGGGGGAAAAAAATAATTTGTAGGATATGAGTTAAATTTTTTTTTATAAAATCAATTGTCTGTGGGCTCTACAGCCTGAAAAACTTGAAAAATGAGTTGGGTTCGAGTTGAGTTAACGCTTCTAGCTTGAAATAGAAATGGAAATTCAAACAACGCAATTTCCGAAAATCGGCCAAAAAAATTATCTTTCGTTTTTGTCTTTTTTCGTAGATTTTTGCATGGAAATTAATAACGTATATATTAAACGCAAGAATAGATTTGGTTTTCACGTTTGAACTTAAAATAAGAATGCGTAAAATCCAAATTTTTTTTGCTCGATTAAAAAATTCACTTTGTTTTTTTTTCGCCCCCCCCCTTCAGTGGCCCAATGCCGAAGGGACAAAAACTTTTTAAAATATTTGTAATGGCCTTACTAGATCATAGAAAACTCCATGCAAAATCGATAAAAAATAGTTGCAATTTGCAATATAGGGTAGATGTACCAGTAATAGTGAGTATACCAGTAATCAGGGATGGTTCGATCACTTTGACTCAATTTTGATTCATTTTATAGTAACGTCTCAGCCGAGCCAAATATGAAAATATTATATATGGGACATTTGTAGAACTAGTTCTAATCTATAATTTTTCTGAACAAAGTTTTGCTGTATCTTTTGTAGTTACGGTGGGACAACGCTAGTAACTCATCAGTGACTAAATGAACGTTTATTTAGTCACTAATAAGATACTAGCATTGTAACGCCGTAACTACAAAAGATACAGCAAAACTTTATTCAGAAAAATTATAGATAATACCTGTTATACAAATCTGCGCTAGTACAATGGCTTCGATCCTATCTTTTAAATCGAATGCTCTATGTAAAGATAGGTAATCAGCAGTCTGCATATTTCACGAACCTCTCCGGTGTTCCACAGGGCAGTAATCTGGGACCACTGCTCTTCACGCTGTTTTTAAACGACGTTTCATTGTTACTCCCGGAGGATTGCCGATTACTTTTTGCTGACGACGTGAAATTGTTCAAGATTGTCAACGATACTGCAGACTGTTTAGCGCTCCAGGGAATGGTTGATATTTTTCTTCGGTGGTGTTCCAGCAACCTACTAACGGTTAGCACCGAAAAATGCAGTGCGATTTCGTTTTATAGAAAATCTAATCCGATTACGTTCAATTACACCATATTTGGTAAGACGGTAACTAGAGTAAACCAGGTTCGTGATTTGGGCGTTACTTTGGATACTTCGCTCTCATTTAAGCCACACTATAACGAAATAATTGCTAAGGCGAATCGACAGCTTGGATTTATATTCAAAATTGCTGAAGAATTTCGTGACCCCATGTGCCTTCGATCACTTTACTATTCCCTGGTGCGTTCCGTCCTTGAGACCAACTCGGTTGTGTGGTGCCCATTCAATGCTAATTGGATAGCAAGAATTGAAGCCGTTCAGCGAAAATTCGTGCGATATGCTTTACGATTTCTTCCATGGCGAAATCAACACCAGCTACCACCGTATGTAGAGCGCTGCCAACTTCTTGAAATGCAGACTTTAGAGCGAAGGCGGTTCGAAGCTCAAGCTGTCTTTGTGGGAAAGGTTTTGTCTGGCGTGATCGATGCACCTGTTATTCTACAACAGCTTAATATGTATGCACCCGAAAGGACTCTAAGGCCCAGAGATCTGTTGTACTTACCTCAGCGAAATGCAACGTACGGGCAACATGACCCTATCCGCTTCATGTCGACAAGCTTTAATGCTGTAGCTGATTTGTTTGATTTTAATATTACCGCAACAACGTTTAAACAACGGCTTCGAAGATGAATATGTTTTTTTTTTTTTGTGTATATCTATACTGCTTGTTTTGTGCTGCTTATTAATCATTAAGACTACTATTGTCAGATGATGTATTTTATAACAAATAAACAAATAAACAAATAAACAAATGTCCCATATATAACTTTATCATATTTGGCCCTGTTAAGATAATACTGTCAAATGAATCAAAATTGAGTCAAAGTGATCGAACCATCCCTGCCAATAATGATGGAAATTTGAAACATTTCATTATTTCGGGATTTCGACGTGAGGTCTTCAGAATAAATACTGAATATTGATAAGTCTTGATACTGAGGAAGATCTCCTGTCTGGACCCCAAAATTAAGACATTTTTTGAATTTCCGTCATTACTGGTACACCCACTAATCTTGGTACATCTACCCTAATATTTAAACAGATTTGGCGTTGACTCGACAGTATCGTAAGCCCTAAATATTTTTTTTTGTAACGATAGTCTTTCTGGTGTTTATAGTATACAGAGTGCGACAAGAGTGGAAAATTAGGTTAGGAAGGGGCACTGAAGCAAAGCTTACTGGCCCACCCAGTTAGCTTCGGGTACGATGCTGTCCTGTCAAGCCAGTCGTCGTATGTTCGACTCTCGGCTGGGTGGGTGCTGCTATAGAGTCAGTGAGATCGTTGCATTAGCCCCGTTATTGTCCTGTACTCTAATAAAACTGTAAAACTCCTTAAAACTTACGAAGCTGCTAGGATCAATGGTTTCGATAATAAATTCGTTGATAAAATGTTTCGTCTGCGGAAGCGCAAGAGACACAGGAAAAATATCACTACATACCTTGTAACGCAATAAAATAAGAGGAAAAATCGCAAATTTACCAAATCGAATACATATATATTGGCCAAACTCGTCGAAATATTTAAGTCCACGTGAAGGTACATACCTAAAGCCGCAACAGAAAACTAACGTGCGAATGACTACAGTGTGGCAATGCATGCCATTACCAGTGAACATTTGATTAATTGGAATAGTACTAAACTGTAAAAAAATGTAAGAAAATCATCACATCACATTTGCGTGTTATTACAGTTACATCCTCACAGCTGAGCGGCCACTAATGAATGAGGACATTGCTACAATAGTATCGCCACTCTACGGCTTAACGAAATTAAGTTTGTAGCTGCTTTCATCAACATAATTAGTTAAACTTGGCCCCGTAGACAGGAAAAACTTACCGGAAACCGGTCGACAAAAAGATAATTTATATTTATAGTAAGAACGAAAAGTAAAATGTTCTAACTGCTTGAGATTCTAATAACCGACTGTGTAATCGTCTGTCGATAAAGAAGGGTCAAGTTCTTAAGTACGTTTATACCGATATGGTTCTGCTTTTTACTACTAGGTTCGTAGTTCATTCCTCTTTACTCTTTACACATCCTGGGGAAGGTGCATGGGTCGAAGCAAGCTATAATCTGAGATTATAACCGGATTCGAACCCACAACACTCGCCAGGGTGTGAGGCTCACTGGTACCTGTATCTTTGAACCATAGAGGCGCTGGACAAAAGGAGACTGCGCAATCCTCCTTATTAAGCTAGCGACATGGGTTGGGTTATTTTTAAACACAAATTGTGCTTCTTCCTCCGTCTACTGTAGAAACCACCGACCGAGAAGTTTAATCTAACCTTGTTTTTACTGGCGGGACTGGCGGGGTTTGTCTGTCAGCGTGTTAGCCGCGATTCTCACCGCGGGTTTTCGGGAAAGGCTCCATTCCTATGAAATAGACCAAGTAGTTTTAGTCTTGACCTTGAAATGCGGTCAAGCATATATTGATGTCTTTTGAAACGGTGGTTCTACAATTGATGAAAGGACGGTAGGGGAAAGTAATAAAGAATGTTTGCATGGAGGGGAAAGAATGGAAAGGTGAGGGGGGGGGGGGAGGGGTTATTGATAGCTATGCTTAACAAGTTGTCGTTGTGACTCCTACCTTTAATCCAATACTGGAAGGTGACCGCATTTCATAGTCAAGACTAAAAACACAAGGTTTGGTTTATCAGTTAAGAACTAAAATATATTTACGTTGTATCGGGTTCATGAGATGATTTGAGATTGTGTGCGTGAATCTGAATGTACAAATGTTGCGTAAGTGTTGTTATCATATAATGTACTAGTTGAGCCCGAATCTTACAATCCGGAAAATGTAAATATCTGTTCAGAATTCAGAAAACTGCGGACACATTCCATTGGCCATTTTGTGTCCATTGTCTCCACTGTGATGATTCTATAGGTGGGCTCTTTTGTGTCCATTGTCTGCCGCGAACCGATTCATATGGTCGTATATAAGTAAGACAAAATTCTGACTTCGAAATCATCTTCTAACTCCGGCTGTTTGCAACATTTTTGTAGTCTGATTAGAGTAAAATGTTTCTTAGAAAATTCTTGATGGTTTGCTGTCGTTAACTCATTTTGTAAAATTTTGCGACTTGGTCCGGTCTGGTTTAACACCGACCATATGAAATCGCGACAAGCACTCAATATTGAGCAGGCGGGTCGAGCAGTCGAATCAAGCAATCGAGTAAAGCAGTTGGATCGAATAGTTGATTCGACCAGCTGAATCAATCATTCGAGTTGAGCAGTCAAGCCGAGCAGTATAATCGAGCAGTCTAGTCGAGCAGTTGAATCGATCAGTCCGGTCGAGCAGTTGAATCAAGCTGTCCAGTCCAGTCCAGTCCAGTCTAGTCCAGTCCAGTCCAGTCCAGTCCAGTGCATTGCTACGAGAGCATGACGTCTTGTCAAGGACCTGTTTTTAATTACCGATAAGCCTCTTATGACGCCCTGTCAGAGACCTGGTTTTCGCTACAGACAAGCCTCTTATATAAATAGATTTGGAAAAGTAAATTAGAATTTGCGTGCATTACGCCACAAGTCAAATCGGGCTGTGTTTAAACACCTTCCGGTGGTCCACAAGGTAGTTGAGCGCACAATACAAAAGCCGTGATTTAGCGAGTGTGAAGCAGTCAACCCTAAGGTACCATCATTGAATAAAGCTGAAGCACCCATCAAGAGTATGAAATCCGATAGAGCGCCAGAGATGGACTGTATTTCATCCGAGAGCTGACTGAGCTTCAAAGCTGACCCGTCTTTGTCAGCCCTTTTCAGCAATATATGGGAAACCGCAACTTTTCCGGTGGACTGGACGCGGGGTATATTGATCAAAGTCCTAAAAAATGAGACTTAACTGAATGCGGTAACTGGCGTGGCATCACGTTGCTCTGTATTAAGTACTCTCAAAGTACTCTATAGGGCAGTCCTCAACCGGATCCAGGAGACGATCGACGGCGGCAGCAAGCTGGATTCCGTGCTGGTCGATCATATGTAGACCACCCAGCAAACACCAACTCGTATTTCAATGTACGAAAATTATCGTTATTGACTTTTAATAAATTCAGGATCGTAAATATAGCCTAATAAAATGCACACAAGTTTATATTTTATCGTATTTGACGATAGCAAGTGATTGACCTGCGATTTCCAGTACAGAATTGTATAGCATTAAAAAACTAATCGCCTTGAGTCCGATATTATCGCATACAAAGACTTATGAAGTTGAATTATTATCGTATATTTTGTAGTACGTATATGGCCTCCAAATCAATACGACTAAGCTAGTTTTGTGCATTAGATACGATTTTTCAGGGTATATATAGGTACATCTAACTCATCTGTTACTCTGATTTGCATATGAAAATGTTTGCTGGGCATATCACAATGCTTCGCATTATATTGAATTCCAGGACTCTCTTCTGCTGGTACACGGAAAGAAATCTGATTCCGATACCATGAATAGATTCATGAAAACATGAAGCTTGAATTGCTGTCAAATCATGACTGAACTGCTATATCAAGCAGCGCAAAATCATGAATAATAAATCATGATCTTGCGTTGTGTTGTACTGTAGCAAAGTTGTAGGTAGCAAAGTTCATGACGATCATGATAATTATTCATGGTGTATTTTCATAAAACATAAGCTAGAAACCTGAAATCATGAGTCATTTTGCTCATTTTGGAAAATAAATTTCTATCCGTGTATTCGTTGAAATCGAAAAGGCGTTCGACCGACTTAACCATGAAAACATCTGGAACGCACTTAGGGGTCACTCATGGAGGCTCAGTACGAGGTGAAGGTTTTGCACAACAGCGTCTTGTCCGAGGTCCGACCCTATAAGGGTTACTGCTGGTGTGAGACAGGGCTACATTTTGTCACCGCTGTTGTTTCTTATGGTATTTCTTGAACAACGACGCAATTTCCGGCAGGCATTTCGTATTATAAATTTGCCTATCCCGGAGCCAGTCCGGAGCGAAAAATGAGCGACTTTGACATCCTCTTCTCGCTGATTGTCAGCCACAGCAGCACCTTCTTGGGAAACTTGGCGTATGAAATGAACTTCACCTCGGAGTTCACTTCCTTCGTGCGGGAAGTAAAATACGAAGTGCCCTGCCAGTCGTTCCCATCCAGGGTGAGATAGGTCTCGTCGTCCATCACCGCCACGTCGCGATTCGCCGGTAAAATCGTCTTGACCATCTTATTCAGCCGCTGCCGCTGCGTCATTGCCTGCAACTCCGAGGCCAGTCTGCTGAGACGGGACTGCCACTTCCTGACATGTATGTCCATGTTCACCAGGTACTTTTTCACTGTTTGGCCGGTTGCACCGACCTTCCGGCCGAGCGCTTGCAGCAATGTAGCCACTTTTACTTCGGTCTTCCTTTTCAGCATCCTTAGGAGCTTCTTGTCGCTCAGGGTCGTCGGCCGTCTCCAATAGTGCCAAAATATTGTAGATGCCGGAACGGTTGTATCCGGCGCCCACAAAGTGCCGCACGATGTCCGTTTTCGACGCAGCGGGGTATCGTTCTTTGAACGCGTCCACTTCTAAACGGAGTAGCTTCACTCTTTTCGCCATCATTGTTAGAGTTCGACTGATAGTCTATAGACTATAGATAGTCTATAGTCTATAGATAGTCTGATAGACCTTTGAAAAAGGCCAAAACCAAAGGCCGAAACGTCAGGCAGTATAAAAAAGCCGTTTTCAATATATAACTGACTGGAAAGCCGAAAATCCACAATACAATTATTATTAACAGAAATAAAGATTGAAAATGCCAACTCTGTCTCTGAGACATATTAATAGAGCAAAAAGGTTTGATAAATTCATGCCCTAACAAGTTTTATCTCCAACGTGCACAACTGTGGAAAACACTCAATAAACTACTTTGCATTAAAATGAATGAATATTTCGGCATTATGCAAATGTTATAAATGTTAAATCATGCCTTTAATCCTACGTCAAAAGTGTTTCGGCCATCCGGCTTTATTCCATTGAAACTGGCAGCTTCCTCCTCTATTACCAGTTAAGCACCATGTAATATTATATTTCACAAAATTCATCATCGTCAGCATTTAGCACGATAAACTGTTACAATTTAAGCCGTCCGCAAATATTATATAATTGGATCCTTCTAACTACACGCATCAACTATCTCGGCCGTTCTGCTCTCGTGTGAACCTGTGAGATGATGAGGTGATACGCGCCTGAGAATCTCACTACACACTGCCCCCGTTGACGGTTGACCGTGCCGTCCACAACAAGACGCGTTCAGTAATTACAATGATAGCAATAATAATAATAATGATGATTACAATGATGCTGCTGATGATAATGTGATCAAGATCTAGAGGAAAAAGTAGTCTACTGTACTGTTTACATTTTACTCAATCTACTCTCCTGCATAGCGAAGTCAGGCAAGACAAGGCAAGGCAAAGCAAAGCAAACAAGGCTGTTGGCCACGGTTTGTCCACGGGAACTCTTATCACAACGTCATCGTTAATGATATAATGCTAGCGGAGTAGCTAGTCAGTTTGTAATATTTATAATCTCATCTGGAAGCGTAAATGCAATTAAGGATGCATTTAATGACTACTGGTTGGAGGTTGTGTATCTTCGAAGCCATATGTCTTTTTATCGCTGAGCAAGTGTGCATTCCTACGGAGGTGCATGTGCAACACTGTATGTATGCTCATCGCGAGCTAGGTAAGGTAAGGGTTCTCTCTGAATGAGAAAAGATAAACTAATAACCAACCGTGGAACGGCGGCAGGCAGCAGCAAGCAATGCAATTTTACTGCCATAAAATGGTTAATTATGAAATTATTAAGATAAAGTGTTGGATTTATTGGTCTCCGGCGAACTGCCGGCGCTGAGCATCTTGCACTGTTCGAGAAACCACCGCAATTTAATGAATCATAACTGGAAGCTCTGTTATCGGTTTTAGAGGACCAGTCAGTGGATCGCGATGGTATTCGAGGCCACAAGAAGTGCCGCTTGCTTCGCGGCTCGCTCGTCCATTCTAGGTAATGCTGATGACGTTGAGTTAAAAGCTTTTTGCTGTTTTAGTTGATTTACTTCCCAGAGTTGGCTCATTGGACACCACTCATTAGCTGTGGGAAAATAGTACGTCATGCTACCGGGGCAGTTAGGTTTCTCGGGCTTGTCAGTGACACATCATCGCAATGGTTATTCGTATATAATTGTGAGCTGGCAGTAAAGATGACAATTTCTTTTAATAAAAATTTTCCGCGAAACTAATAAATCTTAAAGTTCTCAGTTCAGTGCTAGCTGGAGATATTTCCCTCGATCCGGAGGTAATATCTTTTTGTAGATGATTAAGAAGTTCATTCACTAAGAACTCGTCATGTGATCCGTCAACTCAAGCTAAATATATATAAAAAATGCACCGACCACATCAAGGTGCGCCTGGAGTATGCAGGAAGACATAAAAGATCAATATTTCACTTGACCACGCAAACATACTTTTTTGCCCGGCCCTTATGGATGGGCTCTAACGAGGCGGAAAACCGTCACACTTTCCTTTGACCGCCGCCGCCGCCGCCTGACTGAATGTAATGTTTCACCAGAGAGCACTGAAAAGGGACACTGTTGTCGTGATGTTTGCTTGGAAAGCCGAAGAAAACTGAAAGACAACAAGGAACGGAACGCACATCACCTATGCTCGTGATGGCGAACCCATCGAATGTCACCGCGGCCGCCCTGGCACCCTGACTCCTGAAAGGGGAAGGAAAAATGCATCTGAAGATGCTTGCCTATTTGATCATGAAGCACTCTTCGAAAGTTTGTTTTTCCTCTTTCTCGCCCTCGAAAGTGCACCGAAACATCATCATCAAATATTTTAATGCTCGTCTTTCTCGTCCAACAAAAAAAGAAGGTTTTGTTGAGGTGGGCACGGACATCGGACATCGGAGGGATCAGCACACATAAACACCCATAAGGGCAGGTATAACTTTTCAAATAAAATCACCGAAGCGAGTAATTTCGAGTAGTTGACCATGCGCAAATATTAACCCGGCATAAGCAATTCGGATTATTGGAGATCGTGTGGAGCAAAATCAATCATCTCTCTCTCTATCTCGAACGAAAGGCTTTCAGGAGCTCACTCCAGCTAACTGGCCAAAGGACGGTGTCGAAAGAATGCCATCCGCAGGTATTTTGCAACCACTCCCGTCCACACTCGTCGTCAGGGAAGACGGCGACGATGGCCAAGATCTGTACTGGCACGAAAAGACACGCATTCCTCTGGGTCTCGGCAGTAATCTGATACATTAGCTCTTCAGTTACTGTTACTGATCGATACGTTGTCAACCAGCAGCGCAAAGGCAGAACGGAACCGATACTCTTGAGAAACATGACATGCTTCGGAGCCTTTGAAGAGCCTACACAAATGGTTAGAAGGACGATCGCAAGTCAATTATCGACGATGTCAGAAAGTTTACATAACAAGCCTCCCAAAGCTCGGCAGTTTTTACAGGCGAATCGCCGAGATTCTGCGGCTAGTCATCCGTGGCGAATTGAGCTGAAGAGAAATTGTTTATTGGCCTAGCGAAGGTTACGCAAAGTTTATTCGTACTTGCCACTGCCGGCCGATGCAGCACACTGTGAACGATCTGGATTTACACATTGAGCCGGGGCCATGACTTTAAATCATCCACATTGCCCCCGGCGCTTGACTGTTGCCAGCTGGCTACCGATTCGCCGTTTTAAACGCAGAGAATAATACCGACAGAGTGCAGCCACGGTCCTGATGTGGTGCTACTACAGGCGAAGGCGGCAGTGAAAATGGAGACTCCGAAGCGATGCGTTTTCCCACCAAATCATTCCCGACCGAACCGACGCCGAATGAAACTGATTTATTTCCCATTTAGCGAATTTCTGTTTTCGCTTAATGAGTGCAAAAAATGATATCATATCGCCTACAAGGATCTCTCATTAAAGAGGCGAATCGATCCGCGCGCAGGGAAACCAAACGGAAAACGTCCCTCCCTAGTCGATAGCGTATCGTCTGTTTGCGGATAAGGAACTACTTTCGGGTTATAACGTTGTTATAAACACAATCGTTGACTTCAATTGATTTATGTTGTAACGTTTGATTGTCGTTGTATGGTTAAAATTTGGTAGCTTTTCTGTACGGTATTTCTTTTTTACTCTAACTTCAGGTAACATACGAAGCGTATTATTGTTAACCCAACATTTCGTTTTAAATATTTGTATTTTTTATTAATTTAAGACATTTTACATCAGCGATGCATTCGTGTCTGTGAAAGGTATTTTAATGAACTTTTCAAATTTCATAAATTTGACCCGCTTACTAATTGTAAAAACATCGAACATTTCATTTTGTCATGATGTACAGATTAAAGAGATCACCCTTTTTAATATTTCATGTACAATTGAGAGTTTTATAACAAAGAGAATTTTTTAATCGAGCAAAAAAAAATGGATTTTAGGTAGTTTTACTCAAAGTTTAATGCAAAAATCTACAAAAAAAAAGACAAAAACGAAAGAAAATTTCTTTGGCCGGTTTTCGAAAATTTTACTGTTTAAATTCCCATTTGTATTTCGTGCTAGAAGCGTTAACTCAACTCGTAGGGGAACTGTAGGTAAGACGAACAGGTTAAGAAGAACATCTAATATAATACAGAGAACTTATGATTTACAAAACCTAAATACAGTTTACTTCAGTTCAATATATTGTTTTCAAAAGTAGCTAGTGAAATATTTAAAAAAAAAAGTTTTTTAATGTGTATTTTGAGTTTTAAAAATGGTCCGAAAAAGTGAAGTTTTTTAGTGCTGCGGGTGAAACGGACAATGTGTGGGGGTAAGATGGACAGGTATTGTAAATTTGCCAACAGTAAGCATATTATTATTTTTGACCCTTTACAAATTAAATACGTAAAATATGGTGGTGTAGCGTGTAAAAAGTGAAGGGGGCAGTCCACCCCCTCCCACCAGTGGCAGCCAATCGAAAATTGTATGGCAGCGGCAATATGAACAAGCATTCCAAAGTCTATTTCGTGCCTGGCTGCTGCTAATTTGTTTGAAGTTCATATTTGCCGGTTAAATTTTCATTTTTATGCATGAGATAATACTAATAAGCAAAATCAACAATTTTATTACAATATGTTCACTGACCATCTTACCCACACTGGCAGCTGTCCATTTCACCCCATCATTATACATATTTTTGAAGCGTTCACAATTTTTCATATGTGAATAAAATTACCTATTTTTTCAATGCAGACGTTACTTGAAAAGGTATTAAATCGAAATATTTCATGTTATGGGTTACATTTTAGAATTAAACCACTCAAAAAGCTTATTTTCGATGACAAAAAAGTTACATCCAAACGCAGCATTACTTACAATTTTCAGTTTTTCTGTACTTTATCAAAATTTGAAGGTTCTAAATGATGATGGAAACGTTCAGAAATCATGAGATAGTAAGATGGTAGGATGCCCATTAAAACACTTACGAATTTTAATGCTTAACTGGTAGAATCAACCACCTGTCCGTCTTACCCACCCTGTTCGTCTTACCCACAGTTCCCCTACACTAATTTTTTGAGTTTTTCAGGCCATAGAGCTTACAGATAATTGATTTTATAGAAAAAATTTAGCTCATATCCTACAAATTATTGTTTTGCCTCCCGATTTTTAAGCCAACTTCCAAGGGGGGGGGGGGGTGACAAAACTATAAAAATAATTTGCTACATAATTTGCTTTGCTGACCTTTCAAATATTTTATAAAGTTTTCGTCCTTCCGATGTTGGACAACTGAAGGGGGGCGAAAAAAACAAAGATTTTTTTAATCACGTAAAAACAATTAAAATTTTTATCCATTTTTACTTAAAGTTTAATCGTGAAAACAGAATTTATTCTTGTTTCTCTTATATACGTTATTATTTTCCATGCAAAAACCTATGAAAATAAAGTCAAAATCTGAAAAACAAATTTGGACCAATTTTCTTAAACTTCCACTTTTGTTTCGTTCTAGAAGCGTTAACACTTCGTACACTCCGAGTTCTTTAAGCACAGATAATTGATTTTATTCAAAAAAAAAAAAATACTCAAATTCATCAAATTTTTGTTCGTCCCCTGATTTTTAAAGCCAAGGCCGGGGGGACAAAAACTTCAAAAATAATTTGCAATGGCCTTATAAAAAAAATTGAAATTACTTTCAGAAGATATGAATTTTGAAAGAAAGAAAGGTTGGCAAAAATGATGACTTTTGGGTCACCCTGACGCAGAAAGAAGCACCTAAGGACCAAATCAAAAAAATGCGAGTCCAAAATTTTTCGAAAAAGTAACTAGTATACAAAATTTGAACAAATTTGGAGTACTTTTAAAGTTTGCTTCAATTACTGATTTATGATCGTACTTGGTGTTGTGGAATGGTCTTATTTGTAAAAATTCATCACTTTGGAACCACTTAACCGATTTCAATGAATTTAGTTGTAAATTTTTTATAATTGCACCACCATAAAAAAATTGTGTTTTCAATGTTTGAGGATCCTCACGTTTTACATTATTTTCTAGAGAACTCTGATTTTTTTCACAGAACATATCGAACACTGAAAAATGTAATTTATGTTTTATTTTAAGATACAATTGTTTAAAGAAATAAAGTGATCATAATGGTATTTCTTTTTAATTGGCTTTAGAAAAACGGATATTTTCGCAAGGAAGTACCAGAAACAATTACAGGAATCCCCCGAATAAGACAATGCATGGGTGGTCCTCTACACCCAACGCGATATCTCAGCTGTTCATTTACCTATAAAGTTGATTTTTGGTAGTTGACAAGGTTATAGCAGATACCAGTAATGTACCAAAAATTAACTTTCATAGTTAATGGGCCACTAAGAATTTTCCGTGGGCGCACAATACCTCCACCACCCTCGGGGGACTGCTGTATTTTCTTGTCAGAAATAAATATTTCCTGCAGCTTAAAATGGAAATTTCAAGTCTCTAACGCATTATCACCGATTTTTTTAAAATTTGTATACAAAATTATACAGCTTTGGATTTTGGATACGATATGCTTGGATATGTGAAAAGATTTGTGGGGAAAAAATTATAACGAATCTTTTGGTTTTCAAATCTTGAAAACATGAAGAAAAATTCGGTTCAATGGTTTAAAAGTAGAATTTTCTATTATTACTGCAGCCGAAAATGCTCAAAATAATAATTTTTACCTCTCCCTGGCAAAGATTTTTATATAGCTTTTGAGGTTTGTAAACGAAACACAGCTAGAGAAAAAAGGAAAAGAAGACAAAATTTTATTTTTTCAGCCATCTTTTCTTCTTCTTTTTCATTTTTCTCAGGCTGTGTTTCGTTTACAAACCTCAAAAGTTATAAAAGTCTTTGCCAAGCCAACGAAGGGGTATTTGTGCATGTGGCATGACGTAGCAATTCTTAAAGCGAGGAAAACCAGCAACTGTCTTATCCGAGAATAGTTTTTGAGCGTTTAATGTGCTGCTTTGCGTCAATTAGTTAGTAGTTTACATAGTTTTAATTGTATTTCTGCCAAGTATGCAAGCCAATAAGCACTTAAGTCGCTTTAATTTTGGAATTTTGGATGCCAATTTACAACACCTATACAGTCAAAAAGCTAATATACAACAACGTGCAGTATAAAATGCCAGATATGCTGATTTGCTGCCTATGTTAATGCTTATTGCTTGCCTGGGATGGGTAGTTTAATCTACAAATTTGCCATTCTTCCTCACAGTAAAGTAGAATACTACTCCCATCTTTGCTTAGCCAGAAAGCGGATAGCAATATTCGCCGTGATCGTACAACATTTTGCCGAATGCCATTTCATGAAAATCGTTAAGCGGAATGTACCATTTCACGGAAAACTTTTTCGTGGAAAGTACCATTTCGCAGGGGTGATCCTCTCCTTACTCGCTGTCGTTCGTTCGGACCCAACTGAAGGAAAGTTATACAGGTCAGTATACCTAGGAAAATAAATGTACCTAGATAGAGGTGAATTCTGCAAGGGGGCGGCCCCCGTAGTGGCCGGAGCTTCCGACGACAGGTCGCCGGCAACACTCGCGGCCGTCTCGCCCCGAATTATCTAGTGTTACTTTAGATAGTTTTTGCTGTCTTGTTATTGACTAATGTTTAATGGAAGAGTCTCGAATTTCTGGAGTTCGATTAGTGTTTGAGTTACGCATAAATTTCTGTTTTATTTGTATGAGAGTCCTTATCCCCCTACCACAGGATTGAGAGGTCTCTAACCATCATTAAATTCTAGACTCCAAAATCCCCCATATGCTAAATTTCGTTGCATTTGCTTGATTAGTTCTCGAGTTATGCGGAAATTTGTATTTCATTTATATGGAAGTCCCCCCCCCTCTTAAAAGAGGGAGGGGTCATAATTCACCACAAAAAAAATTTCTTTGTTCTAGAACCCCCACATGCCAAATTTGGTTCCATTTGCTTGATTAGTTTTCAAGTTATGAGGAAATTTGTATTCCATTTGTATGGGAGCTCCCCCTTCAAAACAGAGGAGGGGTCTTAATTCATCATAGAAAAAAAAAATTTGTCTCCGAAAGTTCCCACATGCCAAATTTGGTTCCATTTGCCTGAGTAGTTCTCGAGTTAGGAGTAAATTTGTATTTCATTTGTATATGAGCCCCCCTCTTAAAAGAGAGAGGGGTCATAATTCACCATGGAAAAAATTTCTGCCTTCTAAAACTCACACATGCCAAATTTGGTTCCATTTGCCTGATTAGTTCTCGAGTTATGAGGAAATTTGTATTTCATTTGTATAGGAGCCCACCCTCTTAAGCAGGGGAGAGGTCCTTAATTCATCAAAAAAATTCTTGCCTCGTAAAACACCCACATGACAAATTTGGTTCCATTTGCTTGATTAGTTCTCGAAATAAGAGAAAATTTGTATTTCATTTGTTTGAAAGCCTCCCCTCTTAAAGGGGAGAGGAGTCATAATTCCATTTCTAAAGAGGGGAGGGACCTCAATTCACCATAGAAAAAATTCTTGCCTCGAAAAACACCCACATGTCAAATTTGGTTCTAATTGCTTGATTAGTTCTCTAGTTATGCAGAAATTTGTGTTTCATTTGTAGGGGAGCCCCCCCTCTTAGGGGGGAGGGGTCTCTAACTATCATAAGAACCTTCCTCGGCCCCAAATTTTCAAATTTTTACGCCGATCGGTTTAGTAGTTTTTGATTCTATAAGGAACATACCGACAGACTGACAGACAGAAATCCATTTTTATAGGTATAGATTTGTATGGGATGTTTTCGATAGGAACATACGGACATTCCATCCATTTTTATAGGTATAGTTTTCAATATTTTCAAATTGCACTGTCGGATTGTACCCACATTCGTAGTCTTACGTGAACTCCTCATTTCCCTAGGCACAGACCTCCATACTTTTTCAATAATGGCAGTCGATGTTCCACAGCCTGCTCGAAAGCCGTATTAACATTGTTTGCACACAAGAAGTTAATATTTTTAACGAACTACGGAACTACTCAGCCTAGATCAGTGATTTTCGTAGCAAGTGAAATGGATTTTAAGCATTCTAGTAAACGTTTCAAAGCAAGATGGGTTTCGCTTGTGCGTCAGTAGCGAAGAATTGTCCTCCAGAGAGAATTTTATCGCTGTGATTTTTTTACACTACCCTTTTTAAAATTCAAAAATGTATTTTTATTCCTTTTTGAAATTCTATTTTTTGAAGAATTAAGACTGCAAAGTCGAAAGAAACTCCATTCATTTATAGAAATAAAGTTATTACAATATAATGGAGATGAATGGTGTTTTATTACCTGCATGGAAACGAATATTTTCGGCAACCAAAAACCAAAAATATCTACTTCTTTGCCAAAAATAACTATTTTCATGAAGTTGAAAAAAAAATTATCCATCTCTAATGCATTATCACTACTTTAATTTTAAAAATTTGCAACCAAAATTAGTCGTGTCTGGATTTTGGGTATGTGAAGTAGAATCTTAAACTTTTGAGAAAATTCACAAAATGGGGGGTCTGAAAACACGAACAATCTTATATTTTGAATTGTTTTGCCATTATACAAAGCTTTGATCTTTAAGCCAATGTTATTCCTGAATATATTTTGTTTGATCTCGAAATCATCAACATCGGTATAGCGGTTCAAAAGTTGAATTATTAAAAACATGTAAAAGAGAAAGAGCTTTGTAGAACATATTTTGCACAGAATATGAGCTGATATTCAGCCAAACTTAAAACTTTGAAAATGTACTCAAAAATTATAAAGATTAATTTGGCAATAGTTCCTTTACCATTATGAAGTATTCATAAACAAACACTTATAGAATGCCATGGCCATGCAATGTTTCACATTAAAAAAATTGCACCGAATTCGGTAAAATTTTACTAAAATCTGAACAGCTGCGCTTTCGTTAGATGTGTCGGTTATAATAAACATTACCGAACTTCTATGAACTTTGATTTCTCAAAAATACTGATGCTTTAGAAATTTTTACCACACATTTTGTAAAACCTAAATCCGGACATACCGACAAAACTAAACTAAATGGTTCAGTAAAAATTAATAAATGTTTATTGCAATGTTTATTTATACCTTTGCATGTAAAGTTATGTAAAATGTCGTTCCATATGCATGATTTATTTAAAAATTCATTGTTTTGGTTACACTAATAGGACAGTATTAGGATACCAAAACAAAAATCGGACTTTTGTTAATACAGGTTTCGATTTTGGCAAGGCCCGATTTTGACAACAAAAGTACGCAACGTATGCATTGGACCTTAAGAGTGACAGACTTTTGCTTAAGTCAGTTAAAAATACTGAATAAACTTGTTTAAACTTCTAACTAGTTTCATAGATTTATTACAAACCCAACAAAAATTATTATAATCTGCAGTAAAAATTCCAATAATATGAACAAGACTTTCACAAGTGGTTTCCTTATTTATGAGATTTCATTTTAATTCTTTAGTTGATAAATTTAGTTAAGTAAATTATATGCATTTGACTTTGTTGAACAAGGGTCTGGCTTCTCTACAGTTTACGTTTATTTCTTGACCAGCCGAAAGAGCAAACAATATGGTCGTGGGTCGACCTTTGATTCAAACATTAGACCTAAGATTAACGTTGAGACCTAAGATTAGTGAGTATAAAACTATATTCAACTTCGCTATTTAGTTAAATTTCCATAGAAACCTGCTGTAATAATCTTTATTCATACAAATTTCTGAAAAGCTACCATATTCTTGTCGAATTTGAAACCATAAGTTTGGGAAATCCAACCAACCGAATAAGTGGTCCACTGAATGGTCAGTTCCAACCCTCTACATCACATATATAACCGAGCGTACTTACCACCATGATCCGGTGATGGGCATAATTAATATCAAATAAATTGCAATCAGCACAAAACGCATGTTGCTACTCTGTATGTAGTGCTGCCGTTGCGATGCGATTCCGATGGTAGCCACCGATGTATGACGGCGGCGGCTGCGGCGGCGGCGGCGGCGGTTACAAATGCGCTGCCGGTTGTATGTCACAGGCGGCGACCCAGGTTGGGGGCCGCTACCGCACACTGTTTGTTGCAGCTCACTCCCGGAGCCGAGCAAATATCACAGCCTATAAAAAGCGATTATGTTGACTTCCCCTCGCTCTGTGGCCACTCTCTCTGGCCGACCACGACCAGTCCGCTTCTGGCACCGATTGAGCCACAGCTAAACGCCCCGCAGCACTGTTTCCTGCTAGGTACTTTCACGTGACCAGCCACAATGAATTCACTTGAACATCTGAAATTGGCACCGCACTTTTCCTTTTTATTGGTTTTATTGAATTTTAATTAAGTCGTGATCCACTTGAAGTTTTTGTTTTGTTATTGTTTGGTTTCTTACTGAGTTTAAAAGCGTCACTTGCATAAGTAATCAATTACGAAGGGTGCTGAATTTCCAGACTGGTGTGTGCAACCTTTTCTCCCTCGAAACTTGGAGCCTCGGGCTGTTATCACACGAACTACTTCTGATGGCAGCGGTGATGGTGCAGTTTTGAATATGGGATTGGTTCAAGCTGCTGAGTGCACCGAGAAGCCATGCTTTTGCTGCTGGCCTTAATTATGATTGCGACCCACCACCAATCGCTCTGTGTCAATGAATAATTATTCACTTTGGGAGTCATTTTCGGTGAAAAGGAAGACATTAATTTCGGTGCTTTTCGGAGGCCAGGGGGAAAACCGTGCGTGTAAGCCAACCCGGAGGAGTTTCCCCGGCCCCGGCTGTGCTCAGATTACCACTTGAAGACCACCATTTGCGCGAGCGAAAGGACCACCTCGGTGGTGCGCAGTTTGTTTCACTTGACCTCGAATCGATGAAGTTTTCGGGGCGGAAAAACTTTCACACGGCGTTCTTGCACAAGATCACACACTGCAGCACAATCGTTTTCAAGCTAAATCGCGTAGTACATTTGGCCGGTTCAAGCACACTTCCCGAACTAAATACTAATTATCTTTCGGATTTTATCTGACTGCGGTTTATTTTCATTCGACGCGCGGTGGAGTAAAATCAGCGCTCTCAGCAGCAGCGCCAGGAAACACACACTCTCTCTCCACGAGAACCCGCCAGCAAACTACATGTGGATGTGGTACAAACCCGGGCCTGGCTGGAGGATGTTGCTTCCTTCTAAAGTTTCGCTTCACATCCGACGGCATTAACGTTCGGCAGCAACTTACAGCGGCGGCGGCGGCAGATCTTCAAACACTGGCTAGTGGCTCTCGGCTGCAGCGGCAAACAGCAAACAGTTCTTCGCGCATCTGCGCCACTAGCAACATTACTGAGCTGCTCCCTTTTTTCGGGTCCGTGTATTCGGCCGGCTCCGTGTATTTTGTGCGCCGGTTTTAAGCTACAGGGCCGCGCACGCCATGCTGACGGACATCCCCCGCAAACGATAGCAGCAGCAGCAACAGCACATGCGAATGCACGAATGGCGAACTTTTTGGCAAAGATTTTTTTTGTGCTGCTATATTTTACTTCGCCTTTACATACATTTTATTTGCACGAAGCACTGAGGCGTAAATCATTCGGAGGCTTGGAAAAGCGAGCACGTAAATCGCGCGCAAGAGCTGCTGCTACCGTGCACTAGTGTCGGTTTGCACGTGGGTGGAAATGAAGGCGAGGCAAGGATTTTAATGCGCGGAATCAGCTAAATAAGTTGGAACTAGTTTTGGCATACTTAATAGTTTTTAAACTGGCGCCTGTTGGCGGCGACAAATAAATACAGTTGGAATGATAGATAAGATACGCATATGATATTCTGGAGGAGGCATCAGATATATGAAAAAGCGATAAATAAAAAAATGCAAGAAAGAAGGAATAAAAAAGAAGAAATAGGAAAAATAGGGATAACGCAGAAGGAGTAAGAGAAAATAAAAAGAAGGGGTAAGAAAAAAGGAACACGGAAGAAGGAATAATAAAGAAATAAAAAGTAAGGAATTAGGTGAAGGCAAAGAGGATAAATGATAAATACTAATTCAAAGATTAAATATACTTACAAAAGCAGCGTCCTGATTTCAGAACTGGTCACTTCGGGTTTTGTTCGATTATCGATGATGTAATTTAAAATCACAACTTGAGTTTAAAGTTTTATTGGGGTTTTCGCGACGAATGTTTCGAATGTGTGTGTGTGTGTGTGTGTGTGTGTGTGTGTGTGTGTGTGTGTGTGTGTGTGTGTGTGTGTGTGTGTGTGTGTGTGTGTGTGTGTGTGTGTGTGTGTGTGTGTGTGTGTGTGTGTGTGTGTGTGTGTGTGTGTGTGTGTGTGTGTGTGTGTGTGTGTGTGTGTGTGTGTGTGTGTGTGTGTGAAACGCTTTCCAATCACGAGTCCAACACGCAAAATTATTGTATTATTGAATATTTTTAGTTAATTGTGCTACGCATAGTGTGGCTTATTGCACCGTCTTCTTGAAACCACAGCTTCTCCATATTAAGGGCACTCAATTGTGGCGCAAAAATTCGGTGATCATGGTTCTACAGCGGTCACCTTGAGCTATCGCTTTTTAAGAAAAAGACACGAATGATCCCTCGGGTCGATAAAGCGAACCAAATAGTGACTTTTCAACTTGCAATAGTGTTTTGATAACGGTTTGTGAGATCAGGCTTTAATTAATTTTTTATAACGATAGTTTTTTTACAATCGACAACAGTAACGGTAGAAAATAGTAATGAAACAAAGTTTGTATAACGTTTCGAACCCAACTTTCCATAGGCCTATGTCCTTCCTACCCCATCAAGGCTAACGAGTGGAGTCTGTTGTTAATTTAAGTATTATATTTCGTAGCCGTCTTTTATAGCATCCTACTTGTAAAAAGCCAACTAGCATGCTGCGTCCGTTAGTGTTATTCGGATCATTGGTTAACTGGCGTCAAATTGGCGTTGACGGATGCGTGAACGTTCGGTTCGGTTCTTTATGTCCTTGTTTATGTAATTAAGTGAGTGAGTAGTGACAAGAGAATAGTGAGTAAAGAATTTATTTTTGAATAGATATTATAATTGCGACCAGTATTGTGATCTATAATGATATCGTCCAGTGTATTTTTCTATATTCCGCACTTTGTTCTTTTTGCAATATGGCTATTAATTGTTCACTCAATTGCTTATTATCCGTGACTAAGTGTCAGTGTTTTTCACTCTTTTTTTCCTCCGTGTGAAGGGGGTTTACCCTAATGGAATTTACAACTAAAATAACAAGACCAGAGTTTGTTTTTAAACCAGCCAACTTTAACGGTTGACCGGTGTCCATCAACTTCGTCTCTTCAGAATCGACTCAATAATTTTCTCTATACATCAGTTCATAACATAGGCTAACGTAAAAAGAGAGTTATAATGGACGAGTGACTACATTACGCATCTCGAGCCAGTATCTTTCTCAAAACTTGCTCTGGCAAGAAGCTTCGTTGTATGACCAAAGGGCGTGGGCTGCGCTTTAGGCGAAACTGTTTCCGGATACTGCGGTATTTTAAAGAATTTAGACAGGGCCCATTATTCAAATTCGACACATCCTAAGCAAGGTCCCCGGTCGCCCATATTGGTAACGCCTCGACATGGGATGGAGTTACCATTCCCTTAGTGTGATGATGACAGTGAATAGTGAGATAGTGAATAGTATGTGGATATGTAGTAAGATGATAATAGAGACTAGTAACAAATGAGAAATGAGAAATGAGAAATGAGAAATGAGAAATGAGAAATGAGAAATGAGAAATGAGAAATGAGAAATGAGAAATGAGAAATGAGAAATGAGAAATGAGAAATGGGAAATGAGAAATGAGAAATGAGAAATGAGAAATGAGAAATGAGAAATGAGAAATGAGAAATGAGAAATGAGAAATGAGAAATGAGAAATGAGAAATGAGAAATGAGAAATGACAAATGAGAAATGAGAAATGACAAATGAGAAATGACAAATGAGAAATGAGAAATATAGGCAACATATCTGTCTAATGCTGGCCTAATAAGCCAGTCGTCGTGAGTTCGAATCTTGACTGGGAGAGGCTGTTAGAGTCATTAGGATCATAGCAACTGGCCCTGCAATTGTCCTTTAACAGCTGGCACAGAAGGTCAAGTTTCGATAACGGAATGTAGCACCTAGGCTTTGCTTTGCTATTCATCTTTCTGATATTCCTAGTAGTAGTAGTAGAAGTAGTAGAAGTAGTAGAAGTAGTAGAAGTAGTAGAAGTAGTAGAAGTAGTAGAAGTAGTAGAAGTAGTAGAAGTAGTAGAAGTAGTAGAAGTAGTAGTAGTAGTAGTAGTAGTAGTAGTAGTAGTAGTAGTAGTAGTAGTAGTAGTAGTAGTAGTAGTAGTAGTAGTAGTAGTAGTAGTAGTAGTAGTAGTAGTAGTAGTAGTAGTAGTAGTAGTAGTAGTAGTAGCAGTAGTAGTAGTAGTAGGGGAAAGCCACCATCATTGCAAGGGCTTGCCAGTAGATCCAAATTTGATTATCAAATGAATTTCACACTAATGCTGTTACAGAAGGGCCAAAAGGGATTAGGCGGACCCACAAGCAGAGGCACTTGTGCGCATTCCAGGGTTATAAGAGTCGCCTTCCAGCATTAGGATCCTTCCATGTAATAATCAATTTCGCTGTACCAACTTTAACCCACGTGATGATTTGTTTGTTTTAAATTGAGAAGTGCCATATTTGCTTCAGACCTTAAGGATTCAGGTTGGCAATCCACTCCATCATCCAGCCTTCCACATTTATGATATCAATAATAATACTGTTAATAATATGATACTAAGATGAAATGTGGCATATATGGGTAAAATTAGAACAATCTCACCAGCAGTCCTTCGTATGGAATAGAGTAGCTTCCTTTGAGGTTCCATAACTGCTTCTAATAGTTAATTTAATTTTTTCATTCTGGTATCCATATGCAGTATTAAAACACGTTTTGTCCAAAGTTTTTACTATATAGCAGGAGATGCTTCATAAGCTAAAACGAAAAAAATAATTAAAATAATTTATTAGGCTTACCTATTAGCTAGGCCGTGTGGCTCCGCCGTTTGCCCAAAACCGCGGTTTTGAGATCTGGCAGCCGGGAACCACCCAGTATCGCACCTCCTAGCTTGGCTACTCAATAGAGCATTACCAGGTATGGCCACGTGGAGCCGCTAGGTAGGGGCTTGGGATGGCTGGAGCTATATTGGACGCTCCTCATTTTCCTTCCCCATTTCATACCCACTTTCATCTTTCTGATATTCCTTGGGACAAACTGGCTGTACAAATGTTCCAGAATGTTTCCAGGTTGATGGCATGAGGATGTTTCTCCAAAAATTTGAAAGTTTCATTGCTGTTCATTGAACGTTGAACGTGGTGGTAAAATCAACACAAAATATTAAATCGATAACATTTGAAGAACCATTTGCTTCTCATCGTCAAAAACATTACAAGAATGCACCACACTGCATCCAAGAAGATTCTGCACCGTCTCACCAGACGAAAGCTGCACACTGTTACCTTTTTCACGAGGAATTACTAAAATTTGAAAATTGCGAGAATATGTTTGGTCCCGCCTTCAGAAAACGGTAAATATCTCAGCGAGATTTAAAGATACGTCCATACTTTCTTCGGCAAAGTTGTTCGTCATAAAATTTTCCATTTATACAGTAAAGCTAAGTTGCTTTGAGACACTGTTCGATACCCTGTTTTGACATTTATTTAAATGAAATTTTAAAAATTTTAAATTTTTCCCGAATTCAATAAATTTTTGTAACCATATATGACTCCAGACATGCCACCATAACTGTGTTATGAATGTATCAGATCTCAATTATTGTGAAAAAAATAGTTAAGTACCTTTTTTCATCTATTTTAACATTTCTAAAAATATTTTTTTGAATTTACTCCTGAAAAATGCCATTTTTTCATAAAACTCAAATGTGCGACCCCTAAATCGCGGCAACCAATGTTGACGTCATATAAAAGTTTTGTTGTGACACCCTAAGCTATCATTTGAGGGGTGAGCCCCCGGGTTTTCTTGAATTAAATTCTCTCGATTTCAATGCATGCAGTTACATACTAGGCAAACTAGGGAGCACCAAAGGATTGACTGTGGATACTTTCAACCGGATATTGTGAATGCCAATTGTAACGCTTTTAACCAACGACTGGTGATTTCAATAGCGACTGGGGATTTTTTTTTTCCATGTTGGGTATTTTTATCACTGCGACCATTTGTTTGATCTATTGTGATATATCCCCCATTTTACTATAGCTATGTTGTCAAGATGACGCACCACTATTAGAAGCGACCGTCATTGTTTGACTAATAGCATTTGTCCGTACTGGGAATTGTTCTCCAAATATCAAAGGGTTCTAACAGCCCTCTGTCGAAGAACCTTAATCTTTTATTAAAAATTGCCGGACATCGGCATAACAGGTGTTCCGAGTCTTCCTTTTCTATGCCACAGAAGCGACATATATCATCTTGAAGTTTTCCCATTTGCTTCAGATGATAGCGGCTCGGACAATGTCCTGTTATTAGACCAGTATAGATGCTTAGATCTTTCTTTGAAAGCTCCAGTATTTTGCGAGTCATAGAAATGTTTGGAGAGATAAACCGTTTCGACTGCCTAGCATTGAAGGTGTTATTCCAATTTGATTCCACTTTCCTACATTCCCATGCCTTCAGCTCCATTTTTAAAGCAGAAGCAGATAGGCCGCAAAAGGGCTCAGGTCCTATAAATTGATGAGAAGATCCGAATCTTGCAAGCGCATCAGCCCTTTCATTTCCATCAATTCCACAGTGACCTGGGACCCAATATAAGTTGACTTGGTTACGGCAAGATAATTTTTGGAGTGATTGAATACATTCCCAGACGTGTTTTGATGTGCATGTCGCCGACTTTAAAGCATTTAGAGCTGCTTGACTATCGGACATGATGCATATATTTGAATGTCTATAGTTTCTGCGCAAGCACACAGTAGAACACTCTAGAATTGCTTGAATTTCAGCTTGGAACACAGTTGGCCATCTACCCATAGAAATTGACATGTCTATTCCTGGGCCAGTTACTCCTGCTCCCACTTGGTTGTCCATTTTTGAACCATCTGTGTAAAAAACCGTCGAGCCTTGGCGAAGATCGGGACCACCGTCTTCCCAGGAATCACGCCTAGGCTCAAATACACGAAAAATTCGGTCAAAGTTGTATTTTTTCGCCATCCAGTCTTCATTATTGATTACCAGAAGATTAATACTAATAGTCTTTAGAATACTGAGATGACCTGTAAGATCACCATCAAAGAGGTTCATAGATCTTTTGATCCTCAGAGCACTCTTTTCAGCTTCTAATTGTATGAACTGATGCAGTGGAAGCATATAAAGTAAAGCATCCAATGCCTTCGACGGTGTACTTCTCATTGCACCTGTTATTGAGAGAGTGGCTAGCCTTTGAAGTCTTTCTAGCTTTTTCTGAGAAGATTTCTCTTTTGTTTTTGGCCACCAGACCAACGAGGCATAGGTAATCCTGGGTTTCACAATAGCCGAATAGATCCACTGGATCATCTTCGGTTTCAGTCCTTGCGACTGGGGATAAAAACAAAGGAAAAAAGATTTGAATTAGACTAATTTTAGACAAATGTCATGGATATAAAATGCAAAGCCTTGGGCCTAAACGTCTTTCTAAGACTTAACCCTTCTTCATCGACAGACTTCGCGGCCGGGCAGAACTCAGGATAGTTACGGGGCTAGTGCAAAAATCGTACTTACTCTATTTAGTATGTTATAGATTACTGTGCATGAATACACTCTAAATTAAAATTTATGCAAGCATCTTATTTTTGGGACCATTTACTTTACTGACAGCTATTACTACTAACCCTGTATGTTCCACCATAACTCTGGAACGTTTGGATGGTTTTCCATCAGACACATGTTCTTTGACACAAGAAAATCATCACACAGAGGCTTGACAAAAGACGAGGTAACAGGGGGGTCACACAAGTAAAGCGGCGGCCCCTTTTTCCTACATCTGGACCGATAGCGGATGTGCTGGATGACAAGTGGAGATAACTGAAAGAGAGAGGGTATCACCTAGGGGGAGATGTCTAAATTAGGAAAAAAGGCTTTATTTCTCTTTCATTGTAGGGATTTTTGGAGAGAAAACTGATGTAGGTAGAAGTGGATTTGCGAACAGAGGTGGTAGTTAATATGGGATGGGATTTCCGAAAAGAAGAAAGATTTACAAGTGGCTAAAGGATAACAGGGGGAGTGAAGAGGAGTTGACAAATGAAGTAGAGCGTTCAAATGAAGAAAAAGGGTTTTGTTTTTTGCATTTTTAGATTTTCCGTTACAACAACAGATGTACAAGACCGGGCATTCATCTAGTTCATAATATTTCCGGATTAGAAATTTTCTCGATGAGCACTGTGGTACGGTATGTTTGTATCTGCAACTACCATAACTAATCACTGATTATGACCAAAGTTGAATTTCTAGCTTTATTTTTTGCAAATTATCAAAACACATTTCATTTAGTTTTAATTTTATTTTGGATTCCTCCAAAATAAATAAAATCAAATTATATCAAAATCCAAACGCACTTCAATTAGCTGTGTAGCGTAGAAAGACCTAAGTTGTATCGATCTTATATGGAAATGCTTTGATCGTATGGAAGGCACTTCGAAAAGATTAATTGCCAAATTTGGAAATTTATCTGTTCTGTACTTTGATCTTGCTGGGTCAGTATTTCTTTCCAGTTATGGATTGATAGGAAAATTTGCCGATTGGTTAATATCACTTGCAAAAGAAGAACGAATGAATGAACGAACGTTCGCAATTAGCTAGCTAGGCTAAGGCAAAACTCATGCAATAAACTTCTGCATGAACATTGTTTGATGTACGTGCGTAGTGCTTTTTGGTTAGCGAAGAGAACGTCATTTACCTACCGCTTTTGCCCACCAAAATAAACAAATTCGGTAACCGACAAGGTTAAACGTCTAGCTTAAACCATGATGCGTAGGACGCTCGTAAAAAATGCATTCCATTTTAATATCTATCTATCAGCGCACGTGAAAGCAGTTGGAGAAGGGAGTAGTTTCATTTTTTTCACAGAAAAATCTCTGTAGGAGAGATTGCTATCTGCAGTTCATGGTGTGCAACATGGATCAGTAGAAGAAGCTGCTTCTACAGGTGAATTTCTGGCTGACGAACATTTGATATAATCTGTCTTACGTCCGCCGTGGCGAAGGCACACAGGGTGAAGGATTTATGACACCCGCGAGAGGGGAAGGTAAGCCTAAGCTATTTCTACTTCTAATATTTGTTTTGTCGTGTCCTACCTAGGTTGAAACGTAATGACCTCGTTCCACGGCTGTCTACAGCTGATGACGACAACCGGAGACCAGCTTCCTCCAGCAGACGCTTTGGAACTGGTGTTATCTAGAGAAAACTGATTCAGTTTATTAGAGCATGAGTAGAAACGATGAAGGTAGTGGTGGTGTAGTTATTTAATAGAATTTTTTTCGTTTTAATGTTCTTGTAAATCGAATTAAATTATGAGCAAGGCTGAATGATAGGCTCCTTTTTGCTAACCAAAAACTGCTGATACACACACGCCTACCCTGGCGAATGTTTCATTAAACTGCAAGTAAATTCGCATAAGCGATTCTTTTCATTAAAGTACCAATAAATCTTCTTCCTTCGTCGCCGTTACCGTTTGCAGGCGAAAAAGGGTCATGCGATCCTGTAAGTAGTTAGGCACACACAATCGCACACAAAGACACCATTGAATTTGGTGGCAACATTTGGCTTTGGAGTAATTTCAACCGAAAAAAAAAATCATGGCACTGATCTCTTTCGCACAGAATAAAACGAAGGTTCGACCTACCTTGCTGAATATTATCCCGCGAGTCTGCCTGCCTGCCTGCTGAGATTACCCCGGCTAATGTGATCATCGGAGATATAAAACAGTTAACTCTTTTGCGTTGCGGCAGGGTCACACGAATCCACCGAGATGCTGCCATCAAGGTAAGGATGGCACTTAGGACACACACAAAAAAAATCGGCAAAGTTCACCGAAACCGACGAATGCTAAAGCAAAAAAAAACAAAATCTTTCTGAATTATATGTATTTTTAACCTGTTGGAAAGTTTTGTCTCCGCGTTCAAAGAGCAAGTCCACTGTGACAACAAAGTAATCAGGGTTGAACTGAAAACACGGTTGAAAAACTTAAGTTGAGTTGAGAGAAACAGCAGGAACTTACTTAATGCCACAGCTTTTAGAACTGTATTCAATTTTTTTAATGCCAGATAATTAAATTAGAAGTTTGAGATGAGCCTTAGATTCATCCCGGATTGTTGGCTTACTGGTGTTGATCTCTATTCACGGTTCTATATTCCATCTTCAGTGATGAAGAAAAAATAAATAAATCGGAGATATCATGACAGACGGACAGTGACGCTGACTCGAGGGGAAAAAATAAACAAATGAAACTGAGATAAATAATATAAAAACCTGGAGCAAAAAGTTTTATCCGAGAGAACTTTTTCCCACTGACTGGCTGGTTGGCTTCGACTTTCGGTAGGTCGTCATGCCGCGTCCCGGTGAGCCGGCAGCCTGCCACACCGTGGAATAAAAGGATTTTTTGATTGCTCGGTAAGAAGCAACCGAAATGGATGGATAGCACCAAATGTTTGGGTTTTTGTCAGCAGTGGAATTTTTTCGATAACGAATGCGGAGAAGGAATGAAAATCACAAGCTTTTTTTGTTCTGTCTCTGCTGGCAAAAAGCATAACTGCCCGGTTGAGATATGGGCATTGGTCAACTCTTTTTTCGTTTCGTGTGGTTTAATCAATGGCAAAATTCTGCTGCTTTTTTACAAAGTTTTACATTCCATTTAAGGAAAGCAGCTGAAATTACATTTTTTGCTACTCCATAAATGTTACAGAGTCGCTGAGAATGATTCCCATTGGACTTCGTTAAATTTTTAAATCAGCAGGACCAATAATTCGGCTGACAATGGAAACCAAAGACAATGCAAAGATTAATATGATGAGCGGGCTGACCGCGTGGCAACAGAAATAAAACCGAAAAAGACTTTCGTGATCCATTCCACCTATTATAATTCTTGTTGAACATAAAAACTAAAACTTTACATATTTAATAAGTGTTTGAAAGACAACAAACAGACATTCAAAAAGTTAAACAACAACAGAAACAGAAATTGTTATTTAAAATTTTATACGTTTTCTGAACTTTAAAGTTCACTATCATAGAACCAATCCTCCAATAAACAGTAAGTTCAAATAAAGACATAGTTTCAATCTGAACGCACTCATGCAATAAAAACTTACTTGGCCAATAGCCGTATAAAATGAAGAGGTAAACAGATTTAAGCTGACTCGTACGGAGAAGTTAGAAGACCAACCTAAACACACAGTGGGTGTGCTATTTAAAAATTGACCCATTAAGGATTTATTGTTGGGATGGATCTAACTTTCAAGGTCGATATCAAACCAAGGATTGGCAAAACATTTAATGTTCTCTAAATTTAGTGAAATGAACTAATCTCTTACTGTTCAAGTAAAACACGTCCGATCCCACAGTGCATATTTTGCCTGAGACTTGCGGTAGTACATTAGCGTGATTCCAGGGCATAGTAATGGGCCTCGAAACGGTCAGCATGCCTGGGAACGGGAAAGAAAGAAAGAAAGAAAGAAAGAGACTGGGCAAAGAAATTGGAAAGAGTTTCGAACTGCCGCGCTTGCTCGCCCGCATGAATTCTTTGTGGCCTAGCATGTAATAGAACATTTTCCATTTCTCAGTAGTAGACTGTTTTAATGATCAATTAACAGCTCTAAATCGCCAATTACGGACCGGTTTTATGGGCCGTATGCGGCATACTTTGAAGTGGTGCAACTTTTTAGATCGGCACTCGTCGAGTTGCGCGCGCACTGTGGTTACATCGGGATGAGGTGCAAAAATTAATGTCTATTTGCGCAACCCAGATATTTGAAAGTTTATTAGTTTCGCCAGGCAGGCGGAGGAAAACCGGCTGCAGGAGTCCCACCGCACACCGGTGAGAGGGCAGACATCCATCGACCTTAACATTCATGTTTCGCCGAGGTTCGACCGCTGAGGAATGCAAATATTTCTGGAAAAGCCGCAATGACAAAACCAATTCTGACAGCGGACAAACCAAACAATGAACTCCTCCATAAAACTGACATAATAAATTGTCATCTCATTGCCGTCAGCTAACCAACGACCGGGTCGGAAAGGACAGTGTGACAAAAAGCGATCTGCAAGGCATTTGTCCTATACAGGTTGGTACATACACTCGATGGAATCCAAACCACAAAAACCGACATACCAACAGCTACTCCACGGTGTGTTCTACGCTGCTGCCTCCGAGGGCCTTTCTGCGACTGATTGACTGCTTCGACTGACTGGCTTAGCATTCCGGCAGGCTGCCAGTAAACAGTCGAAGCAAAATGAGAACACTGTCCAGTCGAAAGTACATCTCATGTTCATATCATTTATAATATTTTTCACAGTCAATTTCCTCGATCATTAACTGCGTAACTTTGTATGAAAGCATACTGACTGACTGGCTGACTAGGTAGGTACAACGTTGCTTTTTTTACTGGTACGTACCTACGTAGTACGTTTATAATATGTACAAGGTTGGGCATGGATATCGCCTTGGGAGAGGTTCTGAACATCGAGGAGAAGCCCTATGCGGTTCTGCACCTTGACGTATAGTCAACAGTCGCGTAAAGTGGTGACTATTACATTATGAATGAAGCGTATAAAATTACTGGCAGTGAAGAAATATTCGACAGTGAAATAAAAGGGACATTTATCTTAAGATTCTCAAAGGTAAAGAATAATCGCAGAGTTTTTACGCACTACGCACTTACGGACTAGAGTAGAAATGCTTCAATCCACATCAAGCCGTGGTGCCACGAAAATGTACAGCCCATAGCGAACATTGCCTATCATTGAACGCTTCCTAAAATTGAATAATATCCAGTAAAACGTAGATTTCTGAATCAATTCATGCTTGATTCCTATCAAGGTGTACAAATTACTCACTTGTTTCAGTTGTAAAAGGTGTCCGGAATCAAATTGCATCATTTTCAGATAGCTGTAACTTTTTATCATTTAGCTATTTTGTGCTGAAATTCTCAGTAAAAATAGTTCAATGTGTATTGTTTACACCGTGTATGTTGCATTGGCGAAGATATAGTCGTAAGAACAGCAGTGGCGCAAACAAATTTTGCTCATGTACCTATTTTGAAAATCCGGATCTCTTTCAATGTGCCATCAGTAGGAAGCTGGAAATAATACGATCTAATGGTAAGTCGTGTTATAAACCGGTACAAAGAGCATTTGACTATCGATCGGAAGGAAAAAAGTGGCCAAAATGGATCACTGTATAGTGTAAAGAATCACTAACGGGCATAGATGCCATTTTCACAGATTTTTTTACACGCATAAATTTGAGACCCTATCTTTTCCTCCGCAATATTAAATTTTTTTAGTATATTTTTTTCTGTAACATACATAGTTTATGAAGTACTTTAATTATCAGACACATTGGTAGAACCAGGACTCACCAGGGTAATTCAAACTTTCAAGAGAAAAACAAACAGTTTTGAAAGAGATGTGGCAAAAAAACAACTTAAATTCATCGCAAATATTTCTTGCAAGATTCAAAAGAATGCGAACGAAGTCCAAAAAGTGCCGGAACACGATGAACCGCATTGCCTCGATATGGATGACGAAGTCTACGTATTTTTGCGACATCTGGCATCTTCCTTGACATCCCATCACCACAATGAGGTTCTTATGAAGTACGAAGATGGATTATGGGCGGCTTCTCGGATAAAAATTTCATAGGGTCACTGATCAAGATGATGTTCCTTCTTCTTCTTTTTCTTCTTCAGCATAGAGCCGGGGTGACTCGTGCTGTTTCAAGCATTCGTCTCCATTCAACTCGGTCTTGGGCCACTCGTCGCCAATTTCCTAGTCGTCTCAGAAGTCGCAAATCGCTTTCGACCTGGTCGAGCCATCGTGCGCGTTGGGCCTCCCTGTTCCTGGTGCCGGTGGGGTTGTTGAAGAGGACTGTTTTCGTCGTACTGTCGTCCGGCATCCTTACGACGTGTCCGGCTCACCGTAGCCTGCTAACTTTCGCTAGATGTACGATGGGAGTCTCCCCAAGCAGTGTCTGTAGCTCGTGATTCATACGTCTCCGCCACTCTCCGCTTTCAGTTTGTACTCCGCCAAATCGAACACGGCAAGGGCGCGAATATCCTCCGTGAGCAGCGTCACGGCTTCAAGTCCATAAAAAACTACCGGTCTAATAAGGGTTTTGTACATTGTTAGCTTCGTGCGGCGGCGTATGCTTCCTGATTGTAGCGTTTTACGAAGGGCAAAGTAGGCCCGATTTCCCGCTTGGATGCGCCGCTGGATCTCCCTACTAGTGTTGTTGTCCACGGTCACCAGCGATCCCAAATACACGAACTCCTCTACCGCTTGTAGTTCGTCACCGTTAACGGTTACCGTCCATGGGAGACGCACGTTTGTTTCCTTTGAGCCTCTTCCTTTCATGTATTTGGTCTTCGATGCTTTTATTTTTAGCCCAATTCTCCTAGACTCCCTTTTCAGTCTGGCGTAGGTTGCCTCCGCCGTCGCAAAGTTCCTGGCTATGATATCGAAGTCATCTGCAAAGCCTAGAAGTTGGCTACCCTTGGTAAAAATCGTGCTTCTCGTATCGATGCCCGCTCATCTGATTACCCCCTCAAGAGCGATGTTGAACAGCATGCAGGATCAACCGTCACCTTGTCTCAACCCTTGCCGCGTCTTGAAGGGACTCGAGAGTGTCTCAGAGATGCGTACGAAACACATTACTCGATCCAATGTAGCTCTGATCAGTCGCGTCAGTTTGTCCGGAAAACCGAGTTCGTGCATTATCTGCCATAGCTTGTCTCGATCGACTGTATCGTATGCTGCTTTAAAATCAATAAAGATGTGATGCGTGGGCACGTTGTACTCCCGAAATTTCTGCAAGATCTGTCGGATAGTAGAAATTTGGTCCGTAGTCACGCGAGCCCCCATGAAACCCGCCTGATAATTCTCTACGAAACCTTGTGCTATCGGTGACAACCGGCGTAACAGGATCTGGGAGAGTACCTTGTAGGAGGCATTTACCAGCGTAATACCGCGATAGTTGCAGCAGTCTAGCCGATCACCCTTTTTGTAGATGGGACAAACCACTCCTTCCATCCATTCCTCCGGTAGCTTTTCCTCCTCCAAAATCCTCGAAATAACCCAGTGTAAAGTCTTTGCTAGCGTTTCTCCGCCAAGTTCGTTCCGCGGTCGTTTCCAACGGCTTTATTGGTCTTCAGCAGCCCGATTTCTCGTTTAACTTCTTGGAGATCAAGTGCTAGGACATTACTATCTTCCATGGGCGCTCCTAGGTTAATTTCCGTTCCACCTCCTTCTGTGATTTCGCCATTGAGGTGTTCATCGAAGAACTGCTTCCAACTGTCGACCACCTCGCGCTCCTTTGTGATTAGATTCCCTCCCTCGTCCCTACATGTCAGAATTCGGTGTGTAGCCCTTCCGAGTTTGGTTTACCTTGACATAAAACTTGCGCGTGTCATTAGGAATAGTTGTTCTAAGTCTTCACGATCTCTGTCCTCCTTTTGGTGCTTTTTCCTCCTCAGGATCGTGGTCAACTGGTTCCTAGCTCGTCGGTATTTGGCCAGGTTCTCTTTGGTGGCAATACTTAGACGTTTTTTCCAAGCAGTTTTTTCCTCCACCGCTTGTTGGCATTCCCCATCAAACCAATCATTTTGTGTACTCCGAGGCCCAATACCTAGTGCCGCGGTAGCGTCCTCTCCGATGGCCGAGCGTATTCTGCCCCGACCGTCTTCGAGGTTTGAAGCACCTAACTCCTCGGAAGAAGGCAGTGCCTCATTCAGTATTCGCGCGTAGTTCTCGGCAGCTTGCGCGTTATCTAGCTGCCTGGTGTTCAGCCGAGAAGGGTGGCTTTGACGTGTCCGGTATACGGTGAATAGCTTTGAGCGCACATGTACTGCTACTAGGTAATGGCCAGAATCGATATCCGCACCCAGTCGGGAGCGTACGTTCGTGATGTTAGAGAAAAACCGGCCCTCTATGAGAACGTGGTCAATTTGGTTCATTGTACGTTGGTCAGGTGATCTCCAGGTGGCTTTGTGGATATCCTTGTGCGGGAAAAAGGTACTTCGGATCACCAGGCCTCGGGAAGCTGCGAAGTTTATACATCGTTGGCCGTTATCGTTTGTGGCGGTGTGCAGGCTATGGGGTCCTACCACCGGTCTATACATTTCTTCCCTACCGACCTGGGCGTTCATATTCCCGATGGCGATCTTGATGTCCAGTGACGGGCAGCTGTCATACGTTGCCTCCAGTCTCGCGTAGAACGCTTCTTTCTTATCGTCGGGTCTACCTTCGTGCGGGCAGTGCACGTTAATGAAGCTATAATTGAAGAAACGGCCCTTTATCCTCAAAACACACATTCTCTCGTTGATCGCCTTCCAATCTATCACACGATCCTGCATTCCGCTCAACACTACAAAGCCCGTTCCCAGTTCGTTGGTAGTACTACCGCTCTGGTAAAACTGGGCCTTTCCGCCACGGATCTTCCATTCCTTTGCGACAGATTTTCTGCAGAGCTACGATGCCGAGTGTGCGGGGTTCAAGCTGCTCAATCAGCACCCGCTCGCAACCTGCGAAATTTAGCGATCTGCAGTTCCAAGTACCGAGTCTCCATTCGTCGTCCTTGTTCCGTCGCCTAGGTCGATGCCGAATATTCCACTCCGAATTTGCTTGAATTTTGTAAATGTGATTTAATTTAGGTGTATAGCCGTACTGGGGCAACACTACCGAGTCTCGCGATGGGGCTGCCATCTTACAGTGCCGAGACTCACTATACCTCCTTCCTGGTTAGTATACGACCCTAGCTTCCACCGAGGTTGGTTACCCGATCTCCGCTAAGGTTGATCGTATTCCGCCTGGTACCACGAGGAGGTCGGGATCGGAGTTGCTGGATAAGAGGCTAACGACCACTATAGGGCCTATATTCCACATTATCCAGCCATTTACCTACTAGATGATGTTCCTAGCAAATTTAAATTCATTTTACCAAATCAAATTTTACTGATGAATTCGCAAGAAAGCTTGCGATCTAGTGAGGCATTTGTAGCTGCGGACAAATACCCCTGGTTTTCGTGACAAACAAGAATCTACGCGGTTTTTTTACGTGAATTCCAGGTTTTACAAGGAATTTCGAAATTTATGCGGTTTTTTAACGCGATTTTGATTTACGCGGAACGTATCCTTCACGTCAAAAGCGACTTGAGTGTATTAAATTTTATAGAGAAGGTGTGCCACGTGTCATTTGTTTGCTTTGTTTTCTAATTTGTAGTACAGTTGGATTTCGAATTTGGCATGGTTCGATTTTGGCATGCCTGGCAACACAAGATATTTCTCTTCCAAAAATATGCTTAAATATCAATCAGTTTCCGCATACATACTTTAAATGACGAAAAAATGATGCCCTGAGTATGTTCATAAAAAAAAGTTATGTGGTTTCGAACAATAATATTTTTATTGCCGTAGGACTACGTCTTACTGCAGGGTGTCAATAACTTATTTGCACCGGACGGATAGCTCTTGTCGGACTTTTCAAACAAAAAATGGTTGTAATCGTTGATTAATGATATTCAGTCAACTTCTAAAGCATTTACATAAATTTTTTTCATATCGAAAAAGGGTCTCGATTTTGGCACGGCTTCGATTTTGGCAACATAGGCGACACGCATTTGTTGCCAAATTCGAAATCCTACTGTAATCCTACTGATCAGATTGAAATTACAAAATTGAGATAGCATATCAAACAGCATTTTGAAATTATAATTACCAAATTGTTTAAATTTATTGTCCTTAAAAAATCGTTAAATAAATATTCGCACTATCAAGCCATTGTACCTACATAAAATGAATAACGGATTGCTAGCAGGCTACTGCGCTTGCCCAACATTGTAAGCCTTTTCCAGTATGAATAGAAAGCACTACAAATTGTCGGAACAAGCTTCCTGAGCAATTGATCACATTCATTGAGCAGATATCCATCCAAAGCGGGAACTACGGCCAATGTACTGAACAAACTGAACCGTTCCTTTCATTCACAATCCTACAGCTGGTAGGTAGCTACAACCTATGTAGTCCAGCCAGGCAGCCAGCTAGCGAGGTGGCTTCCCCTCTAAACGCCAATAATCCAAAATACACACGATGAAGGGTCCGATCTCCGGGACTCCGAGAAGCACAGCTTTTGAGAAATGTTACGCAGCGGGTGTTAATTATATTAACAGCAGTTCGAACAATAGAAAACATCTTCGGAGGTCTTCCTTTGGCGGTTCGTTTTTGTATGCGATCGGGATGCTGCCGTGTGTGGAAACTGGAAGCACCAAATTGCCGCATTGCACCATAGCATTAAGGAAAAACATAAAAGATCAGGTCAAAATAAGACGCTTTCGCCTGTTAGATATGGTTGAAAAAATTCTTTTACGGCGGGAATATATAATAATCTTTATTAACAAATGACCCACATTTGACTCAAATATTTCTGATCTGATGGGACCATCATATACGCTTATAAAACTAATGTTTCAAGTTGTAGGTACTATCTCGTGCCAATCTAGTTGATCCATCACGGTGTACACAACGTTTTAGACCCGCCCAACAACATTACATATTATGAGCATATTCATCAATCTCTCGCCAATGCTGATTTTCACCATGCAACTCGACTGGAAGTCGACCGGCTCAGCTCCGGTGGTACACATGCCGATGAATAAGATAACGATTTATTAACATGTAACAGTTTAACAAATATGCAAATGTGAAAAGTGCATAGCGTGCCCGCTTTGGCACGGCATATTGGCTACGGGTGGCATTTTCCTGTCCGGCTATGGGACCTCACACGGAGCTCCAGCTCCGGCTCGAGTGGAATTACTGAGACATTATTACTATATATCGGCACAGGTAGTGGGTAGTTGTTGTTGTTGTTGTTGCGGCTGTTGTTCTTCAATTATCGCCAATTTGCACACTAACGCGATACGCGCCTCGGTCTACTATTAGCACGGTCCGGCAAACGGGCGAAGGTCCCCTGTAGGGCCGGTAGAATCCGTTTGAACCGTCAATGCGTCATGCGAATGTTGCTATCATCATCATCGGGTGCCCTAGTGCCCCGAGAACGACGATAAGGGACCGCGAGACCGCGAGAAGGACCGCGCGCGGGAGGCATACAATCAGTTCCGTTACGTTACGCTTAAGTCGTTGGAATTCTGTAGGATGAAGAAAATGAGGCGTGTGTTTGTTGTTTGAAGCGGTAATCATATTGACGTTCAGGGTTAGAAGGATTTGTTCAAGTCTTTGTTGTACACGGCTGTAGGTAAAAACATGCAATTATATTCAATTTCCATTTTAATGTTGTTAATTATAACTGATGAAGATCGTCAATATTACAAAAATCGAGGTTCTACTTGAGAAAATTTCATTCCTGTGATACTTTTTGGCCAATAGCAGATTTCATTGGTAGACCAATTTGTCGTTATATTTTTTATTTGGTAAAAAAATTTACCAAATGGAATACAACTTTGGGTTGCCGAAGATTTGCTCTCGATTTTGTCGTAGGCTGTTCGTGCAAAATACCGTTGCCAATAAACACTTCTAACACTGCACTACACAGCATTCTTCATCAAATCCCACTAGCACTGTGCAGTGCTTTGAAATCTCATATTCAATTTATGCAATATACTGCTCATTCTTTGCTGTTTCGAGTACAGATGAAATGAACTCAGCATTGCCAACATGAAACTAAATCGAATCACTTGCGTTCATGTTCGTGTTGTTCTCTAGATTCATTCATTCACGGCAATAGTTGATGAAATCAAATGTAAGTCATTCATTCATTTTCAGCTACCGACAACGGCAAATGTAAACGTAAGCATTGCTCCGACGTTTGTTTCCTTCAGACAGGTTTTGGCTGATTTCAAAAGGCAGGCTGTTTAAAAGACTAAACTTTGAGATCTAAAATATCAGTCAAGGGCAAGAAAATTGACTGACAGGTTAGTCGAGCAATCATTCAGCACTGCAATTCATAAATGAATTGTTTTTAGGGATAGAAAACTGAGAATGACAAACACTGTCAGTAGTTCAGTAGCCATGTCTAAGGGCTGACAGATGACATAATGCTACCAGGGGTAGAACTATATGTACTGATTGGATTCATGCCTTTGCCTTTTCAAAACTGTCAAGTTTTTCAAGCATTGGCACGACGAAATAATGGTTTGTAAGAATTTTTTCGATATTCCGTAATGTGTCATAAATTGCAACTAATTTTGCGACGTAAAGAGAAAGATAATCGAGCTTATAGGAGACAGTTAGATTATTATTAAAGATATCGAAGCCAGTAGCCCGATTAAACAGTGGTCATTTTAATATGTTGTCAAAACACTGACTAAGACAAGAGACAAGTCCCGCAGCGCTGAATATATAAAAGTTGCAACGGATTAAAATCGTAATCATTCTGCTAGTTATGTTATATGACATCCGTGAAATAAAGCAAAATGGTTTTAATGGTGGTCGTTTGCCAACAGATCTAATTTTAACTAAACTTAACGCCTAACTTAATAATAAACCCTAAATTGTGTTGCCGAGTCTGCTTAGACAAGCGAGCGGTCGTGTCTTAGTTCGAATCTTAGTAGAATCAGTCCATTCAATGTCAAGTGACTTTGTTATCGGTTTATTCTCAGGCCCCTCATTACCCTTCCTGTTCGAGACGATATACAGTATTCCCCCCAATAAGGACGCTAATAGGGACCGCGTTAATCGAAACCGTGTTAATGGAGTCTACGTAACATATGGGAATTGACTTAATTGGTTCCAACATGGAATAACTCGTGATCTTGACCGTATAGAACGTTGCTGTCTTCAACAAAGTTGTTCAGTAGATCGAGGGCTTTTCGTTGGATTGTAGTATTTCGGAATTGCCTCACTGCGTGGCGCTAGCGTATATGTAATATTTTTGTATTGGCTGTATCTTGCGCTGCTGACTATCTAGAAAGTTGCGGTCTTCGGGAAGGTTGCTCAAATCACTACCACCTTCAAGATGGCATGAGAATTATCGCAGAACTGACTCACTACGTGGTGCTAGTGTATATGTAATATGCTTAGACAGGCTGTATCTTGCGCTGCTGGCTATCTAGAAAGTTGCGGTCTTCGAGAAGGTTGCTCAAATCACTACTACCTTCAAGATGGCATAAAAATAGCTCAGAACTGACTCACCACATGGCGCTAGTGTATATGTAATATGCTTAGACAGGCTGTATCTTGCGCAGCTGACTATTTAAATAGCTGCCGTCTTCGGGAAGGTTACTCAAATGACTGACACCTTCAAGATGGTATGGAAAATCGCGCAGGACTGACTCACTACGTGGCGCTAGCGTCTATGTAATACTCTTATACAAGCTATATCTTGCGCTGCTGACTATCTAGAAAGTTGCGGTCTTTGGGACGGTTACTCAAATGACTGACACCTTCAAGGTGGTATGCAAAATAGCGCAGAACTCACTCGCGGCGCGTATATGTAGTATTCTTATACAGGCTGTACCTCTGTATCTGTATCTGTGAAAAGCTGTATCTAGAAAGCTAGATAGTCAGCAGCGCAATATATAGCTGGTATAAGAGTATTACATATACGCTAGCGCCACGTAGTGAGTCAGTTCTGCGCGATTTTCCATACCATCTTGAAGATGTCAGTCACTTGAGTAACCTTCCCGAAGACCGCAACTTTCTAGATAGTCAGCAGCGCAAGATATAGCTTGTATAAGAGTATTACATATACGCTAGCGCCACGTAGTGTGACAATTCCGCAATAATATAATCCAATGAAAACCCGTTGATGTACTGAACAACTCTATCGAAGACACCAATCTTCTATACGGTCAGGATCCCGAGTTATTAAGCCAATTAAGTCAATTCCCATATGCTACGTAGACTCCAATAACCCTTTAAGCCCGAGCCCACACAATTGTGTAGGTGAGACATGACTACTTTTAAAAAGTTTTCCTGTCCTTTCTAAGCGTCGTACTTTTACATATATGGCACCAATCTCTTGTGTAAACATCGTAATTCGTAGAAAAAATAGAAAATAGCTGAAAAGAAGTTTTCTTTTGTGCTACGATTAATTATTGTCTAGTCTTCAAAATCTTGTGAAAACAGCAAAAAGTTTTATCTGTCGTATTTTCTTATTGGATCCGTATTTCGAAATTGCTTAGATAGAAAATTATTGGTAATAAGTATTTCTAATTCATGTAATTAAAAATTTAAGGAAAATAACTTTTACAACTGACTTATGCACATTGCTTTTCATACCTACACAATTGTGTAGGTTCGGCCTTATTGTATACCTACTTTTACCTTTACGTTCCCGCCGGGACTTCAAAAATTAGTGTACTTGTCGTTACACTTTTTGCTCTATCTTTACTATTTTTTGACAGATTTTTATACAACTTGTCTTCAAAGAACCACTTTAGATTGACCTTCAATGAAAAAATATATTAACAAATATTGGATCCGTTTTCCCGGAGATATTCCAGATCGCAGTGGGATTATTTTTTCACGTCATAAGTAACAGATGAAATAAAACGAAATCTACTGCTGCCATCTCATTTTGAGTCAGTAAGAATGAATACCTTATACTGTAGAGCACTCGTTCATGCTCCACACTACGGGACTTCCGTTTAGAGTACTACCGGAACCTAAAACTGGTCATTTATAAATTGTAAAGTAATAAACAAGTGTGACAAATGATGTATTCAACTACGGGATTGTCTAAGACAAATTTTTGGAACAACATTTGAATGTTTTTAAGCCAATCTGGACGTTCCGGTATATCTGTTGTATTAAGGTTAGTAAAAACTTAACTTGCAAAAAGTTGCGTGTATTTCCATAGCTACGTAACGACCGTTCCGCTGCTTCAGAAGCTGAAGTCTATGAGCCTCGAAGCGGTGATCTCGCTCTAAACTAAACGGGGCCAACCTTACTGAATTCTGTGGACTTCTTTACACAAGATAATTAGGTTTTCATGTTTTCTTTTTTCAAAGCCTTGCTTGGTATAGTCCAAAAAGGGTAAAAAATGTTAAAAATAGGGGAAAATGAGCAAAATGGGGCACTTCCCGATGACAAACAGGAAAGCGGTGGACACCATGCGATTCTCCAGCAAATTTTACATAAGATCACCTACATTTTATCAGTCTGCAGGCCATATCTTAATTGCGTCCGTTTTTTCGACTCGTTTTTGCCCAAAGTGCAATGGTATAAGATAAGGCCGAACCCACACAATTGTGTAGGTTGCTAAATTTAGCGAACATTTATTGCAATGTGTAGAATACACTGGTTTTGGTATCTCGAGAGATAAAAAAAATTTATATTGATCCAAAAACCAAAAATATCGTAAGTGAACCCCTCCGTGCTTAAAGGGATAAGGACGTTCGACCGCGTTAATGGAATCACTCGAGACCGTCCTTATTGGAAACGTTCTTATTCGAAACCGCGTTATTCGGGGGACTACTGTAGTTCAATTCAGTTTACTGTATTTTCAAAAGATCACTGAGCCTAGGATGGATGAAGAACATTTCGAACTGTTTCTCGTATCGATCGGTACATTTCGCCGAACCACAATACTTTTAATATTCAGAACAACATCCCAAGTAACGAAATCGAAATACAAACAATACGTTACACTCGATAGGAATTCAAATATTATAAATTTTTAGTTAGGCCATTGCAAATCATATTTAAAGTTTTTGTCACCCCCCCCCCCCTTGGAAATTGGCTTGAAAAATCGGTGGGCAAAAAAATAATTTGTAGGATATGAGTCAAATTTCTTTTTATAAAATCAATTGTCTGTGGGCTCTACAGTCTGAAAAACTCGTAAAATGAGTCTCCGAGTTGAATTAACGCTTCTAGCATGAAACAGAAATGGAAATTCGAACAATGGAATTCCCGAAAATCATCCAAAAAAATTATCCTTCGTTTTTGTCTTTTTCGTATATTTTTGCATAGAAAATAATAACGTATATATTTTTATATGGTATCTTAATCGCATGAATCAACCATTTATAAATATTTATAAACTTTTGACAAAGTTCCTTTAGAAGCTGCTTAGCGCTCTATGCAGCGAACTCAAGGCAACTTTGAAGCTTGGTTAATTATAGGTAAAGCAAACTATAGATTCATAGTCATAAAGCTTGTTAACCTTCCTTAAACACCATTATCCAAACTCTTAGTTCCATTCAAGTTGCACGTTGCACTTTCAAGCTGCATGTTGAACTTTCAAGTTGCTACAGATATTAACGGTACGTTATTGAGAATTAAATTTGGTTTACAAATGTAGTGTCTGGTTGTTCAGCAAGAAAGTTCTGCGGAATTAACTTTGAACTAAATGCGAACTTCCAAGTTCGTTCCTTAAGTGAAATTCGAACTTTTGGTTGCTTGGGTGCATCGTGATAGTAAAAGTTAAAATGGTTTGCGACAACCAGGGAGCTGTTCTCGGATCAGCTGAAGAGTATTGTGGTGTTACTTTTCCCGACGAACGACCCTACGATGTGGCCACCAAACTCGTATGGTTTAGAAGAGGCAGAAAATATTAACAATCTGCAAGACGATGATCTCTTGGCAGTAGCTAGACGATCAAGAAGGTACCCGGTGTGGATGGAATCTCTGAGATGGTCCTCAAGGCATCGATACAAGCGTATCCGAATATGTTTTCTACTATGCAGCAGAAATGCCTGTAGGATGGTCGCTTTTGGAACAGATGGAAGATTCAGAGGCTAGTGCTGTTGCATAAGCCAGAAAAGCCTGTAGGGTATCCAGCGTCGTATAGGCTCCGATATGTCCACTGGAGATATGCCGACAACTCCTGGAGAAGATTGTCCAAAACAGGTTGATGACGTATACGGAAGGTGAACACGGTCTCTCAAATATGCCGTTCGGGTTCCGGAAAGGCACGTCCACGTTATGTTATTCGAACACTGGTGGAGTGTACCGAGGAGTCGTCCTAACAGAAGCGAAAAGCCAGTCGTCGTATGTTCGAATCTCGGCGGTGCTTGCTAGATAGAGTCAGTAGGATCGTTGCACTGGCCCTGTAATTTTCCTATACTCTAACAGCCGGCTGCGAAGTCTGTCGATAAAAAAGGGTAATGTCTAAAGACGGTATAAACCCAAAGCTTTGCTTTTTTTTGGTTACGCACACTATACGTTAAAGAGTTATGTACAATACAAATCGTAGTGGTCTCAGAATACTTCCTTGGGGCAGTCGAGTTTTAAAGCTAATTAAATTAATTAGTTTTCTTTATTAACGAGACTTTCAGCCATAAGCTTGTTCATCTCAAGGTAGTTTAAAAGCTTAGCAGCACATTATTATGATTAATACGGCATGGTTTTGAGTATTCTTGTCTTTTCAAAACAAATTATTGAGGCGCTTTAACAACTTGGGTCATTCCTGTTTTCTATGAGGTTAGGATTTGAACCCCAGTCCTTGGTTTGAGCTGCTTGGATGCTAACCACTACACCGGGATTGACTTCATTGAGTATTTTGAATATAAAATTAGGCGATACCAAAAAATGAACTAGTGCAAGCGGTCCAAATCTGATTATATAACTGTAATGATAGACTCCAGCGTTAAGGGGACATTGCAGTGTTGCTTATGTAACCATTTTCGCTATACATATGAATGGTGGTTTGTCATTGTAGAAATAGGTCATCTTTAGTAATTTATTTTTCAGTTATTTCCCAGTTATTTGGAGTAACTGGAAGTAATTCGCATAGTATAAATGACTGCTCATGTTGTCCCGTAACACTAGATGTGTGATTATTATGAGCTCATATACTATTTCTAGTTGGGCTACCATAGACCGACTTTTTAGAGGGAATTTATGGTGATTGCTATTTTTATTACAAATTTTCAACTTGCTCCATGTTATCGCAGGTGTAATAAATTTGTATTTACGATGGTCATATTTTACAAGTTGTGATTATTCGTCGTGACTATCACAGAACGAAAAAATTAAATTTATGTTTAACTCAAAGTGCCTATTTTTCCATCACGTTAATCACGATGTAACCAACCTTGATAAATCAGCATACTGGCACGCAAACTCATATTACCTTACTTTATATTGCACGTAAACCTCAGAAGGGTAATAATATTACATGATACGCAATGTTTGCTTTATGAACATATCAGCAAACGTCAATTTACAGGATTTTTTCGAAGTATGTCTTTTATTATATTTACTTTCTAATTTTTTATAGGTTAAATATCTTGTACCATCCGCAGCTGTATATTATATGTACATAATATCACACAAACTTGTAATTACATACTGAGATCTTTGAAACTAGCACTGATCGGGGTTGTTAAATGTTATTTTATTTTGTTGCATATAATTTTGTTTTATTTTAAAAATATTTATATGATTTACTCGTTTTAAAATCTCTTTTTGTTAACAGGTTTTGACACTCTTTCAACTTTCAATAATCGAATAATCATATTCCTGCATATACCTAGTACTAATTATTGTTTCCTCTAAAATATGCTTATAAATATTTTCATTTGCTATTTTTCAATCTACAGTACAATTCACAATAACCTGGCAAATTGCGCATAAAACTTCACGAAAGATCTGTGATATGATCGGTTATTATGCGGTTAAATTACGCAAGACAAACGACCCACTAATGACACATTTATGCACACCACCCACGAATTAGCATCGTTTAAGACTAGATAAAACTAAAAGTTATGCGTAAAAATTGTTAGCTGTAAACCCTAATTGCCTAGACATAGCCCAAAGTGGGATGCGAAAAGTTGTGATTACCTTTCGTAAGTTTTCATGGCTCTGGGTTAGTTCGGAGTGAGAAAACAACTGCGCAGCATAGATTCTCTTTGCTCGAGAAAGAACACACACGAAGGAAGAGGGTTTCGTCGGTCGGGCTCCTGCTTTTTCCCACCGAGCCTTGCGCTTCTTTTTCTCCGCTCGGAATCCGCAGCAGAAACGGCAGCTGCTGTTGTTGTTATTGATTGCTTTCTGCGAGCCTAATTAGGCTCCACCCCTCTGATAATGTTTTGGCTGGAACCCACAGAAGAAGAAAAAACCCACATGCTCTCGTATAGAAAATCGAAACACTCGCTCTGTGGAATGCGAGAGCACGACAAGAGAGATTGAGTTCAGCCGAAGACGAACATCTCACATCTATGTGGTAGTGCTGTGAGTGGCTCATGGGGAAGTTGAAAATGAAAATTCATTCCATCAGGGGAATATGAGTGCTAATCTGAGATTTCCTTTGATGATGGTCATTAAACGTGTTAACTGGTATGCTATATTTTCGATTTCATTCTCTTCTTCGGTCTAGAGCCAAATTCAGCTTATGCTATCCCATTAACGAAACTTAAGCGTTGATAAATGGAAGTGACAACCATTTACATATATTAATTTTTATGTCACAGCTGTAAGATTCGGTATTGAAATTTGAACTTGAAAATGTTTTATGTTAAGGTCAAACTGACGAGCTAAATCACAATTGCTCAAGTGCTTGATTTAAACTTGAAAGAAATTCTCAGAATCCATGATTTTAGGTGCACAATTGAAACAAATTTCTAATTATTGACTATCACTGTAATAACTCCTCGAAATGGCATAATCTTTTAGCACTTTCAAAGGTTTTGTATTAAGTATATCAAACCAAGCCAAATCTCATCTGTATAAGTATGACTTGATGACGGTTGTCCCACGTCAGTGTTCTTAACGGAGTCGTAAAACGAGCGATGATGGTGTTATTTTTAAATTCTCCACGAGGAATTTTCCACTTGTGGGGTCTGCAAAAATTCACAACCAATCTTAGCGCATGATATTCAGCCTATGGCAATTTGCCTGTAGGTCGAACCGAGGAAATGTTCATTGGCCAGGTTCCTTGCATCAACAACAACTGGATAATATGCGGCTTGCCATTGAGAACAGGCCATTTTGGATGCCAGATTGCTTCGTATCAGCAAAAGTATGAAAGCAAAAAGCACCTCTAAGATTCTGCACACACTTCTTTTCATACGCGAATTCGAATTTCAACAGAATCAGACAACGATTCGAAAGAATCGGGCTGGAAGATGTGGCTGATTACAGGCTATCACGCCTTGTCGGATCAAACAACCTTTTCAACAGCAAAAACCTGCGGCCATTGCGCAAGCGGGAGGTCTCTGGGTGTTTTGCTCATTTACATTTTGGCACATTTTCTGCCGCCACAATTACCACCAGTGCAGAAATAATAATAAATTTCGAAATTGACCACGAATTCACGCAAAATGAGCCCATTATGTGAATGAGCCGGTAAAGGATACTTGGGGCCACAACAGCTTCACTCATGTCTATCTTAATACAAGGTGGGTGCATATTTTGATTAGTCAATATTTTTCCTTCTTCACGCCCACATTGCGCGGGGGTCCGTTCTTTCTAACCCTCGCCTGGCTGGTTGCTGTTGCCGCTGCTGCTGCTGATTCCTCTCCTCGGGGCCAGCCAGGGCAATATAATAATTTATGCTTCTCTGGAGAGTGCGCTCAGCAGCGTATGGGGCAGTGATCGTTCGGAATTAGCCTTTCGCGCTCCGGTACCTCTCGTCAGAATAAAGAATTTGATTGTTCGAAAGGGTGTGCAAAATTATTAGCTTGGCCGCAAGATTGGATTGTTAATAATTCACACAGCTTTCGGGGAGGTGAGCGCATTGACCGGTGAGGAATTTATGGTCGGATCGTGATGTGTGCTGGAAACGTGTTGCATCATGTGGGTCCGAGATAATTCAATTGCTGGCGGGGGTTGCGAACCACCGTGCCGCCACCGTCACCGGTTCAGCCAGGCAATTGACGGTGCAGATTAGTGCTTTCGCACGAGTTTGGTTTTCTATGTAAATTGGCTTGCAGCATGCGGTCGTAAATTTACTCGACCTCCTGATTGAATGGTTGAGGAATGTTTTTCCCCTGTGTTAAGCTCAATCAATCTGTGAAAGTGAAATAATAAAGCTATAAACACTATTTTGGAAAAACAAATATTGGCTTTGAGTATGCTGGTAGAGTCTCCAAACCTCTCAAAATGAGAATATTATCACTTTTTATTTTGCTACTAGCAAAATTGAAGAATAATCAAGAACTGAAGACTTTAGTTTTCATTCTTTCAATTCAACCCGTTTTTTAAAAAGTTCTTATAAACGAATAAAAACAACAACAATGCTAATTTCAATTCTTATTCGAAGAAGTTTTTCATCAATTTTGATAACATCTTATTTAAAAGTTGTACTTAGGATAACATAATAAAACAAGATAGAAAGCCCTAGGCGCAACAGTTCTCTAACTTTTCTCTTAGCACTACCCGTAAGCTTCTGTACAGTGCTTCTATCAACCACTAGCTGAGTGCCCGATCTTACTCGGGCAGCCTTTGTCTCACAGCCACTTGTACATCGGTTATTGTAACCGAAATGCTTATAATGCAAAAATACATCGCTTGTTTCTCTTTCGGACGTTCCTCCCCATTTGTCAGCTCCCCCTCTTTTGTCTACTCGGCCACCTGCACACCTGTTTTATTTACGAAAATCCCTATAAAACCCTATTAAGAAAGAAAAACAAAGCCATTTTTCCTATTTGCACCTTTCGCTTTTAACAATGGCCACCCCACCCATAGAAAATGAATAGTTTTGTTATTGTACTTTTCTAAACACAGCTTTTTGTTATTGTACTTTTCAGCTTTTTATTTATTTATTAGTTTAGTATTACATGCTATCCTAATAAAAAAAAGTAGAAGGTGCAACAATGTTTCTTCATGGATACAACAAACCTGTCATTCCTTTCATCTCACTTCAAGACAAAAGTTGTTTGTAGACAATGTTTTAGTGTCCCCACCAGGAGCTAGTATGCACAAATTATTGGCTAAGCCCAGTCTGCAGCATGCCACATAAAGTTTACCAAGGGAAAAACAAGGTGTTCTCTGATGAACTTCACGCTGTTTGAATGATTGCCCCTGGGACTCAAACAGAGTCGGCCAACAACAATTAGCACTAATGATGGAACACTTTTTATACCGGGCACTTTGATTCGGTGCATAATTACACTTGACAAATCTACAGCTGCGAGCATTGCAGTTTAGTGTTTCATATGTTGATTTTTTCTGTTGTACGGATAAATTGTTACAGTCATGTGGGCGTAACTCCCCTTCTCGTCAGCAACCTCCAGTCATCAGCTCCTCCTTTGGTCCTGTCCTTATGGGAGAACCGTCTAAACATTTCGGTCCCCCTGTTGTCAACCCCTTCAGTGCTGATTCTCTTATGTCAAGGAACATGTGTGCCAAGTTTGATGAAGAACGGTCAAGCCGTTTCGGAGTTATGACCTCCTCTCCTATTAGGGACCTTTCCCCACCTATTACGGAACCTCCCCCACCTATTAAGGAACCTCTCACCCCCTATTTTCGTTGAACCCTCAGTTCTGATTCCCTTATGTCAAGGAACATGTGTACCAAGTTTGTTGCTAGTTCTTCCAAGGCGTGTTGCTGCAAGACGTCAGCAGGAAGTCCTGATTCTTTCAACTATAGTTCTATAGATCAGACAAATTTGAGTGGATGGATGTAAAGGACGTGGATATGCGCGAAACATTAATCGACGACACATCAGCGACTTCTGAAGCGTTTCCGATCGCAGCAATTGGAGATCATCTTCAAAATCCGTCAATCGATGACTTATAAGCTCGAACATTTTCCTTCTTTTATTTGCTGAAATTCATTTTTGTTATTTGATGAATTGATTGAAATGAATTAAATTGATAGCTTGAAATTAAAAGGCTGGAATGTATATTTAATTCTTTAGTTGTGAAGGGGGGGGGGTTCCGTGACGTGACGTACTTTCTGAGGGGGGGGTCATGAATGTGTGACCAAATGTGACAATGGGGGGAGGGGGGGTTGATTTTGGTCAAAATTTGCGTGACGTACTAAATGGATGTCGCCTAAGACGGTTATAAAAAACTTTAGTCATTCCTTTTGTACCATCCACTTTGAACCATCTATTTTGGACCACCCATTTTGGACCAATTATTTTAGACAATCCATTCTTGGTCAATAATCTTAGACCATCGTTTCTGGATTATCTTTATTTCGCAACTTATTTTGAACAGCTGTTTTGGACCAAACATTTTGAACTATCCCTTTTTGACAATCCATCATGGACCATCCGTTTTCGACCCACCATTTTGGATCATCGATTCTATTTGCAACAATTTGTTTTATACCATCCATTTTGGACAATCCATTTTAAACCACCTATTTTTGACCATCTATTTTCTTCTGACCATTTCGAATAATCGTTTCTTAACATTCTACTCCCCTCATCTTATTTTGGACCATCTATTTTGGTCTTTCCTTTTGGTTTAGCCAGTTTGGAATAACCATTTCGAACCATCTAGGGTAAATCAACCATTAGTTGCTAGAAATTAAGTTAAAAAGAAAACTTTCCAATTAAATTCTGCTATGTGCACTCGAGTCTTTTTTCACACGGTATGTTTTTTTCGATTACTCAAGAACGGTGCAATTTAGGGACCATTTACAAAATACGTGACGAATGTCGGGCCTCTCCCAAACGTATTGAGAAATAAATGAATGGTCCCTAAAAAGCCCCGTTCTCAATATTCGAAAAAACAAACCGTGTAAAAAAGTACTTGGGTGTTTATTTATTCTTGACAGATGTGTATTTCTTCGAAGTTCACAAACAGACACTGAGGAAGCTTGGAAGTCGTAGGCGTATACATAGTAGAAATTACTTGGAAAGTGTTCATTTTACTTTAATTTCAGATTTCGTATTCTACTAAGACGCTCCAAAAATTTCAGTCAACCATTAGTTGACCCTTTTGTGCTTGAGTTGTCTTCTTCTATAAATTATCTCGAACTGGTAATGCTAAACACTCTACCGAAGTCACTTACAGTATTAGTAACTTTCGATTAAGCCTAAAAAATATCAGTTTATATTCGAAATCATTATATTTCACATTTTTCAAAACAAATTGTAATGTTCTTACAATACAGTTTCTGTTACAATAGGATGACGGCTGGGTCCATTATAGGATTTTTAGTGTATTTTGCATGAAGTGGATCACCATATATTTTGGGCTATCCATTTCGGACCACCTGTTTTAGTTCAATTATTTTGTACCATCCATTCTCTTCCGACCATTTTGAATTATCATTATTGAACCATTTACTTTCCACATCTTATTATGGACAATCCATTTTGGGCTATTCATTCATTGTGTCCGTTGTAATGAATGGTCGAGAATTTTATCCATATTCGCCTATAGCTGACCACACCATAACTTTCTTGGTGAATTTTACGGTGTAAGTGGCTTTCACTGATCCAGGAACATCTTTCCTATTCTACGAGGTTTAATACTGCGCTCCCAGCAGAGTTTTATCTAGGTTCGTCACCCATGATAATACACCCCGATTCCTTGGACACCAGTTCGTCGTACAGGTTAGCTGTTTCACGGATTCAGCTAGCTTGATATTTCGTTTTGATTCTGCTTCTGCTTCTGAGACCCATCCTATCTTTGGCACGCATAACGTTAGTCGCTGAAGTACCTAGTTTTTTTTAGTTTTTAATGCATCAGGTTTATATTTATTAGAGCGTTGTTTTAGCCTTATTCTTATCACAGCCCAGGATGAACTGTTTTGCATCAGCTGTTTTCGCACTTATTTAACACCAAGTTTCACTTTAGCTTGAGCTTCTGTTTGTCGCTCGCACTTCTTCTCTTCTTCCTTACTATGCTTTCCACAGTCAACCAGTATTCTTGAATATAGTCCAAATTCCTTTCGTTGAATACCTCCGCAACGCCATTGTCAATGTACCATTGTTTTGACGAATTTGAATAGTGGCAGCTTGTCAAGTCGATATGGAAAAGACAGCAGTCTCTTCTGCTGGCACTTGTTTTGATGAATCTTCCTGTTCACGATTCCAGAATTTAAGACAGCGCCACTTTTCAGTCAACAGCTGCTAATTGTTCTCCAAACAACGAACTTCTTTAGAAAACTTTGATTACTCTCATATTTTTCAGTGCTCCAGTGGTACTTTGCCGATCAAATAAGGTATTTTCCCACGTCTCTTTTGCCAACATTATGTTCCATTTAAAAAGAGCTAGCATTTGATTTCAAGGATCAGTTGCCTGTGGGTTTCTGACACTTTCAGGTTTTCTGTTGATTGTTCGACATTTCAGGACTTGCCACACCGTGTAGGATCGGATCGCGCCGTGTACTGGTAACGCGTCTTCGTTATCGTCACCATAGAGTCAAACTGGCTCATGCTGTTCCAAACAGTCGTCTTCATTCAACTCGAACTTGGGTTACTTGTCATCAATTTTTCAGGCTTCTCGGAAGTTACAAGTTGCTTTTGAAATGGTTGCACCTTTTCGCACGTTTAACCCCTTGATTCTTGGTGCCGCCGGGTTTTTTTTGAGTACCGTTGTCGCTGCACTATCGTCCGGCATCCTCTCGACATGTCCGGTCTACCGACTTCCGCCAGTTGTTTGACGGAAAACTTTCAAAGCAGAAGGTATAGTCCGTGATTCATACGCCTCCGCTACTCTCCGCTTTCTGTACACCAAAACTCGTCCGCTCGAACACGACAAGGACCCGTATATCCTCTGTGAACAGCGTCACAGCTTCAAGTCCATAAAGAACTACCGATCTAATGACAGTTTTGTACTTCGTGATCACCGTTCTCAATGCCGCCTAAAAAGTGCTGTCCCAAAGTATTTTCCGTCAACTATCACCAATTGCGAATGGATTTAAGGCCGTTTACAACAGATCCAATATTAACATTTGTTGTTAATTCGGGAGTACCGCAGGGTAGTCATTTAGGACCGTTGCTTTTTGTACTGGTGATAAACAGGCTTCCGGATATTTTGTCCAATGCTACAATCTTAATATACGCAGATGATGTAAAAATCTTTTTACCCATCAAGACGGACATTGATTGTCTTAAGCTAAAATTTGACGTGGATAACATTGCAATATTCTGTTCGAATAGCGGCTTGAACATCAACCCAGACAAATGCTCTGTTTTGTCTTTTTCCCGGAAATTACGTCCAATCGAATTTGAATACTCCTACAACAGAATCGTTTTGCTACGCAAGGAAACCATTCGTGACCTAGGAATCATATTTGATCGTTCACTTTCGTTTACAAGCCACATAGACAACGTTATTAAAGACTGCTTAAAGCTATTCGCTCTTGTGAGGCGATACGGTCGTAACCCTAAGGATCCATATGCAATACCTGCAATATATGTGGGCCTTGTGCGAAGTAAATTAGACTTTGCAAGTGTAGTTTGGCGTCTGCAATACGCAACCTTATACAACGGATAGAGAGAGTCCAAAAACAGTTAGTTCCTTTTGCATTGCGGAACTTGAGGTGCAATGAAGATGAGCGGCCGCCGTATCCCGATCTATGCTCTCTAATCAACATTGACACAATCCACTGCAGACATAAGATTGCCGGCATTGCCGATTGTTCTTCACAAACATCCTATCTGGACGAGCCGACAGTCAAATGCTTTCTTCACGGTTGCTCGTTAAGCACAGCCAAGTTTCAATTTCTAAATACCCGGGTGTTTAATCCACCTCATCGAAACAGGAATTACTCCCAACATGAGCCAACGTGCCGTTTCATGAAAGCTTTCAACAATCTACAGCATATGGTGAATGTTATCATGTCATAATATTAAAATAGGCTTAGCTTGTATTTTAGGGGACAGTTGCATTCTATTTGAGTTTTTTTATTTATTTTATTTTATTTATTATATATTTTTATTTATAGTTACTAAGTATTTTTTTATTGGACGACGGGCTTGAAGCCTACACCATAACTGAGTAAATAAACACTACGGCAGTTCCTCCAAAAGGGCCGTGAATACAGTGCTTCCACGTACCATTTGTTCGTTGACTTCAAAGCCGCATATGATACCATCGACTGAAAAGTGCTATGGAAAATCATGGACGAGAATAGTTTTCCCAGGAAGCTCATCAAACTAATTCAATCTACGATAGATGGTACTCAGCGCTGAGTTCGAATTTCGTGTAGATTGTTAAGTTCATTCGAGTCACACAGTGGCGGTCACTCATGCCTGGTGTTCAACATAGCGCTACAAACATACCCCTGTCACGACAGCTGTCAGCTGAAGCCGCCTCCGACAGTGGCACTTCACTCACTCCAGGGTACCTTTGATCAGCCGCGTCAGTTGCACCAGAAAACCCAGTCGTGCTGTCGTAGCTTTTTGTGCTCGACTGCATCGTATGCTGCCCTGAAATCTATTAAAATATGATGCATGGGCATGTTGTACTTCCGATATTTCTGAAAGATTTGTTGGATACTGGAAATTTGATCCGTTGTAGCATGGGCCGCATAAAGCTAACCTGGTACTGTCCTACAAAATCACTGATATTGCCTTATCTCGTGTAGTATTCGCGTGTAGTTCTCGGCAGATTGAAGGCTGTCTAGCAGCCTACTGTTCAGCCGAGTAGAACAGTTTTCTCATCACTGAAAATACATTCAGTGGAGCAACATGTCGTAAAAATACGGTCTACATTGTGATAGATGCATGCATACCCCAATGGATATTTTGAGAGCTGTTAGTTTCCCTTTCGTTTAGGTACTGATGAAGTTGATTAAAAACTAAAATTTTAACGAATTTCGAGTTCATTTAAAAAAATCAAATAAGTGACGATAAAATAGCTAATTTAGTTGATAGTACGATCATATACGAATTTCAGCAGTCTAATGCGTACGTAAGAGCAATCCAATCATTTGTGATGATAGAACTATGTACAATTAACAGACACACTTATTAACTACTACATTTAACTACATATTCACGTAACACAAGTAACCTTATAATGGTTTTCAAAGTTTGCGTACAGTGTGATTTCTGCTAATAATCTATCAGTTCTAATAATAATCAGTTTTCTGCTGAGAGGAATGTTTTACAAGATGTTTTGAAGACGGCGTAGCTTCTAGCACTTTTGCACACGCTCGGCAGACGGTTCCAGAGACAGATACTACGGTGACGAAAGGCTTTCCTGCCAGCATCAGTTACACAACTGGTTAGCAAAAGATTGTTTGTTCTATTTGATTGGGAGAATGAGTAAAAGTTTGAAAGATAAGTTGGCCCATCAAACAATATTTTATATGTTTGAGTGCATATTCGGAAGTTGAGAAAATTTTCAAATGTACACCCAACCAATGAGTTTTGAAAGCTTGAAATGTGATCAAAACGGCGAATGTTATGGACGTAACGAGTGACGGAATTAAAAGCCAACTTGAGTTTTTCGAAATTTTCGTTAGATACATTTGCAAACAGGACACTACCATATTCGAACAAAGGAACAATAAGAGTTCTAGCTAGTTGTAAACGTATAGGTTGTGGAGTGTAATGACGTAGTGCTACTAATGAATGCATAGACCCATAAACTTTCTTACACACGGCTGCTACTTGAGCATCCCACTTCATATAGCTATCCATGAGTATGCCCAAGTTTTTGACAACCGCTGAATAGGGAATAATCTCGTTTCCAACCATAACTTGAGCAACTTCATCAAAAATCATTCTTTTCGTTCTGAAAATGATTGCTTGAGTTTTTCCAGCATTTAATCGAATACCATTTGAGTTACTCCATTCCATAATTTTCTTTATGTCCATATTGATTTTATTTACGAGAATGTCGATTTCATTACTTTTTCCGGGAAGGTATAATTGAAAATCATCAGCATAAAGATGAAATTTGCAGTACAGCAATTGCTCAGGAAGATCGTTAATAAACATCGAGAACAGAAGCGGTCCTAAAATTGATCCTTGCGGGACTCCGCTTGTTACGGTAGCCAAGTCTGATTTTATGCCGTTGAGCTCAACGTATTGTGATCGGCCGGAAAGATATGAATGAAGGAGCTTAATAGCGCAGTCTTGTAGTGAGAATATGCGCTTTAACTTTATGCAAAGTAAAGCATGGTTGATTGAGTCAAAAGCTTTGCTAAAATCAAGGAGCACCATAACTGTAGCAAACTTTCGATCCAACGCGCATCGAATATCATTTTCGATTTTGATGAGCGCTGTGGTTGTGCTGCAGTGCTTACGGTATCCTGACTGGAGAGGGCACAGCAGGCTATTTTGCACTAAATAGTTATTCAGTTGTTTTGCTATTAGACCTTCAAAGATTTTTGAGAGTGCGGGAAGAATGCTGATTGGACGATAATCAGCCTCGGTGGAAGGATTCTCATTTTTTGCAATAGGAACAACGCGAGCAATTTTCCAGTCACAAGGGAAGCATGACGTAGTTAATATACAATTGAACAGGTCGGTAATAAAAGGCAGCGTGACACAAAGTGTCTTTTTTAGAACATGCAATGGAATTTGATCAGTTCCGGCAGAATCACATGTGGCCGAATTGAATTCGGTTAACACTTCGTCTTGAGATAAACATCTGAAAGAAAAGTTTTCCTGACTTATATCCGCAGTTAAATCGTAAGGATGTGTGGGATTAAGTTGAGAAACAAAGTACGTGTTAAGCGATGACGCACTGACGTCCCCGCCACCAGCTCTAGAAGACGCCTCTTTAAGACCCAGCTGTTTGATGTTTCTCCAAAGTTTGTTTGTTGAAAGTTCAGGGTTAAGATGGGAAGTGAAAAATTCTTGCTTGGATTTTTTTACTTCACGATTTACAATATTTCTTAACCGCGTAAAATTGTTCCACTTACTAAGACATTGCTTATCTCTTTTCCAGCAATTATATGCATCCAATCTGTTTTTAAATAACACATTTAAATTCTGAGTGATCCAAGGACATTTGGGATCGATGCTCTTTTTCTTTCGCAAGGGAGCGTGTTGATCAATGATGGATAAAAGGGTGTCGGTCAAAATAGCTAATTTATCATTTACATCATTGTATTGTTGCATTACAGAGAGATCGGCATTACGTAGATCCTGCGCAAACTTGTGGTAATTAATTTTGCCATATTCACGAGTCCAATGATATTCGGGAGCGGAATATTGGCTTTTTATTCTATAATCGAAGCAGATTAGATCATGATCACTAATACCTCCAAATGAAGACTGATACAAATTTTTTATGTTAAAAGTACAGTTACCCGCTACTAAATCAATCCAAGATTCTGGGCAGTTGGGTCGATGACATGTGGGTAGGGAGGGCACTAGTTTAAAAGTCACCGTATCAAGCTGTTTCAGCAGCTTTGTCACGGATGGTTCAGCAAATTTTAGCAGATTAATGTTTAAATCGCCCATGATTAAGATATTCGGCTCACACGAGGATAGCTCAACAATTATTTCGAAGATTTCGTTTAGACTAGAACTAGGAATGTTAGGTGGTTTGTATATTATCCCGCAAACAGTTTTTAAACTAGTAAGCTTAATAAAAAGATAATCTACTTCGCTACCTTTTTACTTATGTCATTATTTTTCAAACTCATCTGCAGATACTCGAGGCATGATAGATCAGAGTGAGCTACTATCCTTGTTCGCTCAACATTTTCCAATACATCGAATAAGACCACAACCGACCGCAATAATCTCGAGTCGAAGCCACATAGGCTTAGGTTCACAAATTAATTTCTAATCCAGCCGTCACCTCCGTGTACCGCCTTCCTTTCTATATCGTTACGGCAGCCAGCAGCCAGCAATCGGCGTCGTCGTTGTGCCATTCTGTGGTGTGGAAAATCATGCTTTTTTCGCGCTCCATCAGCAACAACGCAACGGCTCGGCACGGCCGCCGTACGCCGCGGTACAACTCGTTGAATGATTAACCCCGACGCGAACCCGACAGACGGGGAACCTGTCACGGAATAAATCCACTTATAATCGCACTTGACGAAACATCAAAAGAATTTCAAATTTTTCAGCCTGCACACAGCTACTGGTTGTTGTTGGTATGTACGGCTGGTTACGACGGCTGATATGCCATTGCAGGCAGGCATGCTGATGAGTCGTTTTCCAACCCCAGCTCGCGGAAAACATCCTTGGGCGGTTGATGTCTCACTCCGCGCTAGGCCGCTCCACTATTGGTAGGGTTCTCTCTGTGATCTACGAGCTCGATGAGTCGTGATATGGTTTATTTATACGATTATTACGGCTTTTATGCTGTCTCTATGGCTAATAAGATGAGCTCGTAGTTTTGTGTTTACCCGCCACGATAACTTTGTGCATGTAGATTGTTGTAGCGTGTGCCTAACTGCCTGCACGAAGGACTGACGACGAGTGTTCGAGACTGGAATCATGAAAAGGAATGGGCCACAAGCCGTTTCATCATTTTATTTCATCGTTTGCCATGCAACATTGGCATTGCTCCGGCTGGCAGTTGCAAAAGTGTCTGAGTTCTTATTCGAGATGTCTCGTATTTATTGAATACCAACATATTGGCTTTTAATTAGTACTAAACTTATGTTATACCGTACATTTACAGTTTGTGGATACAAACTTCTTGAATTTGCCTCTTCTTTGTTAGTTCGAAATTGCAACTAGAAAAGATATTCAATTTGCCATCGGCTAGGAGAACTTTCCCACAGATTCCAAATTTGTTTGCATAACCCATTACTGGCGAGGTACATTTTTCTGAACTATTAACACCGGAACAACGGCATTGACGGGTCGACGAAGAAGACAAATGTTTTACTTTCCAATGTATGTATAGAACTGACTAACTCCAGCTTGTGCAGGGAAAATTGATGACCAAGCATCGTCGTGTGTAATTTGTTTGCGTTTCTCGTTAAACCGGGCCGGGCACGCATGGGTTAGAACGGGACGCAGGGCCAGGCTGTTCGAGCCAAGGCGGACGAGCGAAGCGTCATCACCGATAGACGCAGTTCCGGTCGGTGATAATTTTCCAAGTCTACGCGCCGAACTAATCTTTGAACAGCAACGCGCTATCCATTCGGGGCATGGCTTTGTTTGATCCGTCGAAAATAAAGATATCCCGTGTTCAATGATACGGTTGAACGGAACCGTAAGCTGCGATACCCGCTTTCGGCGTTTGCCGTGGGAAGTGTTAATTGGAATGGGCGTGTAATTGCTTTTGGGTGTTTGTTTACACCTCGGATGCGGTGCCATTTCGGGAACAATGGTATTTGGTCAGAACTATACGTATGACAAGGAAAGTAAGAAGTTCGGTGCATGATTGCTGTGAATTGGTGGGATATTAAGTGCGGCTATGCATCACCAAATTTTATTTCAGGAAAAATGATTAGTTTCAACGGATTGATCTCATTTGTAATTCAACACTGAAACTTTAAATGATTTTTAATCTTTTAAAATTAGAAAGTAAGGTTAAAAGACTTCAGATTACATTGCATTCTTTTCTATTTATACCATACCAGGACCACTACTAAGTACAAACGATTGTTTTAATTTTGTGTCGAAATTGATACCATTTTTAAGTACCCATAGATTAATGCGGATTCACGTTCAATGTAACACTAAAGCACTTTTTTTCAAATTTTTGCTCCGCGTGCGATCTGTATTATTCAAATCTATCTACCTGACTGTATCTCTTCAAAGTCTCCTACATTGGCTAATACTGCCCTGATTTTTTTTTTGCGATAATCCTAAGCCAATGTTCATCTCGCTAGAATAAATTCTTCAGCTTTCACTGGTCTAGTAGAGCACAAGACTGCGTGCAGCTTGTTCCCGTGAGATCACGAGTAGACGCGAAAGGCAATGTAATATCAAAATATGATATGGAAATTGAGCAACTTATATCAAAACTAGCTGTAACCCTCTCGCGTCGCCTCGCGTCTAATTGAGAGCAAATTGGAGGTACGCTATGTAACGCTAACGCTATGTAACTCTATGAGGTGCAACTACGTTACTTTTTTTCTTTTTATAGGCTTTTATTATTAAAGTCAACAGGTAAAACATCACCCCAATGACAGAGTTAACTACACAAAACTCGTCTTGAATGAAATCTGGTATGATAGGTTTGAGTCTTTGCTTAATGGGGGCGATTATTACCACGAAAATATATATCGCGCCCCTCGTTTTGGCGACAGACATAAGCCTCTTATATTTATGATGATGATGATGATTTGGTCTTGTTTTGGCTGACATAGTTGAAAAAATAACAAAAAATAATATCAAAATTTTGCTCCTTGAAGGCCAAAAGAATAAGTACATTTGTTGTTTGAATAACAAAAACCCGAATTAATCCACCTAGCGGCGGGACCTAGCCTTTTTACTGCCACAATAATTATTTTTTAATTTGTCAGGAACATCTAACTAGACTATGTTTTTAAAAATCCATTCCTTAAAACCCTTATTTACCAGTAAAATTCACAACGTATTGCGTACAATAATTATATTTTCTTTCCTGGGGTGGGCAAATACTTATAAGCGTCATTTAATTTACTTGTTGAACGCCTTGTTTAGTTTTATAATATTTAGGTGATTTATTGAAAAATATATGTAAACACAACTCTTGCGTTAGTTGCTAGACAGGTTTCGGGAGTACAACTTGCAGACACATCATCTGTTTGTGGACTTCAAAGCGGCGTATGATTTAGTGAAACGAAATGAGCTGTGGCAGATAATGCTAGAACATGGTTTTCCGACAAAACTAGTTACGCTGATTCGTGCGACGCTGGACGGATCCAAATCATGCGTTAGAATAGCGGGTGAGACCTCAGCTGCTTTCATGACGTTGGATGGACTGAAGCAAGGGAATGCACTCTCTAACCTGCTATTCAACATTGCCTTGGAAGGTGCATTACGAAGGGCAAACGTGGAAAGGAATGGAACTATCATCACGAAATCTCACCGAGGTGCCGAGGTGGAGTTAGGTGGGGAACGATATGAAGTAGTGGAGGAATTTATATACCTTGGTACACTCGTGACATGTGACAACGATGTAAGCCGCGTTGTGAAACGACGAGTTGCAGCTGCGAATCGGGCTCTCTACGGATTACGTAGCCAGCTGAAGTCCCGTAGTTTGCAAATTCGCACAAAACTGGCGCTCTACAGAACATTAATCCTCCCGGTGGCCCTTTACGGACACGAATCATGGACGCTAAAGGAAGCTGATCGGCGAGTGCTTGGGGTTTTTGAGCGTAAAATTCTGCGATCTATACTTGGTAGCAAAATGGAGTGTGACGCAGATGCATGTGTCACGAGCTGTACCAAGTATACAAATATGCTGATATAGTGAACGTAGTGCAATGTGGCAGGCTACGGTGGGCTGGACACGTAGCCAGAATGCCCGACGAAAGAGTAGCCAAAACTATTTTCAGCAGAGAACCAGGAAGAGGCCGTAGACTCCGAAGCAGACCCCGCACCCGGTGGGTCTAAGTCTAGGTCTAGGTTTAGTCGTCGTAAAGATTCTTCGACCTGTTGAAACGAGGAGACTCTGCCACTTTTTATTCTAAAAGGAAAGTAATCGAGGGGGCTCCATAGCCGCAAGGTTACAGTGTCTGCCTTGACAAGCAAATGGTCCTGGGTTCGAATCTTAGTAGAATCAGGCCATTCGATGTCAAGTGACTATAGCATGGGTTTATTCTCAGGCCCCTCATTATCTTTGCTTCATGCTGAGTTCTACATTATCCCGAAGACGCTTCTTATGGTGTATACTGGTATGAGGACCTATTGAGGTAATGGGTTTGAACCTCATGATGGCTCACCAGTGCTAACTATAACGAGGCGAAGCAGGTTTGGTACACACTTAAACGATTCGGTAAAATTTACCGAAATCTAAACAGCTGAACGTTCGGTAAAATTTTTTATTGCACCAAACATTACTAATGATCTGTAAACGTCGATTGGCACCATCGAAATTTTTACCGAACGTTCAGCTGTTTAGAATTCGGTAAAATTTTACCGATTTCGGTGCTTTTTGTTAAGTGTGTATAGTAGGACTTGCATCGAAGCAAGCTTTTCGCTTACAGTTGTAGTTGGAATAGTATGGAGAAGTGATAGAAAATAAGATGTATTGGGGACCTTCTCATTTAACCCTAATGTGGGCGACGGGGTACGGGTTAAGATCATTTGGTTAATAACCATGGGTCAAATACAATTTACACCCCGTAGAAGGGCGACGGGGTACCTGTGTACCCATGCTTTTTACATAGCTTAAACGACACAATAGAATAGACACAATAGAATTAAACTATGTTCAGCAAAGTTGTAGGTTTGGACATAAACTAAAAAATAGTGCGCATGAACTTTCGGATACAGTCTCCGTTGTGCCGGAAACAAGTTCTGAATGTCCCAGGGAACTGGCCAATCTCCGATTCCAACAAAAAGTAATCATCAGAGTTTTTAGAATTTAATGATTATGTTAATGGACTATAAATCAATTCAATAAAGTGATAATGTCCATTCCATGGTCATAGAACAGGTTGCGGAAGCACATAGAGGAAATAAATAATTTCTGATTATAACAAAATATTGCTATAACTCTACCGTAAAGTGTGAAGGGCAACCCAGACTCTGCAGTGAAAGATAGAGAGAGAATGAGATCGAAAGAGAGAGAATTGAATCATCTATAACTGTTTCTTGAGTGCCGGACTAGGTAGTTACGTTCTTTCATAATCAACCAACCTTGAATGTCACTTTCCTTATAACTTCCAGAAGCCGTGTCCGGGAAACGGAAGGACGGTTCACAAATCCATACATGCCACCTTTTAGCTTTTGCCAAAATGTACAACTTTGCTGAACATTGTTTGGTTCTATCTAGTTGTTTAAGCATAATAATAAGCTTGGGTACACGGGTACCCCGTCGCCCTTTTACGTTGAGAAAAATTATCGCCCACACAAGAGTTAAACCCGTGTTGTTTGGTGGAAAGCTGTATGTTTGGTTTACGTGCGCAACAGCGCAATATAAGAGAATACAAAAAAGTAACATTTTCTGCCCGATACCGAAGAGTTTACGAAACGTCGAACAAAAGATGTTTTCGTTGTTCTTGCATTTCTTTTCGGTACTTGTGTATCGGTAACATATCTCAAGACTGGTAGCAGGAAAAAAATGGTAAATGTCTTCAACTTTTTGTCACTAAACAGTACCTTTTGCGTCCCTGAACCGAGCTGCAATGCATATACAACTCCCATTAGAGAACTTCAGTGTCGTGGTGACAACAAGGATGCGAGCAACCAACAGAAAGATCGGTTTCCAAACTGTATAAGATTGTTGGTCTTATGCTAAAAGGGAATATAGGGCTCCCTTCCTCGGAAGATATTTTCCCGAGCGTCTATTTCACAGGTTAGGAGTGGCTGCAGCAGCTTCGGTTCCGAAGTGGGCAGATGAATTCTAAATACAGTTCATTCCCGTCATTCCCGGACATTCCTTTCTCGATGATGGTCTGCCATAGAAGAACCGCTTCGGGAACTGTAACAGATATATTTGACATCATCGCTTACCTCCTTGGAGGGAAACGCAAAGTACTCGTTTCCCTGTCGACCGTGGCCGTCCAGCGTAAAGTAGGTCTCATCATCCATTACGACTACGACGTTGCACTTTCCCGGAAATATCATTACCAGCACTTTCGACCGCGCCTTCTGGGTGATTGCCTGCTGCTAAAAAGTCCATTTCGGCCAATTGATTCGTCACCATTTCACCGGTTGCTCCGACCTCCTGGCTCAAAGCGCGGAACGATGAGTTTCCGTTGCTCTCGGTCTTACTGTTCAACTTTTGCTGCCCGATCGTAAGGGGCGGCCGAAACCAGGATTCCGTTCGTTGCTCTTGCCTGTCTTTAGTATGGATAGGATGCTGATAATGTCGAATCGATTATATCCGGCGGACACGATGTCCCACATCTTTACTCCGTGGCTGCACTGGCAGTACGAACAGAGCATGGAGCGTAGTTGCTTGACTGTTTTACCATGGCTGCTGCAAATCAACTGAAATTTTTCTGTACACCACAGGGTGGCTATTAATGGTGATGGGTTCACCATGCATTATCAAAAGAAAGAAACTTTTTAGTGATTCCAACGACGTGATATTTGTTTATGATATGCGTCTTTTACTACTAGCTTTGAAGAAATAAAAAGTATTTTACCCGATGTCAAGACATGTACGTTCAATATGTTTTGAGTCCGCTGGGATAAAATGGAAATGGAACACAATTGTCTTTTTTTTTTTAATCTGACAGCCGGTGTGCTTGTTGACAATACATGATTGTTTCAGGATGTTAAGATTTTTGATTTATTTAGGTTGCATGGCATTTTTTAGGGTTTCCCGCGAAGCACAGTGGGCCAGATTCAGAAAACGGCGAACATCTGCGTAGAAACTACTAAGTTTTCTGCATTTATGTGTTACCGTTCGTAACATTTATATTATATGTTATTTAATTAGTTAAGGGTAAAGTTTGTCAGATTTATTATTTATATAAAGCCTCCGGAGCGCTTAAGTAAATACGGCCAATTCATATATACACTCAACAAATAGGGCTAGAATTAAGCACACATGACACTACACGAAAAACGATTAAATAACCGGTTCGATGTCAGTTCAGTGGGTGGTTGAAAAGGAAGTAAAAGGAGATAGCAGAAAATGAAGAGATGGCGATAAAAGGTACTGATGGCGATAAGCTTCCTGATCTCCGCCGTCATTTTCTAACTAACTGTCGAGCGAAAAGCTTGTGAGTGGACGAAGGCGTGAAAATAGAAGAAAAGTTTGAAAAAGCTGTGAGTTAGTTTATAGTGAAAGATTAATAGTAAAAGTAGAAGAGAGTCGAATCAGGTAAAATTAGTTTATAAAACCAAGCGAAAACCTAAATACCTGCGCGGAATATCGCAGCCAAAAATCCTGGTTACACTGGATATATCTATTCACTCTTCACTTAGGACCCGTAATAGGAAGCTGGAGCCTACGAGAGCCCACCAGATTGGCCCCGTAGGAATATTTCCGGCAGATAACGAGCAGCCGTTAGCCTAGTAAAAGGCGAATTACGTCCCAAGACTGGTAACCAACAAAGCGGCGGGCCAATCCGATCTCCGATTAGCCATTCACCACGTGTCATTACTGAGCCGCTGAAAGCGGTCTCCAATAAAACACTGCGACCTTCCCGTGAGCCCACGGCGAGGCAAAGCTCCGTCAGCATAGGATCGCATGGGTATATAGGAGTAGCGTCCACCCGGCGACAACCACGTGCCATCTTGCTTCGATCGAGAACTGCCAGCCGAGGAAATCTGTAGCCGCGACGGTACGGGGATTGTTCCGTGAAGCCAGTGGTAGGTCAGAAGCACCCTTGGAAAGTCCAGCTGAAGGAAATCGTCATCCTCACATCATCCTGTCATTGTTAATGACCAGCCGACCAGGTAATGGCGTCCACCGAACCACCCACATTGACCACACTTACATTAACACTCACACACAGAATAATGTACATGTTAGGGATCATTAAAAGTTTAAATTGTATCCACTAGCTTTTTCCTTGCGCATACACACTCATATCACAGTCCTGATTAACGAACTAGGCCAGAGCCGACCTTGAGCTGTTAGAGCCTCACGCTCGTGCTCGGGTGTGAAAAGAGGTCGTGAGCACCCACCCCAGACGGTCCCCAGTGGTTCGACCAGGGACCAGGGGTATAGTAGGTGGAACCCCTCTGGTTCCGCCAGTAACATATGTCACCACAAAAGTTTCTTGGTTTTCGAAGTATTTTTTGGTATACCAAAAAAAATTGCGTTAAGGGGGTGGATCATTAAAAAATCAAGAAAATTCTCTACAGGCACGAAACGTAGACGATGTTCGACGGGGACTTGAAAGCACTGGTCGGTTTTGAACGTCGTCTGGTTAGGACCATCTTTGGCGGCGTATGTGAGAACGGTGTATGGAAGAGAAGGAGTAACTACGAGCAGGCGAGCGCGTCGGCGAACCCAGTATATAGAAGGTTGTTAAAGCTGGAAGGGTACAATGGGCGGAACATGTTGCGAGACAACAACCCCATAAATATAGTGTTCGCCATAAATATACGGTTGGTATCAGACGCAGAGGTGCGCAGCGTGCTTGATGGTTAGATCAACTGGAGCAAGACTTGGAAAGTGTGGGACAGTGGAGAAATTGAAGACGAACAGCCATAAACCATTGTTACCTTTCTAGAAGAAGTATAAGGCTGATTGTTTTTTTTTTGGCCCGATTTGGCAGTATGTCACTAGGCATATTGAAATTCTGCCACACAGGTGTACAACGACAATGGCGTCACTGTGGTTCCCAAAAAGCGGAGTGCGGCCAATACCCTTGGCTTTTGGGACCGAATGAATAACATTGGTTGGTTGTGAAGGGAAAACTAAAGAAGAAGCGTAAAACTGCAAGTGACGAGAAGGTGTTCAAACGAAAGTAGAATTGGGCTGCCAAACATGTGGAAAAGTTCGTTACTGATGACTGGTTTAAAACGTCGAAACAATAAATTCCATAAGAGCCCATATTTCCCCAAATTTGCCTGTTTGGTGATCTCTTCTTGTCATTGGATGGTAAACGGCTGAATAATGCGTACCGTCGGTGCCTTGTGCACGTGTAGGCATAAAATAGACCCTACAGTGGTTCATAGCCTCTTATTCAGCAACTCCTATTCCTACCGCCTCGTGGTACCAGCCGGGATACGAGCAACTTTGGTGGAGATCGGGTAACCAACCCCGGTGGAAGCCAAGGTCGTATGCTGACAGGAAAGGAGGGCTCTTTCGAGCTTCGTTGGCCCTCCGGCGAAACAGGGGGTTGGTGTAGCAGGCTTTGCAAGCCGTCACCACGAAAAATATTAAAGCATGGAACGAAGAACAAATATATTCTTACTGGAACAATCGGAATAGACCCACGCGACGAAAAAGGACTATGGATTGGAAACTCGGGACGTGGAACTGCCGATCTCTCAACTTCCAAGGGAGCACTCGAGTGCTCTCCGACGTATTGAAGAGCCGCAAGTTCGACGTCGTAGCGCTGCAGGAGGTGTGCTGGAAGAGCTCAACGGTACGTACGTTCAGAGATGGACATACCATCTACCAGAGCTGCGGCAACACACACGAGCTGGGTACAGCTTTCATAGTGATGGGCGAGATGCGGAAACGGGTGATTGGGTGGTGGCCAATCAATCCTCGAATGTGCAGGTTGAGAATCAAGGGCCGATTCTTCAACATAAGCATCATCAACGTGCACAGCCCTCACCTCAGAAGTACCGATGACGACAAGGATGAATTCTACGCGCAGTTGGAGAGTGAATACGACCGCTGCCCAAAACATGATATCAAGATCGTCATCGGGGATTTCAATGCTCAGGTCGGCCAGGAGGAGGAATACAAACCGGTGATTGGAAGGTTCAGTGCACACCAGCGAACCAATGAAATGGGCCTAAGACTTATCGACTTTGCCGCCTCCAAGAATATGGCCGTACGTAGTACCTTTTTCCAGCACAGAATCCACCATAAGTACACCTGGAGGTCACCAAATCAGACAGAATCACAGATCGACCACGTTTTGATCGACAGTCGGCACTTCTCAGACATTATCGACGTCAGATCCTATCGAAGCGCTAACGTTGACTCGGACCACTACCTAGTGATGGTTAAGATGCGCCCAAGACTCTCCGTTGTGAACAACATTCGGTACCGACGCCAGCCTCGGTTAGATCTCGCGCGGCTGAAGCAGCCAGACGTCGCCGCAAACTACGCGCATTCACTCGAAGCTGCACTGCCGGAAGAGGACGAGCTGGACGAAGCCCCTCTCGAGGACTGTTGGAACACTATCAAAACAGCCATCAGCAGTGTAGCGGAGAGCTCCATCGGGCATGTGGCCCGGAATCAGCGGAACGATTGGTTTGACGATGAATGTAAGAGGGTGATGGATGAGGAGAACGCTGCGCGGGCGGCCAAGATGCGCAGTGCCACACGTCAGAACGTGGAAAGACACAAACAGAAGAAGATGCAGCGAAACCAAATCTTTCGGGAGAAAAAGCGCAACCTGGAAGAGCAGGAATATGCGGAGTTGGAGCGGCTGCATCGTTCTCAGGAAACGCGGAAGTTCTACCAGAAACTGAACGGATCCCGCAAAGGCTTTGTGCCGCGAGCCGAAATGTGTCGGGATAAGACTGGCAGTATTCTGACGGACGATCGTGAGGTGACGGATAGGTGGAAGCAGCACTTTGACGAACACCTGAATGGCGCCCAGGCGGAAAACCATGGCGGCGGGGAAAGCGATTTCGACGGTGCAGCAAACGGGGAAGAGGTGCCAGCCCCAACGATAGGCGAAGTTAAAGAACAACAAGCAGCTAAAGAACAACAAGTCAGCTGGAAAAGATGGCATCGGAGCGGAGCTTATTAAAATGGGACCAGAAAAGCTGGCCGTTTGTCTACACCGAATTGTTAGAATTTGGGATACGGAACAGCTACCGGAGGAGTGGAAAGATGGGGTTATCTGCCCGATCTACAAAAAGGGCGACAAGTTGGACTGTGAGAACTATCGAGCGATCACCGTTCTCAATGCCGCTTATAAAGTGCTGTCCCAAATCATTTTCCGCCGTCTATCACCAATTGCGAATAGATTTGTGGGAACTTATCAAGCCGGCTTCGTCGAAGGTCGGTCTACAACGGATCAAATATTTACACTGCGGCAAATCCTCCAAAAGGGCCGTGAATACAGAGTTCCCACGCATCATTTATTCGTTGACTTCAAAGCCGCATATGATACCATCGACCGGAAAGAGCTATGGAAAATCATGGACGAGAACAGCTTCCCCAGGAAGCTCATCAAACTGATTAAATCTACGATGGATGGTACGCAGTGCTGTGTTCGGATTTCGGGTGGATTGTCAAGTTCATTCGAATCACACAGAGGGCTTCGTCAAGGTGATGGTCTTTCATGCCTGCTGTTCAACATAGCGCTACAAGGTGTTATGAACCGAGCGGATATCAACACGCGGGGCACGATATTCAACAAATCTAGTCAATTCGTCTGCTTTGCCGATGACATGGATATTATCGGCAGAACATCTGTGGCGGTGGCTGAACAGTACACCAGACTAAAGCGCGAAGCAGAAAAGATTGGGTTAAAGGTAAATACGTCTAAAACAAAGTACATGCTGGCCAGCGGAACCGAGGCCGAACGACACCGCTTGGGCAGTAGTATATTGATCGACGGCGATGAGTTTGAGGTAGTCGATGAATTTGTCTACCTTGGCTCACTGGTAACGGCGGACAATGATACCAGCCGTGAGATTCGGAGGCGTATTATCAGCGGAAGTCGTGCTTACTATGGGCTCCACAAGCAATTGCGGTCGAGCAGACTAAGTCCCCGTACAAAGTGCACCCTGTACAAGACGCTTATTAGACCGGTTGTTCTCTACGGGCATGAAACATGGACAATGCTCGAGGAGGACCTGCGAGTGCTCGGAGTTTTCGAACGAAGAGTGCTAAGAACGATCTTCGGCGGCGTACAGGAGAACGGAGTATGGAGGCGGAGGATGAACCATGAACTCGCACAGCTCTATGGCGAACCCAGTATCCAGAAGGTGGCTAAAGCTGGACGGATGCGATGGGCAGGGCATGTTGCAAGAATGCCGGACAACTGCCCTGCAAAGATGGTGTTCGCCTCAAATCCGGTAGGAACAAGACGACCAGGAGCGCAGCGAGCAAGATGGTTAGACCAGGTGGAGCGAGATCTGGCGGAGAGTACTCGGTGTCCGAGGAATTGGAGAGCGGTAGCCCTCAACCGAGTTACATGGAGAAATTTTGTTCAACAGGCTTTGTCTTAGGACGGCAAGCCACCTAAGTAAGTAAGTAAGTTCTTGTCATTGAATAGAAGACCATAATTTTGTAAATCTGCAGTGGATAATATGATTAAACTTGAACATGCTTGAACTATTTGTAATGTAAAAATGAATGTTTTGATGGGTGAAACATATATCATCGAAAGATAAATTAGGACACTAGTCATCATGATGCAATTCAACGTGATTAGATTAAATTTGTTGAGCAATCCCACCAAACAATTCATATTTGGTACTGTCTACAGCAATAACCTTGAGGTATTTCATTGCTACCTATAAGTTTCCCTGCTTTATAACACAGACGTGGCTAAGGTTCACATTTACAACCGATTTCGTAGTCTTTGTTGTTATAACAAAGGTTAAAAGGAATCCTGCACAAACAGGAACTACGAGTAATGGATTAAGTGAAGCATAATTGTTGTCTCCGCGACAATTCACATCTATTTAGAGCGCAGACGGGAGGAAATATATGCACCCTACTGTGTGCGCTTACCGCGCCATATCCCTGCAAAATTTAAGGATTTCAATTTTATATTACCTACCTTTCAGCGCGTGTGGCTATGGGTATGAATTACAGAGCACGTTCCCAACGTTTAACCAAGCTGGTCCTAGTCGAAACCGAACGAAACTAATATGAACGAGTGACTGACGATCATCATCATGGTGCAGGCAAAAATGGGCGCAGGGAGAGAATGGGTAATTATTAGCACAACCGAGGCGAGGGATAAACCCTTCTTGTCCCTTGTTGGTTCCCAATGACAGCTCTCGATTGTGGGGTACTCGACAATGACATCGGCCCGGCGGAAACCGATTCACGAGCAGCGAATCGGAAAGGACATGCTGTTGTTATGCAAATTATGGTCAAGAATGATGCACTGACTGGATGGATGCTACAAATATGGGTAAATCACGGGGTTAAAGATGACAATGTTTATTCAGTGCTTGTTGCAGGGTGCGGAAATGAACTTTTTTTTATTAGATGGTGATTAACCATTGTACAGTTGGTTGTTTAATGATGTTCGAACTTGTCAACAGCTTAAAAATAATTGCTAGTATTGTACGTAATGTAATTGTAGTCAAATGTGCCGTGTGCTACTGTGTGTTTTCAGTATTGCAGTGGAAATTGAAATTTTAAAGAAAGTATCATCGCGTAACTTTTGAAAATTATTATTGAATTTACCGCACTTCCAAATGTTCCCCAAGAGATTATTAACTAATAATTAGAAGTTAATTTCAAATTCATTAATCGAATTGAAATTCTTATTCAAATGCTTTTCTCAGAAATTGTGAATTGTGTTTCGTTGCAGAAGCGGTACAACAACTACATATAATATTTTGTTTCACCGAAAATTTTTACTAGGTACGATTAAGTACGTAATCATATTTGTATTAAATATAACGAATTTATAAAATCGTTGATAGATTTGTCGCGCATGCAGCTCTTGAATGCCATTAATTTCCAACAAAACTGCATATTCACTCACCGCTCCATCGCAGAATCCTTGTGAATGAAACCGTCCGACCGCTGTTTCCGTCCGAATCAGGATTTTGCGCACGCGGTCGTACGGATTACACGCATAATTCCCTCTGTGTGTCACCGACAAATTATGCAAACGATGTACCGTTGGTTGGTTGGCTGATGACGTTGATGATGGCGATGATGGTGACGACTGGCTGTAGCAGCAGTGCGACAATGTTAGGTGACACGATTGCACTTGGCGCAAAACACAGCTTTCCTGCACATAGCGAGCGATCAATGCTGGTGCGGTTTATTGGCGCAACGGAAACAGTCAGCAGTGCGCTGTTCGACGTGTGACATGACTGCCACTTCCCCCAGCCAGTCAGCCAGCAAGCTAGTCAGCCAGTCAGTGGGTAGTGCTATGTAGCTCTGTGTCGTCAAGAAGGGACACCGCACCGTCATCAAAGCGCCAATCATCGCGGCACAGCGCGAATAAGAGCAGCAGCAGCAGATCAGTTGGGCGGATTTCTTTTTATTTTTAGTTTATTCCGCGCGTTTGTCGGGACGAGGTGCACTTCTGTTCCGGTTTTTGGTGCTGTGCCCGGTGTGAGCTTCCGTTTCTTTTTAAATGCTCTGGTGAGGAAGTGAACGTTTAGTGAAGGGAGTGGAACACATACATAATAGTGGTATGCTGCAGTGTGTGAAGAATGTTTGTAGCAAGTATTTAACCTGTGTTACGATTTGGAGGATTGCTGATAGTTTCACAGTTACTTTTATTGTCAGCTGTGTTTTGATACTTATGTTCTAATTATTTTTAATGTGTGCTGAATGATAATGAGATACCACAGTGATGCCTTCGTTTAAATTAAATATTTGTGTTGTTGTTATTTTTAATATTTAATGTAATGTAAACTTGCAAGTTTGATTAAATCTGATGAAATTTGTTTTCCAATTCCACGCATTGAATATCATATTGAATCTTAAGTATAACGATCTCAATAGTAAGTTTATTTTTCTTTCACTATAAGGATTTTCGGGAAGAAAAACAGATATACAAACGGCTGTGTAAAAAAGGGAAATAAGGAAAAAGAGCTTTGTTCTTTGCGATCTGGGAATTTTTGAAATGAAAACATAAGTACTGGCAGGGGTGGTATTGAGCAAGATCAGGCACTCAACCAGAAAATAAAATCAGCTTCAAAAATAAAATGAGTTCATAACTATTTTTGTAGAAAAATTACTTGATTGATGATTTAAAAAAAGTTGCGTTCATACAACCTTTAACTCTCTATTGCCTAACCGCGCCATTTGGTGGGTCAGGGGTATTACTCTTTGAATCTTTGAATTTGAAATCCCTGATCCCTAATTTTTGTATATTAATATATGTACACTCATACCTTATCATTATAGTCTGATCTATTCATTCAAATACGCAATTTCATTTATTACACTAATTTGAAATATTTATTTCGTACAAAAGTTGAAACCCTAGTAGCACAGTTGTTACAAACTGGTTGTGGCAACCGATTTGTGACTACTTAGTTGCTGCAACTAAAAGTACCAAATATGTGCTGCTTGGGAAAATTCTTGAAAACTAAGATAAAAGATGGGAACTATAGTATTAACTCTTGTATGCAGACAGTTTTCGTTTAAGTCGTATTGAGAAACCCCTTCATTCAAACACACTTTAAATAAATCTTTTACGCGAAATACGCGTTTCATGGAGAATATAAAAGATAGTGAATCACTGTGTTCAGCAAAGCTGTTTACTATTGCTCAACAATTTTTCTAGAGCTATAGCTCTCGAAACAAAAAAGTTAGTTTTGCGATGATTGAGGGCATTAGCATAACTTTAATCTACAAATGTTCCATACAAACGGTCTTTTGTAATACAAATGAAAGTTCTCAGATACTATGCTCAGATAAATGCTACAAGAAGCATTCATCAAATCAGGTGTGAAATTTCAATCGGGTGGGGGGATCATGGCGAAAATGGCGATTTTTTTATAAAATCAAACATGGCGACCAAATCCAAGATAGCCTCCAATGTTTTTCGAGACTGCACGTGCAAAGAATAATATGTTGAATTGACTCGAGGCAAAAGGAAGCAATCCCGGTGTAGTGCTTAGCATTCACGCCACTCACGCCGAGGACCCGGATTCAAATGCCAACACCGTAGAAGTCGCGAACGACCAGAGTTGTTAAAGTGACTATATCAAATTAAAACAAAACCAGGCAAAAGATAAATCCTCGCTCTTGAACTATGGAAAAGCTGTAATTTTTCACGAATTTGTAAATCATTTTCATTTATAAAGGAACAACCTACTAGTGTATTTGAAGAGGCGATGCTCATGAAAACCTGCTCAATTTGTAAACCCAGCGAACGCAATAGTCTAACATCAGTTCAATACAATTCGCAGTCTTTCGATAGCTCTAGTGGAGGCATTTAAAATCAATTCTAGCCCATAATTTAAATACGAAAGCAACTTAAATAGTTTCAACTTCATAGAGAGTGGTAACATAGATGCAGTCAATTTTAAATGTCGTCGCCCCGCGTAAATTTTACCACATTGTGCATCCCCGTTGATCATCCCAGTCTAGGTCTTGCTGGAAAATTACCTCCAAAATAGATATTTTCGAAATATAACTAAATTTATCTTGATTAATTACTATGTCTGGCAAAAGTGTTGGACATTGCCTTCGTGATATGAGCATAGTTTTGGTTTTAGAGGAATTAATAGGCTGCATGAATAAAACAGTTTGCATTGCTTTCCCTGTGCAAATATATGGGAAAAGTAAAGCAAACTCTTTTATTCATACGGCCTAAATGAAAGTAAATTTCTTTCACGCCACGAGAATACATTAGAAAAATTACTATTTACAAGTCGGGACATTTTATAAGTCGGGAAGCTGTCGTGCACAAATAGATTTAGACATCGCCAGTAAAAAATGAATTTTACAAAATTTTAATACGGTAGGCAAATCATTGATAAAAAAAGAAAAAAAAGCAGTGGCTCTAGAACTGATCCTTGTGAGACACCAGAAATAATGGGCATTTTACTGAAAAGTTGACCCTCAACTTCTACAGCTTGGTATCTATTATTCAAGTATGTAAATATCAGGTTGACTGCATCGCGAGAGAAATAATATTGTGATATTTCAAAAATCTGATACAATTAAGACAACAAACAACACGACTTTGTAAAGAGGAAGGATAGGACTTTCGAATGAAGTGAAAAAAAATTGCGCTCATCTTGGATTTGGCCGCCATGTTGGATTTTACCATAAAATCGCATGACTGAAGTTTTTGAAGCGTCTTAGTGGAACGTTACCTGAAATTAAGGAAAAGAAAAAGCTTTTTTCGATTAAATTCCACTTAATTAACATTTATTCGCGACGCGAAATCATCTATTTATATAAGAAGTTTATGTCTGTACCGAAAACCAGGTCTCTGACAGGACGTCATAAGAGGCTTATCGGTAACTAAAAACAGGTTCCTGACAGGACATCATGCTTTCGTAGCAATGGGTTGTATTCTCAGTCACCTCACTGGTCGACTGCTGGACTGCTCGATTGCTCACCTGGTTGACTAGACTGCTCGACTGGACTGGTCGATTAGACTGCTCGATTTGATTGCTCGACTGGACTGCTATACTGAACTGCTCGACTGAACTGTTCGATTCGACTGCTCGACTCAACTGCTTGATTGAACAAATCGACTTGACTGACTGAACAGCTCGATTCAACTGCTCGAATGGACTACTCGACTTAACTCTCGATTTGACTGCTTGACACATTTGCTTGGCTCACTACTCGACCCGTCTGCTCGACTTAACTGCACGATTGAACTGCTCGACTAGACTGTTTGATTCGTCTGCTCGACTGGACTGCTTGACTAGACAGCATGATTTATCTGCTCGACTCAACTGTTCGATTCGACGCACGACTCAACTGCTCAGTTCAACTGCTTGATTCTACTGCTCGACTGGACTACTCGACTCAACTGCTCGACTCGACTGCTCGAATGAACTGCTTGGCTCAATTACTCGACTGGACTATTCGAATCGGCTGCTAGACTCAATTGCTCAACCCGATTGCTCGATTCAACTGCCCGACTAGATTATTTGATTTGATTACTCGACTCAACTGACAGCTTGATTCAACAGCTCGTCTAGACTGCTCGACTTAGCCACTCAACCCGACTGCTTGACTCAACTGCTTGACTTAACTGTTTGATTCGACAGCTCGACTTAACTGCTAGAATCAACTGCTGGACTGGACTACTCGACTCAACTGCTCGAATATACCGTTCAACTGAACTACTCGACTCAACTGCTCGACTCGACTGCTCGAATGTACTGCCCGAATAAACTGCTTGAATTAACTGCTCGACTCAACTGTTTGACATAACCACTTGACCCGACGACTTGACTAAGCCATCCGATAAGACTGCTCGACTCAAGTGCTCGACTAGACTACTCGATACACCTGGTCGACTGGACTACTCGATTTAATTGCTCGACCGGACTGCTTGACTGAACAGCTTGATTTAATTGCTCGACTAGACTGCTCGATTTGACTGCTCGACTTGACTGTTCGGCTCGATTGCTCGACCCAACTGCTTGACTCGATTGCTCGATTCGACTGCTCGACTCGCTTGCTCAACTCGATTGCTTGTCGCGATATCATTTGGTCGGTGTTGGATCAGACCGTATCAAGTCGCAAAGTTTTAAAAAATGAGTTAATGATAGGAAACGATCTAGAATTTTCTAAGCAACATTTTACTCTAATCAGACTGCATAAATGTTGCAAACAGCCAGAAGTTTTTATTCAGTTAAATAAAATCCAATAGGACCACAATAACTATTTGTTTCAGTTTCCGGCTTTGACTCTTTTATGTACAACATCTTAGAGCTATATTATGCAATATAAGATATAGTTCTTTGACTAATATAAAGATTAAACATCTTCGCAAACACTGGCCAATGGAATGTATCCGCAGTTCTCGGAATTCTGAACAGATATTTATATTTTCCGGATCGTAAGATTCGGGCTCAACTAGTAAAATCATAAAATCACCTTTTTGCCATGAGCCTCCTAACCGATGATAATCCACCGATAATCCGATGATAAAGACCACCGTTGGCAAGCTCAGAAAAAATTATATATGAAGCATTCATTTAATTTAGTGGAAGTGGAATCAACTGGATTAAACAACTAATTGAAAATTGTAAACCTTACTACAATTCATTTTGGTTGTTTCATTTAGTCAATGCCAATGCACATCTAATTTCATGAATGTTTCTTGTAGCATTATTTTAGTTTTCCAAGGATGGTTTTAAAATGAATACAGGGATACCTCGATATAAGACAACTTATAATTTCAAAAAGTTGTCTTATATCGAAATTGTCTTATATCGAAACATGGTTTTTACACAAAAATTTGTCATTAGCAGTCACCAATTTTGCTCTGTGTTGTGTGTTTATGTTTTTTGAACTATTTAAGGGGGCATAGTACTTTTTCAATTTAAAAATATCGAATTTTTTTATTGATTATTTCGAAAGATTAACATTTTGACCATACGTGTTTCAAGTCATTTCGATGAATTCCAAAAACTGACAAAGTCACAGCTATTTGTACCGCGCATGTCTGGAGCGATTACACAGCGAATAAAAACTTCAACGTCGTTTTTCTCGAAACCAGGTTTTGAAAGTCGGTACCATAAATATCTCAACAACGGCTCAAGCAATTCTCATGATTCTTTTTTTGTTTTAAAGCCAACAAAATTATCTAGTGTTTGACCCGTCCTTTTTTTGATATTACAATTTTTGTATTTTTCAGAAATGTTTAAAGTCAATTTTTTCGACTAAAAACGTTACTTTTATGTTTGAATGTCCGCCATTTTGTTATGCGTTCGAATTTTAAAAAAAGGATGGGTCAAACATGAGATAATTTAATATACTTTCATGTCGTTTTGGAATTTTTCAATTCGGATAAGCCCCCCAGCGCCAATCCATGGTACCGCAAATCATTTTTTTTCGAATGATCATGTTCAAGGAGCCGTAGGGGAGAGGGGAAGAGGTTCACATATGCAAACAAAATTGTAAATATTAGTATGAAGTGCAATGTTTTGAATGCAAAAAACCCGAATAGATACGCGTTTCGCGTTATCGAGAAAAAAATATTTGAAATAAGGCAAAAAAATATGGTGTAAAAAGTACTATGCCCCCTTAATATTGTTTGAGCTATTAGTTGTTTACAATTTTTAAAATTATTTCGAAATAATGAACAAATTTATGGCGCCGCTTTTGGAATGGAAAATGTGCTCTGGTGTCGTTACCAACTATGTCAAAGGGATTTGTCTTATATCGAGGTAAAAATTGTCTTATATCGAGGTTGTTTTATAACGAGGTTGTCTTATATCGAGGTATCCCTGTATTGGTTGTGGGCTCATTGCGAAAACGGCGTTTTTTTTATGAAATGCAATTCGGTGAACGAGGGGTCCACTGTTTCGAGGTACATATTAAAAGTGTAATTCTCATTTTTTGACCATTTTCAACCAATCAAGTACAAAAGTTCCAATATTGTGTGAGGAGTGGCCCCGTTTCAACGAGAAGTACTCCGTGCACAAAAATCTGGTTAGAGAAAATTTATGCGTTTTATTTTTCCCACTTGTTAGGCAGTCAAATTCCATTTTCGCTTGAACTCCCTCTCGTTGCGTGTATTTGCAACGACAACGGTTATGCCCAAGCTTTGCTTTTTTGAAGAGTACAACAGTCACGTCTGGTTTTAATTTCTCGGAGTATCTTTAAGTCGTCGGCGTACATAATCTTAGGTAAGCTTAAAAGGCTGCCGCGCTCATTAACAAAAAGTACAAATATCAAAGGCCCTAGGTGGCTACCTTGGGGCACGCCAGATGGTATTTCGAAACAAAACGAATTAATATACCTTTGATACTGATAAAAGCGAAGCGTTCGGTAAGATAAGATTGGATCCACTGTGCCGCTCAGTTTGGTAACTCCAAGCACCAAGCAGTTTATCTACTGCGAGTGCGTGTTGAACTTTGTCGAATGCATTGCTGAAGTAGATCGTTTTTTTTTTCTTTTTCATAAAGCCGTGTTGGTGTTCGGAAATTATTGTGGGCACTGCATGTACACTGCATCATAGACCATCTTTTCAAGAACTTTTGGGGACAACTTAGAATTGAACTCCGCGATATTTTTTAATTTCGTGGATATTTCCAGTCCAGTTGTGTATTGGATTAATTGACGCAGTCTTCCACACCGTTTGGAAAACGTCACGACCTAGTGACCGATTGAAGATTATTGATGCGGGTGTAGCGAGGGACGCAGCAAATTGTTTAATGATCGAGAGTGGCAAACCATCAGAGACATCCTCATTAGCCATTCACGATGTTCGTCCAACGAATGAGACAGAGGCATATTCGTGAACACATTCTTAAAGAACAAGAGCAAAAAGTTCATCAGCAGCTCTCGCGGATTTCGCGAAAGTTTCGTTGTAGAAAACGTCATGCGGAATGCCATCGTAACGTCTAAGCCTTTTCACGAAGGTCCAAAAAGTACCGGATGGTACATCAAACTTTGTTTCCCTTACTACAGTTACTGCATAGCGTCTCTTGATTTTCACTGTTCAATGTTCATATCGAAAGCAACGCGATATTTGAATTTTATTTTCAAGGAATGGAAAGATATTTTTGAATATAATTAACTCATTGTGAATTTAGTCATTATTTTTTCATTAACATTTCTTTAAATGGTACATATCCTTAAACTTCATGAACTGATAACGATTCTTCTAGATAGAGTGTTGCCATCTGTCTGGCGTTCCATAAGGAAGTAACCTAGGTCCACTATTGTATTTTTTTTAGTTAAGATTGATTCGCTCTGCTTCCACGAGGATGCAGATTACTCAATGCTGATCATCTATATAAAGTGGTACTTGTAAAATCTTTTGAAAATAGCCATAAACTGCAAAAACTCAATCGGGAATCGTTTTCTTTTTCTGTCCTTTCTGAGAACACTTTAGTTCTTGTTTAGCCATCTTAAGTCTAAATTGAAATTGTTTGTCTTTTTTATTTTTGTCTAGCGTTAGAGGCGATGTTAACCAAAATTTAGACACATTTTGTATTTTGACTTTTTCGGGCTAAAAAGCATGTTTCAATAGTTGAACTTCATTCGATTTTTAAAGTTCTTGTTACCCTCTGAGAGGGCAGATTTCTCTGCAAAACTGAACTTATGTTGAACGACTTTTATTGTTTTTATGACTAGTTTTCGTTAGCAACATTAAACTAAATCTTCCTATCATAGCAGTAACTGAAAACGTTAACGTTCATTGCTTCTTTGTTCATTCAAGCTCCAACTTTGAATCGCCTCAATTTAACTCATTCCCTCCACGTTTCCTAGAAGCTAATCCCTTGGGCCACCCGGGTGCGCTTCCAGCAGTGATGAACCACCGTTCGGCTAAACTGGCCCATTCGCTGGCGATAACGCACTCGATTACGCACATTTCAACGCGTGTGGCTCTGGAGTGGATCCGATGTTAGCCGTTCGCCCCCTCCCCAACGACAGCCCACCGAACCACCTTACCGCTCGCCCGGTTCTAGTTTTCGTGTTCCCAGCGCGCGTTCGAAAGCGCGGCGCAAAAAACACGGAGCCTATCTATTCGCTTCCCTTCAATTTCAATATAATTGATGGCGCGATTGTACTTTATCTCTTTTCAACATTGTTAGTCCCTCGAAGTCCCTCTCCCATCGTCGGGGTTTGCTAGCGGTTGGATGATCTTTCACCAGGTTCCCTTTACGGCGGCGCCCATCAGTGACCGTCGAGAGTCGCTGCTGCCAACAACAATATTTTTGAGCGGTGCTGTCTGGGACTCGTCAAAACCAGAGGAAGAATAAAAAAACTACTTCATCCACGGTCGGTCCAGTCGGTGTCCTACTCTCTCGGATTCCATCGGACCGCCGGTGGTTGATTCTCGTGCGCCCGCTTCTCCGGCGGCCGCGAATTGAGTGTCCACCCGACACAAGCCAAAAGAGGTTCATCGTCTGTTGTGTTGTTCCTCTATCGCTTCCAAGTCACTCTGCATCTTGCCATCTCACTCACAATTCGATTGCCTCTAATGGCCTAAAAAGATCACACCTTTGCGTGTCTGCACGTTGTGTTGGTGGTTCTGTTGTTGTTGTTGTTGTTGTTGCTGCTGCTGCTGTCGTTGCTTCTGCTGCCACCGGACCCAGGTGGAAGTGTGGAAAAGTCTGAAAACGAAGATAATCGAGTGGAGAAATCGAAGAAAAATAACAAATTTTCGATTCGAGCAACTGCCGGATCGGTCGACTGCGGAACGAGTGGCGGGAGGAAAACAGTGAGTGAGTGTGAGTGTTTGCGCACCGTGGGGTGGAAAAAGAAAAGTATCGACCGGACTGCGAGGGGCAAAAAATCCGATATTTCCTTCCAATCGCAGGCAATCGGACAATGTTTGCGCCCGTCAAAGACCCAAGTTGACAGTGTCTAGTAATAATTAAATTGCTTTAGGTTCCGGAAGTGTGCCACGAGATGATCCTGTTGGATGGCAGTATTTAGTGATCCGGAAGAAAGCGGACGATTGTGGCGCCCTTAGTGAGTGGAGTTTTTCTTTTGTTTTTGTGTATCGAAGCTTTTCCGGTGAACCGTTCGACGGTTGCAATGCGAAACAAATATTCAAACTGGTTAGCTACTAATCGGAACACGGAAGAATGGATTAATTTTACTGCTGAATGTGCCAATCGAATAGTGCTAGTACCAGTGGTGGTTCGGAACCGAACGATACTGTCGACTGCTGCTGGAAGTGGTTCTAAGCAATGAGCAGTTTGAGAAGGCTTTGCAATATTGTCATCGTTTGGTTTGTTTTGAAAGTCGTTGAGAGGTAAGTTGGGTAGAAACTGTTGTTTTTAAGTAATGTAAGATGAGCACATATGGACCTTCGGACTAGGTTCGATTTAATTTGTCGCATTTTGTAACATATTTGATCGTTTTCGTGATTTCGTATAATTCGTAACCGCTTAGTTGGTTTCGAGCTACGATACTAGCCTTAACAAACCAGTCGACGTATGTTCGAATCTCGGCTAGGCGGTGCTGCTAGATACTAGATAGAGTCAGTAGGATTGTTGGACTAGCCTCGTAGCTGTCCTGTACTCTAATAGCCGACTGTGAAGTCTGTTGATAAAGAAGGGTCAAGTATTAGAAAGACGTTTAAGCCCAACGCTTTGCTTTGCTTTTTTTGAAACGTTTTCAGACGGAATTTAACACGGAGGAAATATTTAAAAAATATATTTTTTCTGTTTGCGAAACTAAAATGTAACACTTGCTCAAATAAGTTTTGCTCAAATAAGTTTTTATTTATAGTTGAATATTTCAAATAAAATGTTTCATTACAAGTTTTCGAAAGCTATTTAATTTACATCAATAAACGATAAAGTAGAACGGCAAAACTGTCACTTTTCCTGCAAAATACCATCTCTTATTTAGCCGTTTATCTCCAGCATTTCTGTGTAATATTCGGGCTTTATGTTTGTCTAAGTTCACACCCGCTTTTTTAGCTATTCCGAAAACCAGCAGCAGCAGTAAAAGTTTATTACATTGTTATGCAAGTCATACGAGCAGTACATAAAGATTGGTTTATATTCTAACAAATCACATGTTAATACTTATTATTTCAAAAATTAAACTTGTTTGTGAACAAAAAAATACAGCCTAATACAACATGGAATGCGTCCATGAGATTGAAGAGATTATGTTGTCCATTTGGCATGTGTTCTTATTCAAAGCGTAAACTTAATTGCCTGAAGTTTTTGGAGGGTCTTAGTAGAATACGAAACATGAAATTAAACAAAAAAGAAAATTCTACTATGTATATTTATTCGCGACAGATACGTATTTCGCCTACGACTTGCTTACGAGACTTCATCAGTGACTGTTTTGGAACTAAATTACAAAATTAGTGTAGGTAAACAGATGCAATGTGTAAGTAGATGCTTAAAACTACGTACGACTACGTGTTTTGGCTAATGTCTTATGCAAGAGTCTGAAATATAAGAAAAATTAAGGAAAACCTGAAAAAAGCCTAGTAGAATTATGTGAATAATGTAAATCCGGGATCTGAGAAAGAAGAGAGAGCGAAGTTTTTAACTAGAAGTGGTTTCGTCTGAGTGTGTCTGTGTGTGTCTGCGTTTTAGCAAATATTTAAAAAACCAAGAGTAACCGTTTCCAGGGTCTTTGTTTAGTAAGGTAAAGGAGCATCTTTTGTAAATCTCTTAACTCTCCGTTTTTTCATTTTTCACTTTAGAGCAGTTGTTTATTACTTTTGCGATGTCGATTGTTAGCGGATGGTTGTCGTTGAAGATATGCTCAGCCACTTTTGATCTAAAATGGTGGGTCAGACCTTTCTCGGAATCTCTTGATGCTTTTGTTACGAGAAGAGTTTTCCGACGCATTCAGCAGCGTACCGCAAAGTGACAAAGCGCGTACAACAAGGGAGCAACCTTGGACCCCTGTTACTCTTTTTGTAAATGAAATGTCAGCTCTCCAGACACTTGGAAATCGATTTTTAAGATTGGTACTCGAGTAACATGTTTACCATAAGCACCTCGAAGTGATTCGCCACCAGCTTATCACAGTTAGTTGCAACATGCTAGAATATCATCTAACAATGCGTCTAGAACAATGCATCTAACATATTCGTGATCTTGGTTTCATCCTTGCATAGTACACTTATCTTTTAGATGCATCTTAACGACATAATCTCCAGAGCTGATAAGCCATTTGGGTTTATTTTTAAAATCGCAAAGCTTCGTGACCAGTACTGTCTTCGGATATTGCACTATTTTCTGATACGGTCTATTTCGGAATTTGCTGCCGAGATCTGGTGTCCTTATCAACAAACTTGGATAGCTAGAATCGAAGCTTCTTCGAAAATTCTTACGATATGATTTGTGCAGTCTTCCATGGCGTGATTTCATAAAGCTACCGCCGCATGTGGAACGCTGCCGCATGCCTAATTTGGAGACTCTTGAATGAAGACGAAACAGACTAACAGACGAAACACTTCAAATAATTTTTTTATAAAAACATCGTTTCAATGACACCCTTAAAACTTGGAAAAACACTAGCATCACCTGGTGTCTAGGAGAAATGGGTTAAAAATAAATGCGTCGAAGACCAAATACATGAAAGGAAGAGGCTCAACGGAAACAAACGAGCGTCTCCCACGGACGATAACCGTTGACGGCAACGAACTAGAAGTGGTAGAGAAGTTCGTGTATTTGGGATCGCTGGTGACCGCGGACAACAACACTAGTAAGGAGATCCAGCGGTGCATCCAAGCGGGAAATCGGGCATGTTTTGCCCTTCGTAAAACGCTACGATCAGGAATCATACGCCGCCGCACGAAGCTAACAATGTACAAAACCCTTATCAAACCGGGAGTTCTTTGGGGACTTGAAGCCGTGACGCTGCTCACGGAGGACATACGCGCCCTTGCCGTGCTCGAGCGGATAGTGCTGCGGACGATATTTGGCGGAGTACAAACTGAAAGTGGAGAGTGGCGGAGGCATATGAATCACGAGCTACAGGCAGGGTTGCCACATGCACAGATTATTCTGTGTTTAACAGATATTTGAAAGGAATCGCCTGTACAGAATCTGTACGCGTAGAATACAGATTTTCGCCAATTACACAGATTTAACAGATTTTTGTGCTTTTACATGAGAGTGAATGAGACGGAAATAGTCAGCAAAATGACTTTTTGTCTCTTTCACTCTCATTGTTTTGCATTGGACAGATTCTTGCACAGATATTTTTCCTCGCAGTACAGATGGCCAGATTTTTCTAACAAAAGACACAGAATTAGATGTGGCATCCCTGGCTACAGGCACTGCTTGGGGAAACTCCCATCGTACATCTAGCGAAAGTTAGCAGGCTACGGTGGCACGGACACGTCGTAAGGATGCCGGACGACAGTGCGACGAAAATAGTCCTCTTCAACAACCCTATCGGTACCAGGAACAGGGGGGCCCAACGTGCATGATGGCTCGACCAGGTCGAAAGCGATTTGTGACTTCTGAGACGACTGGAAAATTGGTGACGCGTGGCCCAAGACTGAATTGAAAGGAGACGAGTGCTTGAAACAGCACGAACCACCCCGGTGCTATGCTGAAGAAGAAGAAGACCGTATTTACATTTAGTCTCTCGTCAACGTTACTAAGCTTGAATCTTTTGGGTGTTGTTTTTCCAAAGCAAAGAGAAAAAGTTATTGAAGTAAAAATGCTCAAAACTACACCATTTTGTTCACTATATTACCATAGACAAGCAGAACTCTTTGAAAACAATCCCACAAAAAACATGGCACATTTTTCTTGAACACTAACACCATCTAGAAACGACATTCTTTATAAATTTTCAACAATAAGATAAGCGAATACATTATAAGTTGTCTTCTCCTTTCGATAAAAAACGCCTCTTCCACGATAACAAGAATATTCCCGATCAACACTAAGTTTAAAATGACTGCTGCAGTGTGAGAAGAATGGGACATTGAATATAATGTGTGTTTATCTGTGATATTACTAAGATCATGCTTTGCATTGTGGCGAAGACTACAGCCAAGGCTACAGCACTCAAGACTGGGCATTCTGTCAAATGTCTAAGGATAGGGTTTTTTTTGTTGAGGGATTTGACTACTTTGTCCATTAACTTGAACTTTTGTAGTAAGAGTTAGTACGCCCCCTGGCCGGCTGACGGCGCTAAGTGTTAGGCTGTGTATCCAGCTTTTTATGCGCTATAATGGCGGACGCTATAAATTGTTTTCGTAATATGCGAACAATCTTTTTGACAACTCTGCATCCATCAAATCTGGCATTCTTGTCCTGTACGGCAGTGTTGCTCTTTCTTTCGTTTACGCAAGAGACGGAGAGCAATAGTTTTGTTTACATTTCGCACATTTTTGTGCTCCTACAGGACCGTACAGGAAAAGAGTGCTAGATTTGATGGATGCAGAGTTGTCAAAAAGATATTACGAACACAACTTATAGCGTCTGCCATTATAGCGCGTAAAAAGCTGGATATGCTTAGATTGTTAAAGAATATAGATACGCCACTTTTCGCAGATTCAATCGTGAGTAAAGTGGCTCCTGACGGCAAAAGGGTTTACTAGCCTGTCATAGTGTTCGTTGTATCGCCTTTTCACAGGCACATTTTTAACTATACCGTCTGTCACTAACACTTGCGTAAAATGAGTAGGCGATACAAATACTATGATAGTATAGTAAGCCCTGCCGCCAGCAGATAGAGCTGATGACATACTCTTGATGACATACATGAATATGCGGAAAGCGCAGATTGGCATATCTAGTTCCTTTATTAATCTAAGGTATATGCCATCACTCTAGCATCACAACCTCACTGACATCATTGGATGACATTGTATATGCCTTAACATCATACGCATATTTATATTCTCTCAAATAAATGTGATCACTAACACATACAAGCTAAAGTAACTCCCCCAACGACAGATGGCGTAAGCAGTACTTTGCCATGATGAAAAACTTCAACCATGCTCAGTCTTGAGATCTGTAGTCTTCGATTGTACTCCCAAAATTTTTATTGTTTACCAAAGAAATTTTGACAACTGAAAAGCAAGCAACTAACAGGGAATTTATCGCTAAAGATTTCAAATGTCGTCCCGTTACTGTCTATTCTTCTCGGTCTGATGGTCGTGCATCAGATCCAAATGGCTGTTAAGTTGGTTTTATGATTGTAGAAATTGGAATGGTGTCAGTGATTGTTTTCAGCCGTATTGGAATAAGGCTCGCGATATGTGTTGTCATTTGCCGTAGATTGGAATAGAGCTGTTAGTATTCCGATGCAAAAGGTCAATGGTTAGCACACTCAACGTGCAATGGACTTAAGAGCTATTCAACAGTCATATTATGAATGTAAATCGAAATTTGAATGTGTATAATGCATACAACACGCGTTTGAATATATTATTAATTAGCTGACGATAAACGTTGTTGCTTTTTAAATAATAAAGTTATTACTGAAAGAAGAATTTTTCATTATTCTTTTTACAGTAATGAATTCAACTTTTGGGTGTAGAGAATGAGATACTATTTCAATAGATTTTAATTCAAAGTTATTGGTTTTGTACTAAAAATTTGATAGAAAAGTACCAATGAGATTTTAATAGTAAATTTCATGACGAATTGATGCTGATTGTCAGTTTTGAAGCGATTTGAAACCAAAGCTTTTTTCATCTTTGAGTTTCGATTCACAAATGAAGCCGACGTAGTTGGGCGCAGTTTAGAGTAGCGAAATTCGTACATCATAGAGGAATTTATTATACTTTTACACAATATTTTCGAAGCTGCATGATTTAAAAATGAAGGGAATTTGTGTCCAAAAATATGAATCAAAATACGTTGAATAACACAATCATCTGCACAACGAATCACTATTTATCTTGGTAAAGTAGAGAAAAGGTTGGGCAGAATGTACGTTAGCAAATACATTTATAAATGACTTTTTCCGGTAGAAGCCTCCCAGTTGGCCTCGAGGTAAGACGCTAGTCTAATAAGCCAGTCGTCGTATGTTCGAATTTCGGCTGGGAGAGGCTGTTAGAGTCAATGTAATCGTAGCACTGACCCCGCACTGTCCTGTGTTCTAACAGCTGATCGCGAAGTCTGTCGTATAAAAACAGAAGGTTAAATTTCGATAACGGAATTAGCACCCAGGCTTTTCTTTTTCCGGTAGAAGTAATCATGAAATTGAAATTTATATCATAGCTAAATTTATAGCGAGCCGCTTTGCATAGCGTGAAGACTGCACCAGGTGCCACTAGTGTTTTTTGCGAGATTTAGAATAATCATTTGAACGACCTTTTCCTAGAAAATTTATTCGAAGAGTTTCGTCTGTTAGTCTATGCCACTACAGCTTGCTTCATTTGGAATTGGAACAAACTTTTGCTCATATTGTGGCGCTCTTGGCGGACGGATTCGGAAGTTCATGGCACCTACGTGTCGGAAATTTTGTTAGCTTCACCTATGTATTTTTGACATTCCGCAAAACGACTGTATTTTGTAAATAAACAACATGGAAGCCGAAAGAAGGGAAAAAATTGTGCCCAGTTATTTGGAAAATCCATTATGGTCTGCATCTAGGCTAGCCAAACAACTGAAATTGCCCAGAAATACCGTATGGCGCGTTATCAAACAGTATAAGGAAACATTAACGACGATTCGGAAGTCTCAAGCTAACCATCGAAGTGGAACTGTCGACTTAAATCTGCCTAGTAAGATTTTTAAGACCATCAAGAGGAATCCCAATCATCGTGATCGTGCTTTGGCCAGAAATTTGGTGCCGTCCATGGTACTGTGAATAGAATTCGACACCGGGAAGGAATCAAGTCGAATCGAGCTAGCAAACAGCCAAACCGAACCATAAAACAGAATAGCGTGGCCAAAATCCGTGCTCGAAAGCTACACGACCGGGTGCTAACCAAGTTCGACGGGTGTCTTCTGATGGACGATGAAACCTGTGTCTAGGCAGGACATGCGGGCAAATGCCAGGTCAAAAATTTTACTTGGCAACGACTCAGGGATGTTCCAAGAAAATTTAAATTTGTTTTTGCCGAGAAATTTGCACGAAAATGTATGCTTTGGCACGGCATTTCCAGCTGTGGCAGGAAAACGAAACTTTTCCTTACAAATAAGACAATGACGTCGGAATTGTACCAAAAGGAGTGTCTCCAAAAACGAATTTTGCCGTTCATTCGATCCCACAACCATCCCGTGATGTTTTGGGGGTTACAGCACAGTCGTTCAAGAAAAAGAGAAAGGGATCCAGTTTGTTCCGAAAGACCTTAACCCACCCTATTACCCCCAGTTCCGCCCCATTGAGAAATACCGGGCAATCATGAAGAGGAGACTCAAGGCACAGGGAAAAGTTGTCAAATACATCAATCAGATAGTGGAATAAGATAGCCAAAACGATGGACGAAGAAAGTGTGCGCCGCCCAATGAGCCATATTACAGGAAAAGTTCGAGAATTCCTTCGAAACCGTGACGAATAATTTTATCCGTATTTTTTCTTAAAAGTGTGAAGGAAATGCTACATATATTTAAGAAAAGATCTTGAATTCAATAATAAATAACTGAAATACCGTTAGACGGGGTAACATAGATCATTGGGGGTAACATTGGGAAGTTCAGGAAAGTTGGCAGAAGTTGTTTATTTCACTTATTTTTGCGAATGGTCCGTTTGATCAATGTTACCCCGGTAATCAACGTTACCCCGTTTTACCAACCAACTGCCTATTTAACGCTTATTGGATACCTGTGTAGTTCAGGTTCAGTGAGATATAATGAACTCTATTTCAAAATTATGGCTATGTGGACTGTCATGTATCTTTCCATTGTTTTCATCATATGCAAATCAAAAGCGATTACCACGAAAAATCTGTTATTAATCGCTATGGTTTATGGCGGTATGGTATGGCGTTTTAAAAGCAGTAGCAAATACAAAAATAGGTTTCCCACGCTCCTGGACAGACAATATCCGGACGGATTCATCCGAATTCCGGGAAGACAACCAATTCCAGCTTCCAACGCTTGTTCAAAACCACTTTGAATCATTCGTCATAATTGTTGCAAAGTCAAAGGCACTAGATTCCATTCGGATTTCTCCGGACTCAATGCAGAGCTTCATTCTGCGGCTGCGGCAGGCGCAGCTCCAGCGTAATCTTGCAAAACTTGCATGCCCCTTCAAAGGAACAAGAAGAGCAAACCAACCAACGGATGGCATTTGGGCCGCTCTGTATTGAAAAACGCGACAGAAATCTTTCGCTGGAGGCCGTGAGAACTTTGCAAAGTTATTTTTATGATATTCCCTTTGCTCGGCCATACTTTCTGTTTAACGACAAACTTTGCTCACACAGTCGCCAGCCCAAAGGGCTAATGGAACAAATTCCAAGGATGTTTCCCGCAGATCCTCTCGGTTCTGGCATGGTTGACTGCGTTGTCCGAACCACAGATGAAGCAATCGATTTTCACACACACTCGAAGGCCGGCCTGGACTTGTCTGCTGACCCGTGAATGCATTGCTAACGGGCCAGCTCCTCGACAGTATCTGGGATTCGGTTCACTATGCAAAGTACAACATTCAAGCCGAATGAACCGAATGACACTCTCGAAGAAGGGCAAACAAATTTGTACGACAATTAAAACCATTCCTGCTGGTTTGCTGCGACCTGGGGAATTCCGCAGAGCTTCGAGCTGGAGAATTCCGCAGGTTCCAGCATTCATCCCTCCAGGTTATAGCGGAGAAGTAGCGGTGCCAATGAAGTAATAGTTATCGTTTCAGTTCCTGCATGGCATCCGAGAAAATATTGCAATAATTTAGTTTCGCATACAAACCACATATTTTAAGTATCAATAAGTTACCTACTAAATTTCGTTGTTCTCTCTGGTTAATAAATTAAATAATAACAACAGTAACAGGCATAATTTTTAACAAAAAGGCCTACCCAATGTCACCGTCCAGATGTCCGATTTTTTCGAACTCAAAACCGTCCCTGCTCGGACGTAATCCCGTCGATCGGATCACTCGCGGTAATCCATTGAGTATCAGAGCTTCATCGAGCGCAATGGCCAAACGATATCGGGGTGCTTATCTTGATCTGGCTGCTGAGGGTCTCATTCATGCCAAAAGATAACTATCCACCGTTTGTGACGGTAGGAAACTATCACAATACGGCCGTTTTGCGCCAGGTAGGGTTCGACATGTGTTGCATTCTATGTCGGCAGGCTGGCTGACAGAAGGGATGGCTGCTGCTGCCGCTGCTGTTGCAGGGGTTACGTGATGCAAAACTTTTTTGAATGGGATATTTTTCATGAGGAAGTAGAGTAGTTTATACGATGTTTAAGCTGCTCTTCTGCATCAGCAAAACAACAGAATAAATGCATCCTCTTATCTCTAGCCTTCGATCTGCTGGGAAACTGACAGCCGAGCGTATAAGACGGATTGCAAAGGACTTATGGCGGTGAGCTTTCGTCAGGCAGGAGAGTGGCTTCTCGGTCGTTCGAGATTAATGGAAGTTGTCTGAAATGTTGCTGCTCGCAGAGGCAAACGGAACAAAAATTTAATTCACAAATTTGTATTCATTTCATGAGCTCGAGCTCCAGCTCGCAAACATCCTCGCAGATAAGCTTTCGTTTGCCCAGTGCCAAACAGACGAGAAATGTTTTTGATGAGAGATCAACTTTGAGTAAAATATTTAACAGATTTCATAAATTTGATTTACGTTTGCAGTGAACGACTGGCCGAGTTGCTGCCGGACTGGGTTAAACTTAAGTGCTTGGGAAGATTGTTAGCAGCAGGTCAGCGAGTGGACATAAATCACATAATAGAGGACATAAAGAACGGCCGGTAGCGCCAGGCTCTAGATTGGCAGACTGAGATTGGCATGTCGTAGAATATTTGAAATTTGTTTTTCTTTATTACTGGGAGATGGTAAGAGAAACCATCGTTCTATTCGATTTTGTTTAAAACAGTAAAATACGGAATCTTTTTTGTTTGCTAAATTAGATACACCACGTTTGATCTTTGTCAGCAGACAATCGAAATTTACATATCCCGTCATCGTCACGTGCAACACACTCTTCTCCTCATAAGTCGCATGCGGCTGCTAATTTATTCCAATGAATTAATTACATCCCATCAACTTAATGATCCAAAATTAGCAGTCTGCATAAAACGAACGACAACGAACCCGATGAAGCGTAAAGTTCTATGTGATGTGATTTTTCTTGCTCTTGCTCAACATAAAATAAAAGGTGTCCCTTTGGTGATTGTTTAACTGCATCTCTGTCTCCTTTCCGATTTCGACTTTTCCAGGATTGTTTGCATGCCGGATGTTCGTGCCACATGCCGAACGGTGCCAGGACTGACGCGCGAACAGCTGGAACTGTGTTACCGAGCAAGCGATGTTACGGCCGCTGCCATCGAAGGACTCGAACTGGGCGTTCGCGAGTGTCAGCATCAGTTTCAGTGGCACCGGTGGAACTGCTCGTCGTTGAGCACAAAAAGTCGAAACCCGCACACGTCCAGTATGTTAAAAAGAGGTAAGTTTATCAGGAATTTTTGTCCAACGATGGCGAAGGTGACGATGGCGGCGGCTCGAATTGGGTGGGAGGGAATTATTAGAAATAAAATTAGATAGTCTCCGGGGTGGTACGGCTAAGACCACACCCGAAGAAGTTCATTAGCGCGAAGAGTTCCAATTTTATTTCTCACCTTTAGCTGCTGTTATGCTTCTGCTGCTGCCGATGCTGCCGGAGCAGGGAACGATGATGATGTTAAATCGTTTTCTTTCATATCCGAATCGCAGTGAGACGACGGCTGCTGCGGTGTCTGCTGTTCGGAATGTTGGACCTTAAGTACGTGTGACTAATTTCCGCCTCATGCGGTCTACAATTTGTAGCTGCATATCCTGTCGGCCGAGAATTTTTACACAGCTGAGAGCGTGAAAAGAATGACATTTCGATTTTGGGGTATTATTAGTTGTATAGAAGATATATGTCAAAGTTTACGGTCGTTTTAATTAGGAAGACATTCGAAGTACGGGAAAAGGTGTTAAGCTTGCATTCCTGTTCCTGAATGACGATTTCTTTGGTATTTTGTACAATTCTATCCTACCTCTATTTTGTCTCTTCCTGTTCACATTCACGTCGCCAAAATCATCAAACAGCAAATTACTAATTTACTTCATAAAAACTTTTTCAATATAAAAATGAAGTAAAGCAAACTTTTTTGTTACATTTTGATTGATTCACTTTTCAATTTCAATTAAAAGATTGATGAAAACTTGCGTAACTTGTGTTTTTGTTTGTTAGAGTTTAATTTAATTATTTGCTGTATTCTCTTATACGTACATAATATGGCATTATTCTAGTAACTTGTAAATATTTCCATAATTATAGATCGAAGTAAAACAAGTTATTATTGTATGCTCAACCATGATGTCGCTATCATCTTGCATATTACCGTCCTGAATAAATATCAAATAAAAGGTCTCATGGAGTGATGAGCTTTCGAAAATTGTTTATTTCTCGGATATACCGTGACCGCCCCTAATTCTGCGCATTTTTCTTTATATAAGCATTTTTTTAATTGTGCATAACTATAATCATTGCGTTATTTTTTATAAATGTCTGTTGAATATTACGCCATTATTCACAAACGGGCCATAATATTTGAGAGCGAAATAATTTAACGTGAAACTGAAAGTATTTTATATGGCAGAAAACATTGTCGTTAGCACCAACGTTAAGATTGTCCTTCTAGAAAATTAACAAATTTACGATCGAAATTCTTTGCAATGATCAAATTACCCAGCATAATTAGAAAGAATAATTAGTTTTAGTCATGTTTTAGACAAAAAGAGTGATTGCATGTATTGCTTTCCTTAGAAAAATTCGATGCAATAATGCGCAGATTTAGGCACAGATTTTTTATTCATGTTCCAAATTCTGCGCAGTAATGTATCCTACGAAGAAATCGCGAACGCAACCTCACCCAAATGACTGAGGTATAGAGGCATGAAAATTCAAGTAGAATCTTTAACTTGCATTGATTGGCATCCTGTGCTGTGTCTCGGGGTCCGAACCTACGAGCGCCAATTCATGAAGCCATGTTTTCTGGTTTTTTAATGTCCAACCTCATGGGGCTGTCAGAGAGTGAGGAAGTGGTTTCTATACGAAAACACAATTTTTAGTATTAATCTACAGTGTAATGTTCAGTATGCAGAAAACCCGAATCAATTCGCCCGTCACGTTATCGAGAATAAAATATTTAAAATGAGGCAATCAAAATGATAACAATATTCCTTTGCCACCCGGACAGCACAAGAAGGCCGGATCATGGATTTAATTATGGTAATGGCTAATGCCGGATTTTTTGGTGTGCTTTCAGCGTATAAAGAAATAAACAGCATGGCAGAAGTATTTATTTTCACTTTTTGGGTGCGCAGAATTAGGAGCAAACATGCGCAGAATTAGGAACATGGGCAAGAAAGTGCGCAGAATTAGGCACCGCAGATAAATTTACAAAACGAAAAATATACTCAATTGTTGGTCGACTTATAATTCCCATAATTTTTACCAGATATTATAGACCGTAGCACTACACGTTGCTGCTATCTACGTTGTTAATTTAAATCTAGAATACTTAGAATAGCGGAAGAATCATAAAAATGTCTTAACTGCGCAGAATATGGTACGTTCACGGTAAATAGCCGAACTTGTTTATATAACATTATAATTGCTTGTGAAGTTAGAAATCGTAATCAACCTGAATTTAATTTCTTTCAAGCAATTCGATTGAGGTTTATTTACTTGTACACTTGCTTCAAAAACTTAGCCTAAAATTATAAATATAATAAGTAATTTAGACAAAAACAAACTTCGTAACAGATAAAAGGTCTTCGTAAAATACATCTTTTTTGTATGTTATCAAAAGCAACTTTTGGCATGAATGAATTTTTGATTAATCCACCTAAAAAGGAGATAAAAATTTTATTTTTTCAACGATTTGTTAAGGTGAAACGGTACTGAATCCAACATGGCCGGGCATCCTATATCTTATATCCTTACAAGGACGTCATTTTTCCAGCCATGTTGGGATTCAGTACCGTATCACCTTAAAACTATATGGCTTCTTCGGCAAACTTGTAGAAAATAAAAGGGTCTAGCCGGTTTGCCATACAAAAAATGCCCCCGAACCTAATTAAATCATGCAATGATTCAAACAAAGTAGGAAAAGCATTTTGGCAAATTTTCAGATCATAAGCGCCATCTTGAATCAGTAATGGCGGCTAGAGTGAATTTCATTTTTCGCAGTTTACTCCGAAACCAATTATCATAAAAATTTGAAAAAAATCACAGATGTTATACTCACTGCAGGACTCATTTCCACTGTTTTTTGGAAATTTTCTGATGCGAATATCACAGTAAAAAAAATCGAAAAAGTTTTCAAGAGCATTCGTACTTAGCTTTTCTCAGTTGCATTTTACAAGAATACAATGTTCTAGGCAATTCTTAAAAAAACAAGTTTTTCATATTTAGCGTATGTTGGTTGCATTTTACAATAGTATATGGTTCTAGGCGATTATTGAAAGATTTAAAACACATGTTTTTACAGAAAGTTGCGAATCCCTAGGACCTTTCCTTACAAAGTTATCGCTTATTTAAGCTGTATTTTTCCTTAACTTCACGAGCCAAAAGCGATAACTTTGTAAAGAAAGATCCTAGAGATTTGCAATCTTCTGCAAAAACGTGTATTTTGAGTCCTTCAATAATTGCCTAGAATCATCTATTCCTGTAAAATGCAACCAACATAAGCTAAGCATGAAAAGCTAATTTTTAAAAAATTTCCAAGAAAAATGCTCTATAGTTCTGCACTCGAAAGAGATAGAAATGTCATTTCTATAGCAAAGTTGTTTGCCTTCATATTTTCCATAACTTTGTCGAAGAATCCACGTGTCTATCTACTACAGTTGGATTTCGAATTTGGCATGGTTCGATTTTGGCATGGTTCTATTTTGGCATGCCTCGATTTTGGCATGCCTCGATTTTGGCAACAAAAATATCCATTTTTGGCAACACAAGATATTTCTCTTCCAAAAATATGCTTAAATATCAATCAGTTTCCGCATACATGCTTTAAATGACGAAAAAATGATGCCCTGAGTATGTTTATGAAAAAAAGTTACGTGGTTTCGAACAATAATATTTTATTACCGTAGGACTATGACTTACCGCAGGGTGTCAATAACTTATTGGCACCGGACGGATAGCTCTTGTCGGACTTTTTAAACATAAAATGGTAGTAATCGGTGATTAATGATATTTAGTCAACTTCTAAAGCAAATACATTAAATTTTTTCATATCGAAAAAGGGTCTCGATTTTGGCACGGTTTCGATTTTGGCAACATAGGGGACACGCATTTGTTGCCAAATTCGAAATCCTACTGTAACACAAAAAAATGGACGCGTGTCGAGACTTTAGCGAACGCAACGTATGCTTGCCGTACTCTCATTTGGGTGGTTGGGGACAAGCAGAACCCATACAAGTTTATTATAATCGACTTAAGCTTCAAGATGAAGCGCTGATTTCATAAATTCGCTGGCACCATTTTACCCCATGGGCTCGTGAATTTATGGAAATTTAAAGCTTGAATATGCGATAATTCAGCAAGTAAGGGTCCATGAGATTTGCGGTCTTCTGCAAAAACGTGTATTTTGAGAGCTTCGATAATTGCCTAGAACATTGTATTCTTGTAAAATGTAACTGAGAAAAGCTAAGTATGAAAAACCAAATTTTTAAAGAATATGCCCTATAGTTCAGCATTCGATAAAGATAGAAGTTTTATTTTTTCTGCAAAGTTGCTTGTTTTTACAATATTTACAATTTTGCCGAAGAAACTATATCTATATTTCCTAACACAAAAAAGTTTTTTTTTTATTTTCAATATAGTAAGCGATGACTAATTTTTGACAGTTTTAGATTAAGGGGGATACTCATACGAACAAACGTGCTGAAGAACATAAATGATAAAATGAAAACAAAAAACACTAGGAAAAAAGTTCCGCCTTTCGCCCTTTTGGACCACTGTGACTGCTTTGTTCTCATCGTTGGGTCTGCCTTCATATGGGCAGTGGCCCATGCTATTATTGATGAAACGGCCTTTTAGTTGGCAGTGGTAAAACTGGCCCTTTCCGCCGCGGATCTTCCAAACAGTGTTTATAAAATCATGGCACAAAAAAAGTTATTGAGATCTCTCGTACGGAATTTTAACCCTGATTGTAAACGGCAAACTCTCGCATGAGTTTCTCTCGCTATTGCATGCGATGTTTCCATTGCTATAAAAAATGGATCGAGTTCAGCTATGAGCTGCCACAGACAGCTAGCATTTCTGTTAACAAATCAGAGAGCAGCAGTGTCGGTTGCACCTGCATCCTCGAGTAAATTCCCTTTTGCAACAAACGTATCAAACGTTATGGTAACCGGGCATGTTGAATAACTACTAATTTTGGTTCACTACAATAGAAATAGCATTAAACTGAAGACTAGAGAACTCAAGACTGGGTATTATGCCAAAGCTCTTCGGACAGGGCTTGTACGCCTTCCACGAACGACGGTGGCAAATATTAGCTTGTATATGTGCTATTATTCTAACATCACTACTGCACTGACAAAGGATGACATCGTACATCAACATCACACGTATACATTCTTTCAGATGAATGCGATCACTAACGCACATAAGCAATAGTAACTTCCTTGGAATAAGAGATGGCGTTAGTAGTATCATCCTTTGATGTGTATATGAACCTTCTACCATGCTCAGTTTATAGTTTTGTAGTCTTCGGTTAGTCGTGAGGGTCACTTTCTGTAACAGCCCCACTCTTTTTTTACATTCTATACCTGAGAACTAGGGTAAAATGTGTTTCATTTGACCTAAACTGCCACATAAATGGGCGTGCCCTGAACAAGCACCACACCATTACTTATGCTTATTACCTTTGTTTTATATTAAAAGAGTAAATCTAGCGCCGTTTAGAGATAAAGATATTTTTTATTTTTCGAAAAAATCCCCGCTATGAAATGGCTTGACATTTTGTAGTAAAAATATTTTACGCTACTACTTAACAAAAAAAATTTAACAAAAATTTCCATTACACTTTCTAGCAGCATTAGTACTGGTTTTAAAAATAAAAGCAACGCCTTGGATTATGAACGTCATAAGACTTGACCCTTCTTTATCGACAGACGTCGCAGACGGTTATTAGAGTACAGGGCAATTACGGTGCTAGTGCAATGATTTTACTGACTCTAGCAGCCGCACCGCCCACCCAAGGTACGAACATACGACGACTGCCTTATTGGGCTTTATTAGACCAGCATCGTACCTCAAAGTTAACTAGGCGGTGTGGTTTTAAAATGATTGGGCATGTTAATTTCATGAAAAATATTAATAAAACGTCATCACTTTGCCAAAAACTAGATCAATTTACTCCCGAGTTACGGAACCAAGAAGAATAGTTAAGTTGAATCTATGCAAAACTTAAAAATAATGATTATTTTTCCAAATACCGCGAAAACTATATTTTGCTTTTTCAATCTTATCATTGAATTTCTGCTGAAAGAATCTTATTCGTTCTGGTTAGCAAACAAAAAACAATCTAGTACCTACTCGAAAGGCGCATTCAGGCCTGTCATTCGTTCAAAGCACTACACTAGCAGACGTTCCGGTGTAGGGCAATAAAAAAGTCGGCAACTTGAGTGACAATCACGGTTATAAATTTCAAGCATTGTAGTTTTACAGTCACCCGCCATCACGATCCTAGTTACTCGACTTACATCGCGTATGAGTCCCTATTTATTGTCCATCGATAGTGAGTAAATTGATTTTTCTTCTCCGTCCGTGGACCCCCATGGGATCTCTCCGCAAGCAAACATTCGGCTGCTCTAACAAAGCAAATAAATCTGCTGCCTCGATCCGGGAACCGGGTAAGTCCGACTGCACGACGTTCATCAGATCAAACCAAATCTGATAGAGCATGCGCGCGCGGGCAGCAAGAGATGTTGTGCATGCTACCGGGAAGCATCCCGCAAGCCCACCGGATCGATACCCGGGAGGCCTGTCAGAGTAATATGTGACTGCGCGGCCGTTTCTTCCCCACCGGCATAGCCGGGATTTGCTATCCTCCGACGCCCAGGACGGACGGGTCGACATTCTCCCGCCGTATTCAGGTTTATTTATGTTGGCTCATTTTGCATTCAAAGTCGTACACAGAATGACATTTATTTACAATCAACAAAGGATGTAAATGTTCCCGGTCGGATTTAACTTTCGGTTGGACCGATTCAGTTTGATCACTTTGCTTGGTTAAATGTTGAAAAATTTTGAACTTCCCGATGGATTTAAATGTTTCGTAATTTCTCCTGAAATTGATTCATCCTTACTGGTAATCAATTACTAAGAGAATATCATCTGAGGTGATAGGCTGAACAAAGAAGTTTTCTCCTGTTACTGCTTACAACTCGTTTGTTACCAGTAGTTGCCGATTCTGTAATCTGCCAGAGCTGGATGCCACCGCCGCTTTGTTTCATTTTAATAACTTACTGCAGCGAACGAGATGATTATCGTTAATCGAGTTAATCAAGCCGTGGAATGTTCACATTCCATGCTAGCACCAGCGCCGGTGTCAAACATAAGCAGAACACCAAGCTAAAGGCAGAAAGTGCAATATTAAATTAAATTGAATTTAATTTGAAACATTTCTTAGATTGCACTTCGGCAGCTTGGTCCCAACGCGAGCCGATTCCGTACCATAGCGGAGATAATCCGCAAATGGGCAGTACTTTTTCTCTTCACTGAGATCTCCTTATTCTTGCTCCACCCTCCCTTCTTCCTCTTAAGTAACAATTTATGCGAAGAAATGTGGATAATCGATTAAATCTTCAGCTCCATACGATAAGAGAAGGGGAGGAGGAATACCAAATCCATTATTTCCCACTCTGTGTAAAGCGACCATTTACCTAGGAGACGTTGAATTGAAACAGTATTTCCAGCTGTATTGGTTTAGTTGATTGGTCTGTTGGTCTTCCTTTTCCACACCGAGTAAGTTCGATTGTAATCGATCAAGAAAATTATTATTCAATTTAACGTCGGAAAGTGTCTGCCTGCGGACATTTATCGATCCATCGATCATTTTTCATGATTCGCAATACGGCGCTTGTAAGATGCGGCTTAACTGTTTCACACAGCTACTTTAAACATATGTTTGGAAAACATTGAACGGCTATTCTGAATCGCGTTTCTGTGCCAGAATATCGTGCCAATTAGGTACTGCATTCAAAAACTTTGAATGCAATTCCATTACAATTTTAAAAAAACGTAGTCCCATTTCGAGCCAGGATTACCAGCATTATCAATTTGATTCCGCTTATTTTACGTCAATTACCCAAATTATTCGAACACTTCATTCTCCGAAATCTTTCATTCGTATCCTCTCCCCTCTTTCAAATGCGGCCACAGTAACCGAGAAACAAGCATAATTTGATGTAAATTTCATTCGATTCGCATATGTAAATGTCGATCATGTCACTCCCCGACTGACCCGTACGTCGGAGTCAAGAACGAGCCGCAGATTTATATGCGCAGAAAACATAATTTGTCATGGCATATACATATGTCAGTCAGTCAGTGAGTCGATTACGAATTGCGTCACACTAACTACCAGTTTTGCCGTCATTCATCCAACCAGCCAGTCAGCCAGCCAGGTAGTCAGTCAGTCAGTCAGTCATTCAGTCAACCAGTCAGCTAACCCAACCAGTCAACCCTTTGACGGTAGGCCCATTTGGAACCCTTTTTCTTGCCGGTCGCGCCCGTGTGTATGATTCGGTTGTTTATTCACTCACTCTATCCTACGCGGTGACATTTCCCTCTTCTCCAACCAACCCTATCCGACCAAGAGGGGCTAGAGGGAGTTCACCGCAACTTCGGAAATCACCTTTGCCTGTTGGAAACACCGCGATGTATAAATGGCAATTCGACGAATTGATTTCCCTGCCCGATGATACACACAGTAGTGACTTTTCTCCTCTTTGCATTTGGGTGCAATCGATCAATCCGAAAGCAACTCAACAAGACGCGTTGCGATGTGATGTCGTGGTTAAGTCATTCGTCCATCCATCAGATTGATGCTGGGTCTTGCCGTCTCGCGAATGTCCTCCTCAGTGACGACAAGACGAACGACGAACCCGACGTCGATGCTACAGAAATTATTCACCTATCCGCTGACTCACCGCGCAGAACAATTGATTTGTATGTTGACTGATTTGCGATGGGATGCTCGATGAAGGTGCAGCGGCAGAGATCCTTCTACCTACTAGCAAAGCACCACCATATGTCGTCAGGGCTGATGGATTGCATCGCTTCCAGCGGTTGACGATATCCCTTAGCTGTGTTATGCTCATTCAAATGATTTTATTTGAATACACTTATGGACACTTGCTTTGATGTATGTGACGCAATAAACGATGCCAGTGAGGCTACGCGCTTCAATTGCATCACGGAGAATCGGTTTCAAGGATAAATCGATTGCACGTGCCCTTGGCTTGCCTCCGGTGGTGGTCGTCGCGGGGTGTCAAGTGAAGCTAATCTCTTCAAACGACTAGTGTCTTGCGAGCTTATTTACTTATTTTTTGATGACAAATCTGAGCTCGGTTTCAGATGTAAATTTGAAGCTGATCGTAAACAGGCTTACGGGTAAAATCTGCGAAATCAGCCCAATAAAGGCAATATTTACAACTCTGTTAGCTTAAAAATTTGTTCTTACTGCTGTTATCATTATGGTTGTTCCCTCAATATACCACAATTAATGGATAAACTCGTTACTAATTTTTTATGAAGTTTTGGAATGGGATTATTCATGCCTGATATGTAGATTCAGTCATGAATTCATCGAATTTTAAACTTAATGATTTCCAGATTTCATTCATGAAATCGGAATCGGATTTTTTTCCATGTGCAGATGCTCAAAACACTAATAACAACGCGTTTCGGTGACCGAAAATCTACTTTTTCTAATTTTAGTTATCGGGGGAGATGCTGATATTGATGAATGAATTCAGCGTGTGTTGTTATGTGTATCTTTCTGTACGGCAGCACAATGCCGAATGCACTATTGAATTTTGGTAGATACTGCTTATTGTTGACATACCGATTTTCTAGAGTTTGGAGCTGTGTTAACCGTTTTCGGAACCGCAGAATAATGCCTAAACGTACACAATTCGGAAAAAGGGGGGGGGCCTCCCGAGCAAGGATTGACAACAAAAGTATATCAAAATTATTACATATTATGCTGTTGATATCAACTAGAAAACATGTTTTGTTACCAATTCAAAATGGTACTTATGATGTATCAGACTTTGCTATCATTTTGTTTTCATTTTTATTAAAAGAAAATGTGTTGACAGATTCTGTTTATGTTTTAAATAAACCTTCAATATTTAAATTAATCTATTTTCACATTTTTTTTCTAGTAAAATGATTGGCTCAAATTATATGATGATACCAAAATGATGATGATTTGATAGTAAAATGACAACTAATTCTGCTTTCCTATTAATATTGTGTAACAGCAAGATTAGTATTCCTTTTGATATTTTTGATAGCAAAAGTAGTATTCATCAATTTTGGATTTTAACCGCTAAGTCGACCAAAATGAAATCACACAGAGTATTCAAAATCCGCTACATCAAGATATCAAATTTTGTTTTCAATTTGCTCTAAAATTTTGCTCGGGTAAGACTCAATATTGCCGTTGCTTGGTAAAATGTAGCGCATCTGTGTATGTGTATTTACTAAAAGATGATCACCATCAACTTGCCTGAAGTTTTTGAAAAGCGTCTTAGTAGAATACGAAACCTAAAATTAAATAAAAAGCTTCCCAATTAAATTCTACTATTTACACCATCAACTTGCATTGCTTGCACGAAGCTAGACCTGACAACGAGAAGGATGCGCTATTCGCATTTTGTGGAGTAATTTTCGCAATTTTGTGGTGGAAACAATAAATCTACAACAGTTTTTATTGTGGACATTGAAACTTATGGTAAATTTATCGTAAAAGTGCCTCAAAATCAAATGTGATTCATATTTTTGTTTTTTATTCTATGCAATATAATTGGTCATTTTTCATCACAAATTTACTGCCTTTTTAGTTATATTTCGTTTTTTCGCCTCAAATAATTACCATAAAAGGACGATAACTTTTACTGTAAGTGGAAATTTTTATTCGCGAAAAAATAGATTTTTTTTTATTGTTGAGATACTTAACAACCTGTAATTTTTATGGTAGAATCTCTCAAAATCATGAAAGTTATGGCGGACAAAAATAAATTTGATGGTTTGGTTATCTTTTCTGACGATAATTTTCATTGTTTTTACTGTTTTTTGTATCCAACAATTACAATAATTTTTATCTTCGTGATATGGTTATTTTTTTCCGGGTAGCCCTCGATTGATCGAATAGTATCGGTAGAATGATGCTTGAGAGTAGCAGATCATTCTCAGTGTGCATTTTTTGGTGATTCAACACTTTGTGATGATCAATAACAAAGCTGACCACGTCCAATGCAGATCAATTTGGGATGGCAAGGAATGTCAGTCCGACACTTGCGGCTTTCTGGAGACCGAGAAATTCTCTGCATTATCCACAAGTGTCTCAGAAAAGAGTTGTTAGTGGAATGGGATTGATCTGGATCCGCCGAAGTAGGTATTCATTCGATATTGAACAAAAACCCATGAGAAGTCAGTTTATCGAAAACGAAGATGATGCGCGATAGGTCATTAGATACCGATAGACTCTTATTACAATGTGCCAGACTTTTCTGAGACAAACATGACTACATATTTGGAAACTATCTCGAACGACGGTGACGGTAACGATGAACTTAAAGTTGTTGATGAGTTCACATATCTTTTTACAACCTCTAGTCTCTATCGACCATAACACGAATAAGGTTTAACGACGCATTCAAGCTGGAAGTTCTTTGCCCTCCGCAAGACATTTCAATAAATGAGTTGCGCATGAAGCTAATTAGACCAGTTGTAGTGCTTTACGAAGTTAAGGCTGTAATCTACGGTTGCCATATGTGTACTTGCCGTGACCTAGCAAAAGGTCGTTGTCATCATTCAGGATAGAGCCTGTTTACATTAAATTCCCTCTTGAGCCATTCATCACCAATTTACCAGGCGTCTTGAGACTCACCTTTTTGAGCCTTGTTGAGTTATCACGCTAAGACTATGGCAAAAGCTTAAAAATTGGTTGTAAACCACGAAATCGAGTATCATAAATCAATCGATAGGGTTCGACGAACTGAGCAATACCTGTGTGTGGTTTGTGAGGAGACGATCTGTCTCTAACTTACACTCTAACTAACACTCTAACCAAGAACTACCCCTGGACTACCGTAAGGTTTTATTTAGGGAGGGGGTTGTGTCTTCGCACTGTTCCGTACACCTGTCGAGACGTGTACCGATCCAGAGATGACGACCGTCCTAACTTACAACCCCTCACGGCTTTGCAGCCTTTCTTAAAGGGCTCAGTACTGCTCCGTCGTGCTCGTCGCTTTGCTTCCACTTGCAACACGTCTAGTTGGTGTTACTTGTTCGTTGATCGTTCCTCCGATGTAAGTTGTAACTGCGACATAATCCGCAAAACAATGCCGGGAGTGGTATTTTGTTTCGGATTGCGGCAATTCGAGCACATTCAAAGACCACGTGCTATGGTGTTTCTCCACTGTATTTTGGGCAGATTGGTATCGTGGCGTACCAAAACCTGTGCAGGTATTGCCTGAAGCAACCATGACTCGAGAGAAACTGGATCAAATAGAACTTCTCCATGTTTTCTATTCAACTACGGTCTTCTACCGTTCTCATGTGTCAGTCTTGATGCCATTTGACCAGCGACTCTTCCCTCACCAATTCTTTGTCCGTAGCAGTCGTTGGCTTCCACAAGCATGATGACGATGAGGATCATTCCAGCAATAGCACATACTATCTCCAACGAGATTGGCCTCAGACGACTCTCACAGCCATGAGAAGTTCAACCGAGCGTCTATGACCCAGATAACACAAAATCGTAATAGAAAGTTCACATTAAATCGTTTTCATGTCAATTTCACATTGGAATTGTATAATGATTAGAGTATGTCAAATTGAAGTGAACATTAAGTTGTTTTGCAGCCGTGCGTGCCTTCATATACAATTCATGACTGTGAATTATAAACCAGTATAGACGATTGCAATATTTGATTATATCTTAATCATATATTCAGGAGTATTTAGTTGCGTGTTATAAAAACTACGCAAAATAGAATTACAAATAATTGTCAAAGCTTTCACACGTATATCGCCTCCACTTTGGTACATATATGTTCTTATATGGCGTGAAATATAACTTTTTCGTTTAGATATGATTTCGTATATCTCAGTTGCAATTGAGATATACAAACCAAATGGTTTACTGGGGATGAATCACAGAAGCACGCGTAAAGTAATAACGTGCTCTTCGACGGTGATGATAGCGTTACAGTTACAGATCAGCAGGACTTCAGTTTTATGGTGAGCAATGTGTACTTTGCCTCGTGCATCCAAATCTTGAACATTGAATCGCCTGTCACTAGCATTTCTACCTCCTCCAGTCCAGCGATGTCATCCGCAAAGTTGACGATCACTGGGTAGCATCAAATGCAGTACACCGATGTACATCGCGTTCCAAAGCGTTGGATCAAGGATGGAGCTCTGCGGAACTCCGGAGTCCAGACCAGGGATGGTTCGATCACTTTGACTCAATTTTGATTCATTTGACAGTAGCGTCCTAACCGAGCAAAATTTGACAAATTGATGTATGGGACATTTGTAGATAATAACTAGATCTACAATTTTGCTAAATAAAGTGTTGCTGTATCTTTTATAGTTACGGTGCTACAATGCTAGTACCTCATTAGTAACTAAATGAACGTTCATTTAGTTACTAAAGAGGTACTAGCATTGTAGCGCCGTAACTACAAAAGTTACAACAACACTTTATTCAGCAAAATTGTAGATCTAGTTATTATCTACAAATGTTCCATACATCAATTTGTCAAATTTTGCTCGGCTGAGACGGTAGTGTCAAATGAATCAAAATTGAGTCAAAGTGATCGAACCATCCCTGGTCCAGACGACGTAATGTTCATCATCTTATGCCCCTTGAAGGTCTCGTAAACAGGCACTCTATCCCTGCAGTAACTCTGCAGAATTATGTATAGATCTATGAATTTGCATTCTATGCAGCCCGAATAGCATCCACCGTGGACTTCCCTTTACGGAATACAAACTGAATGTTTCCCAGACCATGTTCCTCTTCCGTGCGCCTCGTAAGTCTGTCCAGGATCATCCTCGCCAGGAGTTTTCCGCATGTAGACAGCAGACTGTCTATCTATATGACGCCGGATTTCCCGCAGGCTTTCCTGGTTACGGCAACAGCACTAACTTCTGGATCATCCATCTGTGCGGGAAGCTGCCATCTTCTAGGCATTCATGCAGCGCTGTCCTGAAAATGTCTGGTAACACTTGTATTGCTGCTTCCATTCGGATCAGGCCAGGAGTCTTCTTGATCTGCAGCCGTTTAGCCACTGCCATCATTTTATAGCTGGACTTTCAGGCAACTGGAACGCTGGCCCTCTCTTCTAAACCGTATAGTATTGGTGACCTTATCGCAGAAAGTTCGGGGATCTGAGACAAATTACACGAAGGTTGCTAAGTGTCTCATTCCACCAACAAGCTGACCGCTGGGCCCTCGCCAAAGTATCCGTCAACTCGTTCACATTCTGGATCGATCTTGCACTGTCATCCTCGAATGCCTTAGAGTGTATTCAAAACTCAACACAACTTGCAAGTTGGTTCTTAAAATTCGTTCGTTTCAGAGTCGTGGTAATCGTGGACGCAAAAGGGGAGCTTGTGATAAGTCTGTTGTTGAAATTTTTTCGATCGTGCGATATTTTAAAGAAGCTGAAGCCATTCGGAATAAACGAAAGATTCTGCTTTCGTACCATGAAACGATACAAGAAAACCGGTTTCTGAAAAATACTTCCCAAACCTGGCCGTAAACGCACTGTAAGGACACCGGAAGCCTTCAAACGAGAAAGAGAGCAAATTCGACGGAAACCACCCAGCTAGCACCAACTCGTATATCAATGTACGAAAATTATCGTAAATATCTCCTGACAAACTCGAAATCGTAACTAAAGCTGGATAAAGTGGGACTAAGTTGATTTTCTATCGTATATAATGACAATAACTGACATACATACGATTTTCAGCACAAAATCGTATAGTAGTACGGAGCGACTCGCGCTTAATCGGATATTATTGTATATAAATACTTATATAGTCGTAATGCACAAAATTATTCGTAATCACGTATATCGCCTCCAAAATAGTATGGATATGCCAAATTTGCGCATCAAATACGATTTATTTGCATATATATCTGTACGTAATGCTGATTTTTATCTTTTTTATACATATGAAAATGACTACTGGGCAGATAAATCTGGACACAAGATGGCTGGGCGAAATTGAAATTTTGCATTCAAATATTAAGAATATTTCAAAAGATGATCTTCGATTGATTTCATACCTAAAACAACGGATGCACGGTTTGACTGTAGAGCAGGATGGGATGTTTCTCTAAAAATTTGGAAAAACAACGATAACGTTTTGGAAAACCACTTGCTTCCCATCGACAAAAAACACTACAAGAATGCCCCATACTGTTTCCAACAAGATTCTGCACCGTCTCATCAGGCGAGAGCTGCACAGGCTTGTTGTGAGAACAATTGTTCAGATTTTATTTGATATTTTATTAGATTTGATTCCTCTGGACTTCTATGCATTGTGTTACATGCTAGGCAAACTAGGGAGCGCCAAAGGATTGACTGTGGATACTTTCAAGGAACGTTTGAAGAAGATTTGAGATGAAATGCCTCAAGATCACATGCGTGCCAGCTTTTTAACAACGATTGCCTTTACAGTTATTATTACTCACCCTGTATTGCTTGTTCACGGCATGCTTCTTGCTTTTTGCAGCTTTTGCCAAAAGACGGGCATTTTAGCTAGTTTTTTTTTATATGAAGAGATAAGAAGAGATAAATGAGCTATTTTCATGAGGAATCCGTTGGTAGGGTTTCTGTAAACGGGGCATGATTGTTTTTTGTTGTTTTGGTCAAGTAAATGCTGCTGTTTTCATTACAATCATCCATATTTGCAATGAATGGCTATATCAACCATGTTTTTAAAGCTTTTTGATTGAAGCATAGATGAATCTTACAATTAGGTTAGAAAAACTCGGAGATAATTGATTATTATTACAGATATAGATGATTGTAGTGAAGATAGGACCAATATAGGCAATAGACAATGATGCCCTCACCCTTGGTTATTGTCAGTGGGATCGTTGCATTAGCCCCGTGATTATCCTGTACTCTAACAACTGGTTGCGCACTCTGTCGATAAAGAAGGATCAAGTCTTAAAACTAAAGCTAGGCTTTTTTAGTGATGTTAAATTATTGCTCTGTTTATTTTTAAGAAATTTTTTTCGAAGAATGCAGCGCTGCTATGGAAATAAAAAAAATGAAAATAAACCATTCAAGAAGGATGAGCACTGAACGACGAAACAAATAAAGTGCTTCGCGCTGACAGTCAATAGTTGCAACAATCTTATCAACCGCAACTCACCGAGACTGAAAAGCGTAATAAATAATTCAAAAATCACCCGGCACCAGGCAGCAGTGCAGTTTTCAATTTAATTTCCATACAAATGCAGCAAAATTTATTGGCTGATTGTTTTCCGTTCGGATGCATTTATGCTCTCCTCAATGCGAGCTGCCTGTAGAACAGCGATCTCGGTTTTCTCTCTCTCGTGCTGAATCACGACGATCGAGGGAACCGATCCGCGCAACTCCGTCCTTGCCGCAACCGATCCGCATCGCGTCAGTCGAACGTCCCCGGCAGAAAACCAGTGCCAGCCTAAACGGACCGTTGACAGCCGGCGTTTGACGACACTTGGCAGACAGCGGCAGCCAATGCCAACATGGCAGCAAAAGTTGTGGGATCTGATCGGTCGTAGATCACCCGGTTCCCGCTGGATGCCCGATTGCTGGTGCTGGAAAAGCAAATAATATTCATCGATTTTCCTTTGCCTCCGTCATTTCACATCCAGTGGAGACGTCCATTGTGTGTCGTTTCGCATTCGTGACCACAAACAAACTTCCAATAAATAATCCTGTAAATAAATTATTTAATTAACTATCACTCGGACGGGAGCTCAACACCAGACCTCCGAGTGTGGTTGCCCCAATAGTTGCAATAGGGAACACATTTCTAATATTACCGTTACCGCATTTGATTTCTTTTTCGCTACCAGGCTACCGTGAGAGTGCATTTGCGTACGCGATCGCTGCGGCCGGAGTGACACACAGCGTGGCACGGGCTTGTGCCCAGGGCCGGTTGATTTCCTGCGGTTGCGATCCGGCGGTTAATCGGAAGGGGATGACCAAGTCACTGCGCGAGAGTCTGGAGAAGGAGAAGTTGCGGTTTCTGGATGCAATCAACGTGAACAGTATCCTGGTGGATGACAGCTTGAAGAAGTTCAAGAACAAACAAGCCAGCCGATGGAAGTGGGGCGGCTGCTCGCACAACATGGCCTTCGGGGTGGAATTTTCCGAGCTATTTTTGGACACTCGAGAGAAAGGAGGTGACATTCAGTCGCAAATTAACCTCCACAATAATAACGCTGGACGAAGGGTAAGTATAATCGATTTTTTTGTGAGCAAAAAATGCAAATGGTTATTTATTATTCCAGGCCGTATCAAACAATATGCAGGTTCGCTGCAAGTGTCACGGAATGTCCGGTAGCTGCCAGCTGAAGACGTGCTGGAAATCGGCTCCCGACTTTCGTGTGGTCGGAAAGGTTCTCAAACAGCAGTACCGGCGGGCCATTCTGGTAGATCAATCTAACTTTGGCAACGGTCCTCCGATGATCGTTTACCACAAACCAAAGAAACGAAAACATGCCCTCAACATTCGGCCGCCCCGACGTACCAAGGACAAGTCCCATCAGCTGGTTCCGATCAACCGAGCCAATCGCCGGATGGAGAATGCCTTGTTCTACTACCAAAGATCGCCAAATTTCTGTGAACGGGATCACATTTCGGATATTCCTGGTGAGTGATTAACTATAAGCCGAACTGTAAAAAAGGAACTAAATTGTATTTTTTATCCAGGAACTGTTGGCCGTCGGTGCAACCGAACTAGTAACGGAGGCGATGGTTGCGGATCGATGTGCTGTGGTCGAGGCTACAATCTAATCCGGGAGAAGCGGGTGGACCGCTGCAACTGCAAATTCCACTGGTGTTGCTATGTAGAGTGCGATGATTGTGAAATCGAAGAGTGGATTAGTGTTTGCAATTGAGGACAAATTGTTTTCGCCCTTTTCCGCACTCAAGCACCGCTGAAGCGACGTCCCAACGGTCCGTAACCATTCCAGCGAGACAGGTCAGTTATCTACTTACGCAGAGCGGTGTGTGCACCGAAGTGGACCCAAACGGACTCTATCGAATGGTAGCGAATCTAGAGTGAGATAAAGATTTAATTGCAACCGCGTGCGTCGAATACTGAAGATTGAAACCGAAGGATGCAAAAAAAAAAACCAGTGCCCGTGTACCGCCAGCGAAGTGAACGGATTGTGTTTACCGTTGACACAAACGAGCCAGCGGAAAGCAATCAAGTGACTTTAATTAATGTTTGAATAAAATATTTCGACCAAACATGACCGTTCTGGAAATGGCGTGTTCTCTCAAGCAGTATTACCTATACAAAGTGTAATAGATTAACCGACAACTACCAACTACTAATCGTAGCTAATCGTAATTATTGTACATTTATTGACCTCCATCACGTATTTCATTGAAGTTTTCCTTTAAGTTAATTAGTTTAATTTATTTGTTTCGCTGTACCTGTAAATAACGTTCTCGATAGGTCTAAGACTTGTATGTATAAGCAGTGATTTCATTCGAATTGCTGTACGCGGATACAGATGATTGCTCCTTTTCAAAAAATGGTTCGAAACTCAGCTTTGTTCTGCTATTTGAACGCGAAAAGCTAACAGCCGAATTTTAATTTACTCAAATACTAACTCTACATAGTGTTGCAAAGTGACTTAAACGAATTGTTCATATTAGCGAGCGCTAATGCTGCCAGCAGTTGCAAAACGAACACGATTTTATTTATTGAATAAATGAATGATTAGTAGAATCGCTGGAAGTAGCAGGGAATTTAAAAATTATTTGAATGATGTGGTGATGACATCCTTGAAGTATAGCATAAACTGTAACGGTAACGGTATTTGTCTATCAACAGTTATTGAAAAGAAGGGCGATTTTTTTGAATGAAATAATTTACAATTTCCATATGTTACGAAAGAAAATAAACCACAAAACATACCTCGCATATATGACTAATTGGTGTTAATGCTCTAAAACATGTCATTGACTGCAAAAATTCGTCAAGTACCCTGTATATCGGGTTTTGCAATTCCATGTGGGGTTCGCACCCACCATCTTTCGATCGGTACTCGACTGTTTTACTAATTAAACTACCGGCGCCCGTAATACCAAGTAGTATAAACCCTAATTTTTTAACTATTTTCTCGATTCTATCATGCAGCATGCGCATCACACATTCCTCTGCGACGGTATTATTTTTGTATGACTGAAGCTAAGCGACGCTTAATAAAGTATGTGTACCGTTCCACTTTACTCAAGTTAAGGGATCCGCCAATTATAGCCGGCTCTAATGTTTACATCACTTTTAATAAAGAAAAATTCATTAAAAAATTTTCACTAAATTATGGAATTTTTCCGAAAATCTTTTCTATTTTCATAAATTCTGGTCCTGGAGAAGTCATCTTTGGTATTTACGCAGCATATGGGAGTCAACATAATTGGTTCCAACATGGAATAACTCGTGAACGTGTAGATGCGTGATGTCTTCGGTAAAGTTGTTCAGTAAAATAAAGCCTCTCGGATCCAGGCAGTAGTAGCTCTGGATATGCATGTGGTGCTAGTGCATATGTAATATTCCTGTATAGGCTATGTCTTGCGCTGCAGAAAGTCTTTGGGAAAACTATTCATATAATATTCAATATGGTGAAGAAAATAGAATTTTCCCAACTTGTGGAGCTATTGTATATATACAAGAATATTACAACTTTCTAGAGAGTCAGCAGCGCAAGTCCGAAAGGGACCGAACCGGAACGGCAAACAAATCACGATGACCAAAACTCGCCTCAGGAAACTACACCGAGAGTGGTTGACGTAACTAAAGTGCGCCCTAATGAACGACGAGACTTCTTTCAAGGTGGACACAAAGTAATTTCCGGCGCAGAAGTTTTGCGTTGCCATATCACGGTTGACCGTTTCTGAGAAGATCAGCAAGAAGAAAGTGAACAAATTCGGTAAATCGGCACATTCAGGCGTGTTAGTAGCACATCAGGTGGACATTGAGGAACATACGGTTGAATATCAAGTGGCTATCAATGGACAGGATTACTGCAATCTGTTCGTAGATATTTGGTAAGTGAATCAATAAAAAAATGGAGACGGATTGTAACGAACCCTCTATAATAGGCAGCAAAGCTCGAAAAGTACCGGGCGAATACAAACAGTGGTTCAACGCTCAGCAACTGACAGCAAAGGAAGATATGGAGCTGCTAGAAATGACAAAAACAGACTTCGTCGCCGCAAGTAACGACAGCGAAGAACTTGTCTACTTGCTGAAACGTTGAATTGTTTTTCTAGGTACGATGCGAGCAGGTTCCGTAAGCCATCAACGACATCAGGAACCATACCATGCCAATCAGCGTTATGTTTACTGATAGGGAAGTGAATCGGATTACCCGAATAAACAATTTTTTATATGTGCTGTTGAAAGGAATATGATAGGTATTTTGGATTATGGACAAGCGATGATTTACCCAACAAGATGAAGAACGCAGTTAAAAAGCTTAAGAATGGTAAGGCAGCTGTGAAGGACGGTAATCTTCTCAAATCTGCATAAAAATCTCATTTGCATCCTGTTCCACAACCTGCATCATGTTGCCACATTTACAGATTTCAAGACAGCGTTTGATCCAGTCAAACGAATTGAGTTATGGTTAATTACACTTGAACATGGTTTTCGAACAAAACTAGGCTGATATGGTTATCCAGATAAACTGACGCTGCTGGTCAAACCTACCCAGGAGCGAGTGACGTGCGGAGGGAGGTACTGTCGACCGCATTCGAATGATGCAGAGGGTTGAGGCATGGGGACAGTGTATTCTGTATGTTATTTAACAACATTATTGAAGGTGTGATCCGGTGAACAGGGATCGAAACGAGTGGAATGATCTTTAGCAAAAGCAACAATTTCAAACCTTCCCATGACAACAATGTAAGTTTTATTGTACTCTTATGGGGGTCTTTATGACTAATTTTGCTCATCATAAGAGTATAATCAAATCTAAAATGTTATTTGGGTTGCCATCATTACTATGGGACAGCGATAGCTATATTCGCCAGAATAAAAACGGAGAGTAGGAGGGTTGAGCTACAAATCAATGCGTGTAAAACTAAATATATGGGTAGAACGGGCTCCAGTGAAAATAACGTTCGTCTCTAACGAACAGTGACTACCAGGGCCGGCGCTAGCCAATTTGTCGCTACACGCAAATCCTTAAAATGGCGTTCCCCAAAATTTAGTCGAAGTCTAATCAATTTTACTTTTCATTCCACGTTAATCGCTTCTAACCATAAATCTATAGTAAAAGTGTTGCAATCGGATGAAACTAGCTGTCGCTTTTGAAAACTCCGAACATTCAACATCAAAGTCACAATGTCTGTAATGAATTTAAAGTGGTTGATGAATTCATATAACAATCATATTCATATGACAATAATAACGGGTTACAGCTAAAATTTTGGAATTTTTTTCTCGAGCTGTCAAAAACAGACTAAGATACATGGAGAAGATCTGATCTATCGAAATTAAAGATACATTATCCATTGTTGGAAAAAAACATTTGAAAACGGTCCATAATCGGCTATTCGGCGAAGCTTTCGTTTGAAGTCGAAACAGGAGCATTGTACGGCCGTCATGTCAACTTTGCGAATGCATTTCTTGTTTTGTTACCATTCAGGCACACCGCTCATATGTCCATGTAGAATTTGTAAATATGTATTGTCATCTTGTCATCTAAATAAATATATGTTATTATAAGTAGGGAAAATTCGATATTAGCGGAGGGAAATACAAAAATACACTCCAGTCAGAAGTCGACTTTAGAAGATTAAAATGCTATCGCATGGTATACAACCCTGCCACTGAGGAGGATCAATCTGAGCTGCCCGATTAAATGATTAATTCGATCGATAAGAGAGGAAATTTTGCTGAATTAGAGAGGTACTTGGGAAAGCTACTGGGTTGAGCAAATCACAAAGGTCTTTTCCACTTTAACCACCGTCGATGAAACATCGAATAGTGAGTGCTAAGAGCTATTTAGCCAGATATATCGAAGATTCGGTTATCGAACCGATAGTGAATTTGATACTATAAATTATAGAAAGTGGATCAGAAGTGTACCCATAATTTGGAGCTTTGATTGATCAGGTATGCTTCGTTTTGGTTGGTGGAAATCAACGCTCCCAAGACTTATAACCCAGTAGCTCTAACCTCCCCATTTTCCTACAATGCTTCCTATTCAGGACCCGTGAGTTTTATCGCAAGTTTTCCACGTGGTAGTTCGGACACACCTCAATTACTGGAAAACGGCCAACTTTTGCCTCTAGGCCGTCCAGTGATACCTTTTGGCGGGATTTCACCTGTACCACGTGTCGATGAAGTAACGAATAGTACGCGGTGAAGGAGTTCAACGCTTGTACGAAGGCTCTGAAGCATCCCGAGATCGTCAATTGTCCACCAATTATCGTCCTCGTGGCTAGCAGCAAGCCCGATAGCCGTCACTACGGGCACGGCAGCAAAGATCCCAATAATCGACGCAGGAGAGAATATCGTACGGAAAAGTAGCAGCAGACGGAGCCGGCTGGCCCAATACCACATTGCGATTGAGTAGGTGAGGTTTAGGTAATAAACGGTAATTGTAATCGATAAGGAAATTTAGTGCCTGCACACTCATCCGAAATCCTTGATCAGCGTAAAATTGTTCGAGCCGATCCTGAGAGCAGGCGTGTTGCTCACGGTCGAGCTAGTCGTTTCGGAAAAGAGGCTGATGAATGCACACCCTCAGATCTCCGATGGTGTTTGACCAGCGATCGAGGGCTTAGACTAGCTGGTCTTCCACCGGCAAGTAATAGTTTCTACCAGTCAACTTTTTGCAATTCGTGGTTCTCCAGTTATTTTTGTGCACCAAGGAACTCAAAATCCTAAAGAAATCTTCAATTGGGCGTACTGAGACAGATTTTTCGGGTCGTGGTTTTTGGGTAAAAAATGAGATCGAGTGGGTATTCAGGAACGATTGTGTTTTTTGGTGTAATGCGATGATGCTCTATCCGGCCAAAACACGTATTGTCCATCTGCATGATGTTTTTGTAGAAACAGGATCAAAATTTTCTTTAAACGTTCGTCTGGTGCACATCATAATTGATAGCCAAACCAGAGGGCTTGTTGTTGAAGAAACGAGAAAGAGAACGATGTCCTTCTGCGTCCATAATTTTGGCTGGTCTTCCACTACCTTGCTTGCGAATAGTTGTTGGGCATCTTAGGATATGATAAACAGTCGAAGCCGCAACATATTCGCTTTTTAAATGTTGTCCCGAATAGTTTTTGCCGAGATTTCTGGGGCAGTTCGTAGAACTGTACAACGCGCTCTCGAAATGCTTCTTGTTTCGACGTTTTAAGCAAAACAAGGCAAGCGTAAACAAAACAAAAAATATTGACAAAAAGAGGAGAGAGAGAGAGAGAGAGAGAGAGAGAGAGAGAGAGAGAGAGAGAGAGAGAGAGAGAGAGAGAGAGAGAGAGAGAGAGAGAGAGAGCTAACACATACATACTCTCATTTCTCTCTAAGCTCGTTTGTTGTGGAGTATAGAGGCCTCAAAAAAATTCCAAAATTTTGGTTGTCACCCGTTGCAAGTAAAAAGATTCAACGTCGCATTCAAGCAGGAAGTCTGGCCTAATTTTACCTCCGTTATGGAACGTTTCGCGAAGTATATGCCGCGGAGGAGAAATGAGGAAAAATAAAGTAAAACCTAGGATGTTGGACAGAAAAGATATAGAAAGGGGACATCCACATACCACGTGGACAGCTTAGAGGGGGGTGGGGGGTATGAAAATGTCCACGCTTGTCCACGGAAGGGGGGGAGGGGGTACAGAAAATGTCCACGTGGACAATTTTTTTTTTTCATGCAATAGAAATTAGAAACAACTCAATAGAACTGCAATAAAATTTTTTTTACAATTCTTGCCTTCTTTGTGAAATGATAGATATAACGGAAGAATCCACGAATATTCATCAGTCACGTGACTTATTTATCACATAGGTCGCACTTGCGCCAAAATGCATTTTGCCTCAAAATCAAATGCAGCTCACCAAAAAGGGCTTCCATCGACAACCTATTTCCAAAAGGCTTCGCCTTCAAAAAATTTTACAAATCACATTGCGTCTAAAAGGTCTTGTGTTGCGTTGAAGTAGACGGCCAAGCTGAGATGTTCTGGATAAAGATACTCTAGACAGAGGTACTCTGGACAGAGAAGAATCGTCAAGCGAAAGTCAAGCTATCAGCTTTCTTGCAGTCGATAATAATTTGCAGTAGACAAGATCATAAGAATTAAGGTCCCAACACCTTGCATACGGATTTTAATATGCTGCGGAAAGTTGACGGAAAATCCATGGAAAAACTCAAATTTCCGCAACGCCTAAAAAGCCGTATGCATTGTATCGCGGCTTTTAGACTGGCACTTCCTTTCACGTCAGTTTTTTGATAAATACTGCATAAATTAAGTTGAAAACAATATTTAGAACAATACATTTCTGTTTTGTTAAATTTGACATAAGAAAAAAATGTCCACGTGGACAAACAGTGGAGGGGGGGGGGGGGGTTGAGGGAATGTCCACGCTTGTCCACGGAGGGGGACGGGGGGGTTGAAAATTGGTATTTTTCTGTCCACGTGGTATCTGGATGGCCCCAAAAGAAGAGAAATGAGAGCAATGAAGAAAAAACTATGCGATAAATGAAGAAAACGAGAAAGAAAAAAAGGTAAAGTGGACAGAACAGGAAAAAAATTGAATAAATAAGGAAAAAACAATCTGTCCTGTCTATCCTAAGGAGGAAAAGAAATGGAGAAAATACGGGAACAGAATAAGAAGAAAAACGGGTCAGAAAAAGAGAAAAATGGAGAAAAAAAGCAAAACAAAAGGGATGAAAATGAAAACAAACATCAAACCGGGACAGAAAAGGAGTAGAAGCAGAACGTAATAAGAGGAAGAACGGAACTAATGAAAACGAAAAAACGAGAGAGAATAGGAGTTAAAAGCGAACAAGACGAAAACCGGGAGTGAAAGAAACGCGACAAAAAACGAGACAGGAAAAAAGGAAAATCGGTCCTGAAAATAAGGAAAATGGAAGTAAAAAGACTAGAAATGAGACCAATTTAAGAAAAGCGAAAAAAACGGGACAGGGAAATAAAGAGAAAAGGAAAATAGAAAGTGGAGACGGTAGATAGAACAATCAAAAACGAGAGAGAAAAAGAGGGAAAACCAAGCAAAAAACGAAATACTAAACAGAAAACAACATAAACCAAAAGAGGAAAAATAGCGGGAGAGATAAAAAAATCTGTATAGAAAACGAAGAACACGGGAAAAAGAGGTCAAATGGGATATAAAAGGAGAAAGATGGTACAAAAAATGAGAAGATAGAAAATGAAAACCGCAAATAGAAAGGGGAACCAAAAAACGGTGACAGAAAAGACGGGAAAACGGGATATCAAAAAGAGGAAAAATGGAATAGACGAAAACGAGAAGGAATGAAGATAAAAAGAGTCAGGAGAACATGAACATGAAATGAAAACAAGAGAAAAGTGAACAAAAAGGAAAAACGAGACCGAAAATAACAAAATATGAAAAAACAGGACTGAAAAGAAGAAAAAGGATACACGGGACAGAAAAAGGTAAACAACAGAAATATATATGAAACACAAATTTCTGCATAACTAGAGAACTAATCAGGCAATTGGATCTAAATTTGGCATGTGAGAGATTTTGGAGTCTTGAATTTATTTTATGATGGTTAGAGACCTCTCACCCCTATGGTAGGGCGATAACGACTCTCATACAAATAAAACAGAAATTTTTGCGTAACTCAAAAACTAATTGAACTCGAGAAATTCGAGACTCTTCTAAAAAGCATTAGTCAATAACAAGAACACAAAAACTATCTATAGTAACACTGGGTCATTCAGGGCGAGACGGCCGCTAGTGTGGGGGGAGGGGTTGCCTCCGCAGAAATCACCACTGTATAGGTTTATTTGTTTTCCTTATTTGAACTGCTTTTTACTTTACTGTGTGGAAAAAGTGTAAATTTATATATTAAACTACCCATCTGAGGTAACCAATAAGCATTAACATAGGCAGCCAATCAGCATATCTAGCATTTTCTACTTCACGTTGTTGTTTATTAGCTTTTTGAACTCCTCAGAAACTTGCAAAACTCGAGATTATAACAAAGATCATCCGAGATTCATGATTTATGTACGACACAGTTTAATTTGTGGCAATACGAAGTTTGTCGGGTCAGGTAGTTTTAAATAAAAATTCCCAATTCTGTTTTAAGTCCGATTTCATATCTTATTCTGAATAAAACTGCCAGTCCATATTATTTAGTATACTTATTATAGTATACTAAATTTAAGTCCATATTTAAATCTAATTTTAAGTCTGGGTATGAAAGGGGGAAGGCAATGAAGGTACGTCCAACATAGCTCTAGCCATCCAAAGTTCCTACCTAGCGCCGCCACGTGGTCATACCCGGTAACAGGCTTGGCATACACTTTTCGCTTCGGTTTTGCTCTTTTGATTACTGCTCCTCAGCCAAACAAAATTTGAAAAGGTGATGTATGGGGCGTTTGTAGAATTTGTTATTATCTACAATATTGCTGAAGTAAGCATTACTGTGCATTTTGTATTTATGGCGCTATAAGGCTGCTACCCTCTTGGTAGCAAAAAGAGCGTTCTTTTTGCTACCAATGGCATTGCTGCCCTACAGCGCCGTAAATACTAAAGATAAAACTTCACTTTCTTCAACAATATTATAGATAATTACTAGCTCTACAAATGCCCCATACACCACTTTTTCAAATTCTGCTTAGCTGAGGGGCAGTAATCAAAAGAGCAAAATCAAAGCGAAAAGTGTATGCCAAGCCTGCCCGGTAATGCTCTTTCCTTAAGATTGAGTACCTAAGCGATGCTGCGTGGATCTCGGCAGCCTGATATAAAAAATTAGGGGTTTGGATAGACGACTGATCCACTCGGCCCTGTTGACAGGTAAGCCGTAACATATATTCGAATTGTTTGTTCCGTTCTAGCTCTTCAAACACCTACTATACAATGGAAACATTGACCGTAAAACTTTCTAATAATGTATGTGGATAATAGATGTAGGACTGATGGAATCTTAAATGATGCAACTACATATGATTCAAAGGACTGCTGGTGAGCTCGTTCTATTTTTATCTATATTAATTTCATTTCATTATATATCATGTGATAAATTCATTATATGCATTATATGATAAATTCACGGGAGGGTCAGAATACAGAGGCATCATACGAGAGGAAGACTGAATGATGAAGTGAGGACTCAATCGGAATCACTAGGAGGAAATTCCTGAAGGACTGAAACAATATTTGTGTTGCACTCTTCGAAGAAACAAACGTGGGTTAAAGCTGGTGCTGCGAAATTGATTGTTACATTGAAGGATTCTAATGCTTGATTATTGTAATCCCGGAATGCGCACAAGTGTCTCTGCTTGTGGGTCCGCCCAATCCCTTTGGTTCTTCTACAACAGTTCTAGGGTGAAATTCATTTGACAATTAAATTTGGATCTACTGTAAGCCTGGCAGGACCTTGAACTGATGATGGATTCCCTCCTATACACATACCCATACCATATTTAAATCCAATTTTAAGTCTAATTTCCAATTCAATATGAAAAAGCGTCTAGCGTCGATTTCAATTTTAAGTGGTTTAGAGTTTCCTGGAAAAATAGGAAACCTTGATTTTTTAAAATTTGTTTTCGTTCATTAATCCACTAACCATACGCGTATATAAATTTTCATAGAGCTCTGAAACCATTCGGCGCATTAGTACGATAATTTAAAAAAATACCCAGCCGAAAAAAATCGAATGCATTTTCCTATATTCCCTTAAAATATATCAATACTCATCGACAGCCACTTCACATCATTTGATACAATTCAAATTTGTTGTACACAAATAATTTTGTTTCTCTTCAAATAATCTTATATATTTACAGAAGTATGATAGACGGTCCGTGTTAGGATTTCATAGATTAAATAACAACTTTCCTATATGCTTGAACAGATTTCGAATTGTTCCGGGTAATTCTTCTCTACCATACCGCGGCATAATATAGTTACAATACAGTACAATGATCTATTTAATTTCAGTTTAAAGCAGTTTTGGCTATAATGAAAGAGAAAATGCATTAGAAATTAAGCATACACGTTATGAATAAGTCGCATTTGCTGCACGAATGACAACACAACACAAATTTGCAATGCATCACAACACCAATGTGATATATACAGGTGTGGCAAATGAAGCTATTCGTCTGTGTTAGTAGCTAAAAATATGTAAACAATCGTATGTAATATAGATGATGACGAAAAACTATCAAAACAAACGAGTGGTTAAGAACAGATTTTTAGTAAAGTTAATTTAATTGATATACTAATCAAGATGCTAACTGAATTCAAACTGAAAATTGTTTTGCTGTTCTTCGAAGTATTCAATTTTGTGCTTTATAGTGAAAAAAAATATTTCGACGTTCCCATAGTTAGACAAATAACGCCATATTTATGTGATTTTACTTATTTATTTTACTAATGGAAATAACGCCGAGTATTTATATATGTGAATACAAAATATTTTATCAACCTACTAAAAAAACTAACGAAAAAGTATAAGTTCTTGAAGCTTATTTCTAAACAACACAACAAACACGATTTATTTAGGTTCCCTTAAATGTGATATCATCTAATTCAATAAAAACACTGCAACTTGTCAAACTTCATTGAGATCGAAATAATAAATACAAATTCGATGTACATATGACTTTTATTGTTCAAATACAGGGGCTTGCGATGGGTGCCATGTTTTTGTTGCCAACATCTCGACAAAGGTTGGCAGCAAATCTACCTGTCAGACGGGCGCTATTTCTTGCATTTTTTGAAATAGCGCCCTTCGTTAAGTGGACTGTCAAACACCGTTCGTTAAGATACGGATAGCACCCCGCTGTTCAAATATATACAAAGCTTTTGCCTTTATGACTTTGATTTCGTTATTAATTACTAACAGTTCCCCTTCGTGCATGTAATGGAAAATTTAAAAATATATGTGCGTGCAAATATTCATAATTGAATCCACGAACAGCATTTCACCACTCATCAGTTATTACAAATTGGCCGTGCTATCTAGCTTCAAACCTGACCGTGAGTCTGCGGCCAAATTTGGCATCAACTTGGGAACATTATTTAACTGTGTGTTCTGGGGTGGAAACTGGGGCATTGCTCTATAAATAACCAAATTGATAATTATGCACTTCCGAGCTACTTCAGTCATCACCTTGCTGTAAAAGTTAGTAGGTTGAGAAAAGTTGTTTTCATTTCCTGTTTCTTACTATTGCCGTCGCCGCTACTTTAAAAGTGTGATTCGGCTGCTTATGTGCGAAAGGCTCCGCTCGTGGCAATTGAACAATTTTTAATGGTAGTTCAAAGCTCCACTTTGGTTATCGGTAACATTCATTGGGTATCACGCTGGTAGTTTCTCGTTTTAACCGCGAGCTCGAAGATGACGATGGTGAGTGTTGGCAGAAGAGACGTCCTTACAGGATTTTGTCTAACGGTGGCTCAATTTCAGAGAGATACGAGATATGAGCTACGAGATGCGATTTGCTGAATTCTACCTTTTACATTTGCAGATTGTTTTGTTTGGTGACAAAGCATGAAGCTCACCACGTTACAGAAACAAATAATCAGAATCCGAAAAGAGTGAAAATGCATTCCACCGAAAACGAACCTTGATCGACGAATTCTCCGTTGAAAAGGTACTGATTAGTCTCCAATGGCCGGCTATTAATTTCGAAGATATTAAGCAAATCATAGTACTATCTATGGATGTTCCCACAACCGGTTAACTTAGTTACTCGTCAGCCAACCACGCACGAAATCTGCGCAAAAAAAACAGTTTTTACTCAGTCTACCGTCATTTAGTACATAACAGTTAATCTTACTCGATATGCGAAAATGCGTCTTCTATCTTCTCGCTTCGGTCCAGCGCAGTCTGCTTCGATGGCCTGCAAGAAAGCTATTTAGAACGTATTTGTTATCATAAAATTACTTAATGAAACAAACTTACGGTACGACTTCTGATCGCGACATATTCCCATCAAGTTTTTATCCTGCGTTCGGCGTACTTAAACATCCTGCACTCGGCGTACTTAGACATCCCTTTCGTTAACATATTGCTTGCTAGCATGCTCTACATCCCGCAAGACAAGCTTAAACTTGTCCAGTGCTATATGCACTTTCGTCGGTCGGTAGTAACCCTTCAGATAGGTCGGATTGTATTTAATCGCTTCGATGGAATCGTTCAGGGCATATCCGAGTGCCTCTTGTCGCAAGTAGGCGAAGTGGCGATTGACATATTGCACCGCATTTGTCCCGTCCACCGCGACCACCGTTTGTTGAATCAGTTGAATCAGCGTCCAATTGCCTCTGCTGTTGTTTAGCACTGTTGTTGCAGATTTTAAGTTGCATGTCTCGTTAACTGTTAATATTTAAACGTGTAAATAATTATTCACAAATTGGTTATTTATAAAGTCTTACCTGTGCGCGTAAACTACGTATTGTCTGTCGTTGGTTTTTAATAACAACATTTAAAGTTCCAAGTTAACAAGTTAAGTTCCTCGTATCGAAGTTTTTGCTTTAGGCTCAAAGTTTGGAACCTCTAGTGACGTCAGTTTTGTGCAATTGTTGCGTTCGCAGCTATGTGTGCTATCATTTTCTGACCCCAAAGAAACCTGAACATAACATATTTCAACTTTGCTATTTTGAAAAATGACCGGTTCCGAGTTTCTGATGTTTATAGTAGCAGCATTTTCCGAGGGAACTCCATCCACATTATTGCGGATGCGAATCGCTTCAATATCCATAACATAACATATTTCCGGTCCTTTCGGTGGAAAAATCGGATCATTCATTATTGTACGCATCATAAAAAGTACTATGTATCGATGGCTCGAAAAATATGTCTACTGGGAACAGATGAACATCACATATTTCGGCTTTGCTACTTTGAAAAATAAGCGGTGTCGAGTTTCCGATGCTTCTAGCAGCAGCACTTTGCGGGTGAATTACATGCGTAATATTGTGGAATGTGAATCACAAATAGAATATCCATGTTGCCGGTCTTTTCGGTATCAAAGTCGGCACATTCGTTCTTGTCCGCATCATGCAAAATATTATGTATAGAAGGCTCCAAAGACACGTCAACTGGAGACACAGAGCCGTTTGTCTTTTTTCATGTCTCCATAAACTCAGCAATCATTTCCTAACGAGCTTTTCGCAGAGCACGAACAGCCGGATTTGACACTGGTACCGGCTCAGAGACACGAATCGAAGGAACAGCTGAAATACAGACAGTATGTTTATAACAGAAATGTAAATATGAATATAGAACTGTTCACATACCTGTTTTACGCAAAACATGACGTGTATTACTACAATAAACATTATCAAAGTCGGCTTCGGTGAAATGCTTCGGGCAAATGTAACGTTTTCCTGTTTTACACCTTCTTACACAAAATGATTCCCATTTTTTGTAATAAATTTTGTCGCTGGGAAATACGTGTAATGTGGCGGAGCTTGCACTTTTTTATTTTGTATTGAGAAATACCGCTGTCTTAAACTTCGCACGAAGGCATTTTATAACAATCCTGGTAAAAATATAAAAGAAAAACGAATTATAAAATTTTGCAAATCATTTACACCTCTAGCTTACCTTTTGTTTTTCGAGTTTGACGTAACCATGTTTCCATGTGGTAGAGTTTTCTTCTTTTCACGAATACTGTGACAGAATTTTGTATCACACCAACACCACTTTACTAACATTGCCACACCTGTATATATCACATTGTCACAACACAGCATCCGGAATGACATTGAACCAATACAGTTTCTCTTTCAACAAATACACCGACATAGGAGGACTACCTCCGGATTCACGCATTCATCTTTGAAGTTCTCGATAGTTGCGCAAATCGGATTAAAAGTTTGACGTCAAACAAAAGAACAATGCCGACAAACATCTAAACTAAGCTGATCATCGAATTAAGCGCTTGATTGCACCCACTTAGCAGCTCGCATCATCTTCGTTCCTTTTTTGTTCGGCGCAGGACTTGTTGTGTGATGTAAATCTTCATGACCTATTTTTTGTTGCTACCGTTCTTTACAAATTAGCTGGCATCTTCTTCGAGAGTGACTGCCGCATTGATCGACTTTCAGAGATAACATTTCACTTATTCCATATCATTCGTGAATTGATTTTTCTATTTAGACAGGAAGAAATTTCACGGTGAGTGAGTTTCACTCGGTTTCATTCAACACAGCAGCTGCAGCAGTTCGTCGTACCTACCTACATGAGGATTTACTATTGGCTATACCTTTGCACAGGTCGTCGGTCAAAAGTTGATTGGTGAGACAGCTCGGATTCCAAACGGTCGGATTACATCGGAATCTATGGCTCAGACGGCAAAACCGCGTGGGAATCCAAATCGAATTACATAAGTCACATGTTGTATACCAACAAACGAGTCCTAGCAGCTCACCAAGCACGGGTGATTAAAAACAAAACATGTTTTGCTTTAGTTTCGAAGCGGGTGACAAAATTTACTATGATTATCGTAGAACTACGTTATGGTATCGCTTAGCAGGTTTGGATGTCCATTTACGAGCCAAATATTTCTATTTCCTATACTGTTACTATGCGAAGATTTTGCTTCAAATTTCCCGGAATCGTCAACCTTCGGAAAAGCATTTTGTTACACCGTGGACCGCGGATAGCTTCGCGAATCGGCGCACTTTCGGCACGTCGCCATTCGGGGTGGCTTTTCAGCGACCGTCGGAACAATTAGATTACGATAGTCACTTTAAAGGTTTCCCCGTTCGGAAAATGTAGTTTTCTTGGTAAACTAAACGAGGCGGAAATTGCCAGTTACGATTTGTTTTTTGAGCGGTACGGTCGGAAAGCTAACCAACGAAACGGTTGGCGGAAATTGTGAGAGTAAAGTTTTTAAATTTTGTTTTTCGCTAAATAACAGTATCTCATCATAGTTAATTTGTGATTCAGATTGAAATTGAAACCTTGTGAAGTATTTGGTGTTCGGTGAATCAAACATTACGAAAAATATATTTTTGTGTCCATAAAGATATTAAGTCATTCGTAACCGAAGTGACAGACGTAACCAGTGCACTTTCTAAGAAAATAATTCAATTAAAGTGAAGAAAATCGATTTTAGAATTGAGCAATTGTATTGTATCTTCCAAGGCGTCACCTACACGGAGCTACCTATATCTGGCAAACATTTAAAAGTTCACCACAAGATAGCCTTAAGTGACAGCACCCCTCCCGAAGCAAGATACAAACGCTAGACGTGGGTGAGAAAATCAATACTGATAATAGGATTCAAACCGGTGAAGTTACTGAAAGCCAATCAAATGCGATCGATGCAAGTTAGCGGATCCTCGAGTGGTATAATCTAGTCTTATTGCATTCCCGACTGTAACAGGAAGCAGTAGTGCCAAGGTTGGTTCATGGTTATCGAACTAAGTTATTAGTGAATGGACTCAGGAAGGACAGTTTTAAAGCACGCAATCATCTACTTTAGATCATAATAATTGGACAATTGGTAGGATTTAGTTCCAAGTTAGTACCAATTAAAGTGTTTGAAGACAGTGTTTGTGTTAGTGTAGTGCTAAATTAGTTGATTCAGATTTACACTTTTGCGTGTAGGTTTTGTCTACCGGTTCAGCAATTTACGTAAGTTAAAATAGGAAACTATTTTAGTGATAAATCATTGTCGATTTCCAATCTAATTTTATGATTCAAACTCTTCATACGAAAACCAAGCTAACATAAAACAATCACTCTTGGCTGAAAACCTTCCCAGACAAAAAGAGGTCCGATTGAATCTGCAAACTATCGGATTCAACCACCAATTCCTGTGGTTTAGGCTCGAAAGTGTGACAATTTGCATATTTGCACGAACATTAGCTGAAACCACAGCGCCCTCGCCGAGTGTATGTGCGGACGACGGTTCATGTAGTTAGTCGAATCGAAATGAAACGCATCTCGGATTACGCACCGCACACACGTGACGAATGTTCGCAATGTGCGCAAGCAATTAGTTTTGATTGACCGCAACACTTTTAGGCCTTGAGCTTTCGTGAAGCCTAGCTACAACTTGTGACCGACCGCTGCATAAAGGTGGCGATCGGAATGTAAACATCACGCATCGTTTAAAATGCAGATATTCGGATCGAATATCTTTTGTATTTAATAACTCATTCCCAGTGCAAGATTTATGACAATTGAATGGAGTGGATGCAGAACAACGAAGTGCAACGTGTGTTGAGCTTAAGTGCATGAAAAATTCAAGGATTTGTTGATTAAATTCAGTGAGCAAATACGACGTATTACGAAATTAATCTTAGGTTCGTTAGGTAGGGTAAGGAACGAGTTAAGCAGTGTTACCTATTTTAATCAGTTGAACATAAATGATCCGAAAATGCACTTTTTTATTCATATTTTCAAAATCTTTTGATAGGATCATCTTCACAAATCACTTAACCATACATTTGATTCACACAAACACAATTTACTGGGTTTCCGACAAGAAATAGGTAGGTATTTAGATTTTTAGATATGAATTCTGAAAGAAGTTTGAGATTTCCGCCTAACTGATGATGAGCTGATGAATGATTATTTGAAGAAAATATCCACCAATTTAAAATTATACACCATTTTAAAATTAATCAACTTTTTTAGTACAGTTACTTTTGTTATGGAGAGCTTACTCGAATATCTGTTGAGGGATCACATTGACTTAGTGGTAAAAATGACCCTTTATTCGTCCGTTAAGTGAAAACTGAGTTTCATCGCTTTTGAGAATCTTATGCTAAAAGTCAAGACCCAGCATGCCCAACTCCTTGGCGCCGGCCATTTCATGGGCTTATTTTCAGTACCCTCAGTGTCGTTCCTTCATACCGAGTTTAACATCATTCCTATATCACCTCCGGTGCGTTGGGGGAGTTCATATCCTTGGATACGTAAGTAACTCCGTTGGCTTCGTACCACTCCAGGGCATCCTTTGAATAGTGGCACGAAGCTAAATCCGGCCAGAAGATAGTAGGGCCCTCATGTTGCTTCAACAGAGGAAGCAGACACTTCTGCTAATGTTCCTTGAGGTAGATCTGCCTGTTTACAGTCCCGGTAGTCACGAACGGCGCACTCTGTTTGCCGCATGAGCAAATCGCTTGCCAAATCATGTATTTCTTGGCGAACATTGAAAGTTTCTGCATCCTTACTTTCACCAGAACATCAAACTTGTGCTGGGCGGTGAAGTACAGTAGCCCCGGAAGCTACTGGAAGTCTGCCTTGACGTTACTCTCATCCAGTGTTGTGAAGCCCACTCCCCATATAGCACACGTTGTCACAATTCAGTCGCAGCGGCTGATATGCGACAAATTTAAATGTAAAACTTGGGTTACAGTAACTTAAAATATAACGGTTGTGTAACCGAAATAGCGCAACTTATGTAACTAAATATGGTTACATTAACAGTTACTCAATAACCGATATGTAACATGTATAGTTACAAAATGGTTACTATTGGTTACTGTAAATTAACTTTCAATTGGTGGCAAATTAGTGATCATGAAACTTTTATTGCATAGCAAAAACAATGCAGCAGGTTACAATATTGCTAGAATACAAGAAAATTATTTCAATCTATGGCTGTATGGCAAGCAGTAAATTTAGCTGTTGAATATAGAAGAGTTTATAAATTTCGTTTTTTATTTCAACACAAATTTGAATGCAGTTTCAAATTTATGGTGAAATGCATGATTCTAGCTTTGAAAAATTCACGCGCTCTTATTTAATCTAGCTTTTTGTTACTTACTTCTTTAAAAAATTGATTTTTTGAAAAACAAATATATTATATATGCTACAAAAATTTTAATTTTAATTTTCTGATTTTTTGAATTTATTCTTAGCAATAATGAATTAGTGGAGCATTCACCTCGAAATCATTAAAAAATAAATTGTTTTCGCTATCACTTAGTAAAATTCACAGCCATTTTGCCTTTGGTTTTAACTACTACACCATCGTCCTTGAAGTTTTTTATCATTTTCGGCATATTACACATGATATAATTTTAAGCAGACATTGTTCATGGATATCGTCAAAAGGTATTTTTTAATGATTGTTGTGAAAAGAAAGAGTCAATTTAGTATCAAAGAATAGTTTCAGTTTGAATAAAACAGTTTATCAGCAGTGTTAATCATAGAAGGTTACATTTCAGTTACACTCTAGTTGCACGTAACCTTAGCATTCGACCTGGTTACGCTATTGGTTACGATAACCAATATTAAATCTGTTGTGGTCACCTAGTAACTAAAATATTTCTTATTTCGTCATTTCTAAGTTACACTGTAACCTATTGTCATTGCCGGTTTCGTTTCGATGTAACTTGATCGTTTTGACGTTTGAGAATAATCAAAATTTGTTTACTTAATACCAATGTCTGTGCGGAAAAGATTCCAAGTACCAACAATTTAGTAAGTAAACGCATTTACGAGAGCATTTTCCAACCCGTGTACCAATTGTTTATCTTTACCATCAGTAATATTCTCGAGATCTAGTTTTTGTTTAATCCGTTGTGTTTGCAAGGAACAGTGAACAAGTTGTTGCGAAAATGTTACTAGCCGACTTTTTGACTTCGTAACTGCTTGTAACGGAAAATTAACTGTTTTGTGACCAGCAAGTTGATGACAGTTTGGAAAAAGGTTTCATTTGTGTCACTTGATAACTATTTGGTAACTCGTAATTTAAAGGTGACTGTTTTGCGACGACCATGTTGTTGACAGTTCGAAAAAAAAGGTTTCAATTTGGTCATTTGGTAACTATCTCGTAACTTTTTGGAATTTTTGTCACTAGAAAACTAAAAAGTAACCATTTTTAATTTTATGTAACCTAACTCGTTACAAGTATCCTAATTGAAACTGCTGTGTAACCTTTTTTTATTTTTTTATTTTTATAATTAGTTACAAGTGCTACTTGGGTCTCGTGTGGTGTAATTTTCTCACACACGCGTACTCATTCTAATGAACAGGCCGGCATAAATATCCCTTTAAAACTGTCGCTCTTATTTCTTCATGCACTGCAACTGTTTCGCTAATAGTTTCAGTCGTCGCTCGTCGTTCGTTCGCAGCACGATCTGCTGATACCGATTACACACGATGGCTCGTACTCCCGCCCGTGAGTTGAATCGAGGACAAAGATGAAGGAGAAGAAAAAGTAATGCAAAATTTGTATCCCAGTGTACTACCAGCCTCACGGCCAGTTGATTTCCCATGAATTTTTTGACTCGGGAAAAAGCTATCCAGGAAGACGATGTGGGGATGAACGTGCGCGAGTGTGTGGGTAGCAGAATGTCTGCACACAGCACCGGCGGCTGTTTCTTTTACGCCTGCGTGTGCGGCGTAAGCGTAGAATGCTATGTTTCTCATACTCTTTCGCGTGTGAGTAGACATGGTTGGCTTCTCACTCGATTCGCAACATTGGTCTCATCATCCATGATGAGAGATTTGAGAATTTTCCAGGTGCTTGTGCAAAATATATTCGCAACATTGCTTTTCGGGTGACGCCTTTTTGTCCAATTTGCGAAAAACTGACCGCGATAAAAGTACAGTGTAAACAATACACTCTAAACTACTTCTACCCAAATTGTCAAGAGAAAATACCCAATGGGTAATTTTCTACAGTATTTCTTTCGTGATGCAATTTGATGTGGGACACCCTTTAGCGATTTATTAGAGCACAGGAAAATAACGGGACTAGTGCAAAGATCCTATTAACTCTATAGAATGGCACCGCCTAGTCGAAATTCGAACATACGACGACTGGTCTGTTGGACCAGTATCGTACCCTTGAGCTAGCTGGGCGGACTAGCTGGGCTGGAAGTTCCCTACGAAACCCTGTGCTATCGGTGACAACCGGCGTAACAGGATCTGGGAGAGTACCTTGTAGGCGGTATCTACCAGTGTAATGCCTGGATAGTTACAGCAGTCGAGTCGATCACCCTTTTTGTAGACGGGACAAACCTGCTTCCATCCGTTCTTCCGGTATCGATGAGGTCTTCCAAACAGTCCTTCCGTAGTTCCTTCTCGGAGGTAGTTCCTTTTTTAACTTTGAATCCGATTATAATTGGCTTCGATTATAACTTTCGATTCGAGGATCCGTCAACTTATGTAAATAAGAACGGTGCACAACTTATTTGGCGTTGCTTCAACGACCATCCGTCAACTTTGCGAATGCATCTCTTGATTCTATCAATCAACTGTTTGCAATTCGTGGGTTTCCAGTTATTTTTGTACACCAAAGAACTTAAAATCCAGAAGAAATCTTCGATTGGGCGCAATGAGACAGATTTTTCGGGTTGTGGTTTTTGGGTAAAAATGGGATCGCATAGGTATTCAGGAACGATTGGGTTTTTTTGACGTAATGCGATGATGCTCTATCCGGCCAAAACACGTATTGTCCATCTGCATGATGTTTTTGTAGAAACGTGATCAAAATTTTCTTCAAACATTCGTCTGGTGCATCTTAATTGATAGCCAAACCAGAGGGCTTGTTATTGAAAAAAACGAAAAAGAGAACGATGTCCTTCTGCGTTCATAATTTTGGCTGGTCTGCCACTACCTTGCTTGCGAATAGTTGTTGGGCATCTTAGGATATTAATATTTTTTGAAACGATGGTTCTACAATTGATGAAGGGACGGTAGGGAAAGAAATGAAAATTTTTGGTGAAGGTGGGGAAGAGCGGAAAGGAAGGGGGGGGGGGCGGGTGTTGTGGGTTCGAATCCGGTTGTAATCTCAGATTACAGCTTGGTTCGACTCATGCACCTTCCAGTATTGGACAAAAGGTAGGAGTCAAAATGACTACTTGTCAAGCATAGCTACCAATACCCCCCCCCCCTTCCTTTCCGCTCTTCCCCACCTTCACCAAAAATTTTCATTTCTTTCCCTACCGTCCCTTCATCAATTGTAGAACCATCGTTTCAAAAAATATTAATATACATGTATGACCGCATTTCAAGGTCAAGACTAAAAACTTGAGATTAGTCTATCTTAGGATATGGTAAACAGTCGAAGCCGCAACATATTCGTTTTGTACCGTATACTTTTTGCCGAGATTTCTGTGGTAGTTCGTAGAAGTGTACAACGCGCTCCCGAAATGCTCCTTGTTTCGACGTTATTTTAAGCAAAACCAGGCAAGCATAAACAAAACAAAAAATCTTGACAAAAAGAGGAGAGAGAGAGCTAACACATACATACTCTCATTTCTCTCTGAGCTCGTTTGTTGTAGAGCATAGGGGCGTCAAAAAAATGCCAAAATTTTAGGTGTCACCCGTTAGAGCCGTTGCTAGCGTTTCTCGGCCATGTTCATAAAGCTCTGCTGATAAGCGGCCCTTACCAGTGGAACAAGATGTGGAACAGAATTTTTTTTTGCCAAGCTGAGGATGGATTAAAGGTTCACCAATATTTGCAATCCACACGGCCTAGGAGAATCCGGGGAATACGGTTATAATAAGCTCCCGTTACAACTTGTTTCAAGCTGCGGATCTCCAAGCTTAAATAAAGAAGAACGGTACAGAACTTCTTAAGCGTTGCTTTAATGACCGTCCCTTTCTGAATTTTCCGCTCTTTCTCCTTCACACATTGTTTTGTTCTTATTGGATACTATTAACACCTCGATTGTGGAATAGTACAGTCACAGACAAACCGACGAGACGCTCGCGTTAATTCCATCGTCCAATCAAAAACCACTCATTTTTCAAAAAAAGCATGTTTCGCAACATTACCACACCGCAGAGCACGAGTGTTGCTTCGAGTTTTCAGTATAAAATCATACAAATGTGAAAACTCTACAGCGTTAAACCCTGCAAATGCAAGCTACTCCGCAACATGCATAACAGAGGGTGCTAATGTGCAAGCAAAATGTGTAGGACGATGGTTTTTATAGGATTTTATTCTATGCGTCATGTCAGTTCGTCAGTGGTACAGCTAGAAAAAATTTTAATATTTCTCGTTTAAAAATAATCTATCAATTATTCGGCAATCAGTAAGCAAATGACATTATTTTTTATAGGGTGCTGGGTCGATTCTGGGTCTCAAACAACAATAACTGTTCTATAGAATTCCTATGCAGTAAATTCCCGCCTAGTGCTTTTGATGTTTAGATTCCCGTGACCGAAAAATGGTGACGTGACGGAGGTCAGTTTCACATTGGACCACTTCGTCATTTTTTACTGGAAATTTTCTAGGGAGCTTCACTGTATCTTGTACTTTTTTTTAATTGTTGCACAGTATACGAGCTTAAATGTCTTTTCGTCAATTTCGGGACCATACAGATTGTTACGGTTTACCGATTTGCAAAAAGTCACAGATCCACTGGATGACTCTGCACGCAAAATTGATCGATCCGACATTCTGGTTCCTAAATCGGATGAAGACGTCCCACCTAGCTCTTGATCTTAGCATTGCGTCTTGCTGGCCGTGTTGTGGAGCATAACTCGGTGGCAGCAAACCAATGATGGGTTTACTGCGCCAATGTCCTGGACCTGTATTGGCACTTTTGGTTGCACCCAATATCCCGACGAAACGGGTTCAAACTGAACCGTAGTGCATGAAAACGAACGGCAGATCGTATTTTCGACAAAATACGCGTACACTCGGAAGTCTGCTGGTTTAATTTTACTTTTTCGGGTCACCTCGTGTGCACAACACGTCTACTGCTTTCGCGATGCCAGGAAAAGAGAGCGAATCTTTGCGCTGACAGATGACAGTTCGTCTGCCAACCTTTCTTGGAGCATGCTTGTCGGTCTGCTTGTTCTGGCTTTTTTGTCTCAAGTTTGGAATCTACTCGCCTTTCTAATTTGTGCTTAAATAGCGTAATGACGTATTTCAATGTTGCCGTTTATATGAATGTAAATGTAAATAATGAATTATAAAATTGAGCTGTTATTTTGAAAATCGCCAAGCACTTAATTTAGATTAAATTCGTCCTTGAAAATTAATTGTTAGCATTAATTTTTAAAATTGTGAACAGCAATGAAGGCTACTGACAAAATTTGGCAAAACTAGTGATTTTTAATCATAGAATCATGAGTAATCCTATAATGCTAACTATCGGTAGTATCAGTAACCAATAACCTATTAGTTTAGGTTTAGTGATATGTATTTATGAGAATCGTGTACGATTAAAAACAATTTCTTTTTTCCATTTCCCTCAGAATATCCTATTAACTTGGTCGCTTTCATGAGATAGTAGTAAATCAACCAATCAGCACTATGACACACCTAAAAATTGACACCCTACCCGATCCGGGTACACGCTACCGGCTGGCAGAAATCATTGGCAACGGAGTCTGCGGAAAGGTGTACAAAGCCGTAGACACCAATGCAAGCAACAAGAATGTAGCGGTCAAGGTGCAAAAGTACGAAGGGGACACGAAAACCGCTATCCAGGAGGAATACAGGATATTGCGCGACTATTCCAATAACACTAATCTGTTGGATTTCTATGGGGTCTACCGGAAGAAGCTTACCGCAGACATAGATGAGATTTGGTTCATCCTGGAGGTGAGATTTTAGATTTTTTTAGTGAGATAAGCATTAGTTCATTCGATAATTTATTTGTCTTTTCCTAGTACTGCGAAAGCGGACCAATCATAGATATAATCAGAAAAATACATAATAGCAATCGACGTATCATCGAGGATCATATAGCGTTTATTTTAAGAGAAACAGCGAAAGCTTTGATTTATCTTCATGAGCATCATGTTATCCATCGAGATGTTCGAGGTAGCAATATTCTGCTCACCAAGGAAGGAGAAGTCAAGCTGTGTGATTTTGGAATTTCGCGAGACATTAAATCTACACTTGGTAAACGAGGAACCTGCATTGGTTCACCCTGCTGGATGGCACCGGAAGTTATAACAAGTTCAAAGAGTGGTGAGTTAGCTCCTTGCAGTAGTGAAGTTTAGTCTCGCTAATATTTTATCTTCAACAGAAGCGGAAGCGTACGACAGTAGAGCCGACGTGTGGGCACTCGGCATTACGGCAATCGAGCTCGGTGATGGTAAACCCCCGTTCGGTGACATGCATCCAACAAGAACGATGTTTCAAATTGTTCGCAATCCTCCGCCGACGTTGTATCGACCGGCCAACTGGACTCAGAACTACAACGACTTCATTGCCGAATGTTTGGAGAAAAACGCCGATCATCGCCCATTCATGATGGAAATCATCGAGCATCCGTTCTTCACACAACTACCGGAAAATGATTACCATGTAAGCTGGTTTATACAGTTTTTATGAATCCTTTATAATTTTTTTTACCCTTGTTCAGTTGAGTCAAGAGCTGAAGATGCTAGCTGCTTCAGTTATGAATGTTACACTACCAGCGAAAGATGACGTTAAGTTAATCAAGGGAGCTCTCCAGAAACCGGATAACAGAGTAGAGAAGATGTATGTCGAGGATTTGGCCGCACTGGAGAACATCACCGAAGAAACCGTGCTGGAAGAGTTGATTCATCGCTACAAATGTGGCTCCACCTACACTTTTGTCGGTGATGTACTGATTTCTATGAATACGAACGAGAGAATGGGAGAATATCCCAAAACGGTAAGTCCATTCTTAAATATTCGTACCTCTTTTGGTTGTAAAATATGTGTTTAAAACGTAGAGGAATATATTTTTATTCCATCATTCATTTATATTTGTATTTGGTTTCAAGAGTACATCGGGAAATCCTTTTAAGTGAATTTATTTTTATAATGTAGACAACGTCATAACCTTGTAATTATGCAATCTAAACGTTGTAGGTATATTACTGCGTTTCACGTACCAGCTTCTGTCATAAGAATATCGTGAATGTCATGCATAAGTTCCATAATAATATTCTGGCATTTTTGTTGTATAATAGCTGATTAAGATATCGTTACCTGACTATTAGCTACCTTTATAGTTATATAAATTATACACGCGATGTACATATGCGATTGAAAAGCTATTCTAGAACCAAAATTATTGTTGGAATATTTTAAATACTTGATAGCGAATATTGTAAACAAAAGTTGTTTTTACTATTTTTCCCACTAGTTCCACTCGAAGTACGCGTTCAAATCCCGTTCGGATAATGCTCCGCACATATTCGCCCTCGTGGACAGTGCCTATCAGGATATGCTGCACCACGAGGAACCGCAGCACATCATCATGGCGGGCGAAAGCTTTTCGGGAAAGACAACCAACGTGAAGCTGAGCATGAAGCACCTGTCCATTCTGGGCGAAGGCAATCCCGGCGTGTTCAATCGAATCGAGTCCAGCTACAAGATTATCTCTGCGCTCGTTAACGCGGGCAGTCCACTCAATCCGGATTCGACTCGAAGCATCATGCAAATTCAGATGACATTTGGTCCTTCCGGCAAACTTTCCGGTGCTATATTTTGGGTTTATTTGTTGGAAAAGTTTCGCATTTCATCGACTAATATGTGAGTTAGCAAAAGCTTTTACCAACGCTTGCTGATAGTGCTAAAGCTTTTCATCCCTTCAACAGGAACCAATCAAACTTTCACATATTCTACTACTTCTACGATACGATGGAAGCAGAAGAGCGTCTGCGTGACTTTTCGCTTGAAAGAGGGCGAAATTATCGCTATCTCCGTATACCGGAATCTAGCAACGGCACCAAACTGAAGTACTGCCGTGACAACGTGCAAGGCAACATTCAGGCGTTTAGAGAATTCGAGCAGCTGCTGCTGTTGCTGGAATTTTCGCCTGAACTACTCGAAACGGTGTACAGAACTTTGGCGGCTATTTTGCTGCTGGGCGAGGTTCGGTTTAGAGATGCCGATAACGGGACCGAACTGGAAGATTTCGCTACACCCCACAAGGTAGCCTCGTTGTTGAAGCTGGATGAGAAAAAGTTCCAGTGGGCGCTGTTGAATTACTGTGTTATCATAAAAGGTGCCGCACAGAAACGTCGCCAAACGCCGGACGAGGCGAGGGATGCCAGAGATGTGCTTGCGGCGACCATCTATAATCGGTTGGTGGACTGGCTAATTAATACCATAAATCAGAAGCTTTCGTTCGGGAGGGCCATTTAGTAAGTATTTTTCTTTTGACTGTTCATTTTAATATTTATTGTTCTTAGATAATTGACACGCGGTAAAATTTTTTTACCTTTTTTTCGGGAAGAGTAAATGCTTTATCTGAAAAATGAAAATTTAGATAAACTGAAAAATCTTATTATTATTACCATTATTATTACCACTATGTATTACTAGGACACATTAGACACATTACTAGAAACATTAGTTAATTTAAAAAATCTTGTCTAAAAATTCTACATTGTACATGTTGTTGTTGCTATCTCAAAATACGTCAGACTCTTGTCTTTTCTTCCAAATTAGAGTGGTTCAAAAATCATCACTTTTGCCTTGAGTTTTTTTTCAACACATAACTTTTAAACAACAGAATGGCGTTTTAAAAACTTTGGCAACAAATAAATAGTATTTTTACAAGCTTTTCGGGAAATTGTGATAATGCAATGGTGAAGAAATCAAAACCTTCTAGATTAAGTAGCTTTTTCATATCGTTTCTGGTTCTGGTTCATTATAATTTAATTTGTATACGTCTGCGATATTCGAGTAATTCGGAGTCAAAATTAGGGTATTTTTTATGTTAAACTACACAATTGCTAAAAGTACTACAATTGCTAAATAAACAAATTAAATCCTTGATACGGAAGGACTACAAAATCCAGTCGAAACGTCGGAGAAAGTACAAACACTATTTTGATTTAATGAGACTGACAGCCGACAAAAATAAAATAGTGAACAAACAAAGATAGAGGAATATTATGTTCAGCAAAGTTGCGTAATTTTACTATTTGTACAACTTTATGTAACATGGAAAGGTCATACAATAGTTACAAAGAGAGCTAAAATAGGAAAACTGAACTGAACAATTCATACAGGTATAAGAAATAGGATTATTCTATCTTCGCTGAAGAGATAAAAGGTTACTATCTTCAGCAAAGTTTCTTTTAATAATATGCTCCAAAACTTCGCAGAATACATCAATGTGTGACTTACACTTTTATGATGGCTTTTACGACCAAAATTGCTCATGAAAACCACAATAAGATTGAAATAAAACTCATAATGTTACTTGGCTTGGGTTGCCATATGGATGGTACAAAATGGTGGCGAAAGTTTGGCGACTACAATGGGCCGGTCACGTCGCAAAAATACCGGACGATTGTGCAGTGCAATCCGTTCATTTCAAAACCTCGCCACTGGCATCAGGAGTAGAGGGGCTCAATGTGCTAAATGACTCGACCAACTTAAAGCCGACTTGCGTGTGTCGAGACGCTCAACGAGTAGGCGACGAGTAGTGTAGGACCGAGTGTAGGGGAGAAGAATTTTTGATACGGCTAGAGCCACTCCCTGCTAAAGTAGTAAATAAGCAAGTGTGCCTCCCAGTTGGTTTGGCTTCGAGGTATAACGCTGGCCTAATAAGCCAGTCGTCGTATGTCTGAATCTCGGCTGGGAAAGGCTATTAGAGTCAGTAGGATCGTAGACACTGGCCCTGCAATTGTCCTGTACTCTAACAGCTGGCTGCGAAGTCTGTCGAATAAAAACAGAAGGTCAAGTTTAGATAACGGAATGTAGCACCAATGGTTTGGTTTAAGCAAGTGTGCCGTTTCACTGAAGTGTTTGTAGAGCTACAGGTGTAGCCTGGTTTTCAGTAACCCGATTTCTCTTTCAACTTGTTAAAGATCTGTTGCTGAGTTTCTCTTTCTCCTTACGCATGTCTGGTTTTGGAGGGAAGGGAGGAAATCTAATCACAAACGAGCGCGAGATAGTTGGCAGGTGGAAGCAGGTTTTCGATGAACACCTCAATGGCGAAGTGGCAGAATGACGCGAAACGGAAGTTAACCTAGGAGTGCTCCATAAAGTCAAACGAGAAATCTGGTTGCTGAAAACCTACAAAGCCGCTAATAAGGATCGCCTACCGGCAGATCATTCTAAACATGACCGAGAAATGCTGGAAACGGCTCCACATTGGGTTATTTCCAAGACTTAAAAATCGGCTCGACTGCTGCAACTATCGCGGCATAACGCAGGTCAACGCGGCCTACAAGTTTTTTTACCAGATCCTGTTACGTCGACTCTCACAAGATTTCGTAGGAATTTACCAGGTAGGCTTCGTGGAGGGACGCGCAACTAAGGACCAAATTTTCAATATCCAGCAGATCTTGCAAAAATGTCGGGAGTGCAACATGCCCACGTATTACATTGTTATCGTTAACATATAAACAAATAAACAAAAAATCGTATGCTCGCACCTTACGCTTAACTCCACTCATTAGATTCTGTACAACATCTGGCTGCAGCTTCTTCTGTACGAAAACCCGCTTTTGCTGCATGTCTTCCTCAGATTTGAGCTCCTTGGAATGCTTTCTTAGTGTCTTAGGCTTCATAATAGCCCAGTATTTTTCATGGGCCTTAGTTCCGGTGCGTTGAAAGGGGGCGAGGCTCATGTCCTTGGGTACGAAAGTGGCCCGTTAGCGTCATACCACTCCAGAACATCCTTTGAATAGTGGCACGAAGCTAGATCCGACCAGCAGATCGTAGGGCCCTCGTGTTGCTTCAACAGAGAAAGCAAACGCTTCTGTAGACACTCCTCGAGTTAGATCTGCCTGTTTACAGTCCCGGTAATCACGTAATTAAAGTTTCTGCTTCGTTACTTCCTCCGGAACATCAAACTGCTGGGTGGTCCGCCCCGAAAGCTGCTGGAAGTCCGCCTTAACGTAAGTCTCATCATCCATGATGAGACAATGAGGCTTCGTCAGCATCTGGGTGTACAGTTTCCGGGCCCGTGACACCGTGGGAAACACCGTATTTTGCCGTTCGTCACGATTTGGATCCTTCTGCACTTTGTACGTAGTCCCTCTTGGTCCTTATGGTTCTCTGAACGAAAGACTTAGACAGATTCAACTTTTTGGCCATATCCCTGACCGAAGCATTGGGATTCCGCTTAAACGCTCGTGATCCTGATCACTAGTAGATCATCCGTTCTGACCGCATTTGTCTATCCGTTCGATACTCAGAGTTTCGTAGTAATGTTTAATCACACGACTCACCGTTGATTGCACGATTATTTTCCGATATCCCGATGAGTGCGTTGAGGATTTTCCAAGTGCTTGCGCAAAATCAATTCGCGACGATGTTTTTTACTTGGGGTCATTTTTCCAATATTCGAAAAACTGACTGCGATAAAAATAAGATTTAAACAATACACTTCAAAGTTTGAAGATGCAATCTCGGTTAATTTATGAACGCTTTGACAGCACTTCGATTAAAACTGAGTGCTAATCGACCTGAGCCAGGTTAATTTATGAATTCGCTATAAACAAGCTACATTTTCAAGTACCGTTGCCTAGATTGATGCCTAACATTCCAATACGTATTTGCTTAAATGTTCGTATTATTTTAATTTTGAAATATTGGCAAAACACGTTTGCCTTATCGAGTCTCGTGATAGGACTGTCATTTTGTTCTTAACAGAGAGTGCAGATGACAGTACCGTAGCGTGCGATTGTCCAAACTAGCTCTTTGGAGCGCCAAAATGCTCTTGAACATCTGTAAGTTACTAACAATAAAGTACTGCGCTTGGGAGCCGATCGGGCGTCAAATTGAGTCTTTACCAAGAGTGTCACAATGTCATGCTACGGCAGCCACTCACATCTATAGGTTAATTTTGAGCGAAAAAATTCCCAAGTAATACAAAAATATATTTATAGGAACTGTATTGTGTGACTGAATCAATACGATATATCTGAAACAACAATTCTTTTCGTCTTTCAGTGGTGATCAACATTCAACAACCATCACCGACCATTTCGGATTTGAATGCTTCCATCGTAATCATATTGACCAATTGATTGTAAACTCACTGAACGAACAGATGCAGTATTTGTACAATCAACGCATCTTCGTGTACGAAATGATTGAACAGGTATTTCGAAGATCATCCCTTTCAAAACAACCTTTAAAACACTGCCAATTTTAACAGGAAGAGGAGCAAGTTCCGGAGGTTCAGCTACACTTCTACGACAACAAACTGGCGGTGGACCATCTGATGAGCAAACCGAAGGGTGTTTTCAGCTTCATCGATGACGCTAGTCGAGGCCGCCACACCCAGAGCTACATAATCGACTCCTTACAGTCCAATAACAGTCCGTTCATCAAGCGTGCCAGCAATCACGAATTCACTGTAGCGCACTATACCGGTCGAATTGCTTACGACGCACGCGACATGCCAGACAGAAATCGTGATTTTATTCCACCGGAAATGATCGAAACGCTCAGGAACTCCGGCGAACCGATGGTGAAGATTATGTTTACCAACCAGTTAACAAAAACCGGCAACTTAACGATGGCTAGTGAAGAGACCTCGGGACAGCAAGTGACGGAACCAAAACCGAATAAAAAGAAACGTTGGGGAGCTGCCCTGGTAGCTGAAAAAAGCAAGGCCAAAAAGATGATGAATACTTTGTCGCGTGGAATGTACTCTCAGATTCACAAGATGCGAACTATTGCAAATGTGTTCCGGGCTACCAGTTTGGAGCTGATTCGCACATTGGCTATTGGACCGAACAGTGGTGGAACTCACTTTGTTCGTTGCATCCGTTCGGATTTGGAGTACCTACCGAACGGGTTATCCAAAGAGATGGTCCGCCAGCAGGTTCGTGCAATGGCTATTTTGGACACGGCGAAGGGTCGCCAGAGAGGCTTTTCGCATAGGATTCCATTTCAGGAGTTCCTTAGACGATATCAGTTTCTGGCATTTGAGTTTGATGAGAATGTTGAACTGACCAGGGATAACTGTCGACTGCTGTTGATCCGGTTGAAGTTGGAAGGTTGGGTTATTGGAAAAACTAAAGTTTTTCTCAAGTACTACAATGTAGAGTATTTGTCGCGCTTGTATGAAACGCAGGTCAAGAAAATTGTTAAGGTTCAGGCAATGATGAGAGCGTTCCTTGCCAAACGAAATATTGCTTCGAAGCTGAAGAATCTTCATCGGGAGTCTGGTGAGTTCCAGTTGTGCTTTTGTTGTTAATCTTTACTAAGTCATTTTTTTCTAGTTCGCAAGCGACAAGAGCCTTCTCAAAACGTAGACCAAGCTGCAACGAGAATTCAAACAGCATTTCGAGGACATCTTGCCCGTAGAAAATACAGTCCACTTATAAATGAACGAACTGGAAAGCTTGATCCGGAAACAGCCGATTTTCTGAAACCATTTGCCTATCGTTGGAGAAAGAAATCGGTTTATCAAATACTGTTGCGATACCGAGCTGCTCGTTACCAAGATCTAGTGAACTTTTCACAGCAGGTTTGAACATTTATTGTTTTTGTTTCTGTTTTTTTTTTGTAAACTTAAACGTCTTACTTTTCAGGTTCACATTTTTAATCAAAGATTTGTCGCCGGCGCAACTACCTGTAGTAATTGTATTTTATTGGAAAGAATAGATTCCAACCAGCGGAACCGTGGTTTGCTGGGTCCCATGAAACTATCGGTTTGGAAATTACCCTTCCGTATGGACGACATTCCCTTCTTCGATACGACCTACATGTGTGACCCGTCAGTTGCAACATACGCTTACACCGGGAACGATTCGGAAACGGAAGATTGGGATGCACCATTACGTAGAAGGAAAAATCTCTCCGCGGATATTGCACGGTCAACACACCGGGGCGGGCAGAACAATGCCGTACATCACAGTCTGGCTAATGAACCATTCCATCGTGATCCCACCTTGCCTATCAGAAGGTAAAGCTTTAACCATGGAAAACAAAAAAACATTTGATAATCAATCCACTATTAACAGGATATCACCTCGTCAAAATAACGACTACGCGGCACGACGATGTGGAGGTTCTTCACCGATTAATAATTGTTCCTCCTATTCTCCTGTCTCCTTTGCTCGGCAGAATGTAGACGATATGAGAAACCGGTTCAACTCTCCCAGCCCAGGCGATTTGGCAACCAAAACTGCCGTTTACAAGAAGAGACCAGCCCCGAAGGCGCCAGGTGGGTTTAATAAAGCATCATCCCCACCTATTGATAATAAACAATACAAGAAACGTCCAGCACCGCAGCCAGTTAAATCATGGGAACCCAGGACCGGAGGACATGAGTATGGATTCGAAGGCAAGATTACACCCACGAAAATCAATCCGATAAAGGAGCTGCAGATGATGGGAAGAAAAAATTACGACGAGGTTAAATTTTTCGATCTTATTTGTCTGTAGCACTAAACGTTTTTGCTTTCAGAATTATAACTCGGATGACGAACCGCCATTCAACTTCCAGGGAATGTTACGCAAGACCAACTACAATCGAGCATCGATGAAGCGAGCTGTAAGCGACAACCGCATGTCTACGACTAACATCGATTTTGAGGATAGCAACAGTAACAGTGTTAACAATAACTTTTACATGGATAACGGTCACCGTTCGGAGGGAAATATTGTATACCAGAGCAAGGTAAAGGAAACTCGGTCGAAGACGACGACATATAATGAACCACAACCGGGCCCTTCCAAGAGTCATCACTCCATACCGACGTTCGATGAAAATAAAAACAACTACGTACAGGAAGAGATCGCTCCGGGAATCTTCGTTGAGGGATACGTAGCGGATCTGTAATGGTGCCTTCGCAGAGAACTATGTATAACTATTTTCGCAGTTTATTCTTGTTTAGTGTTGGGCTTTATTGTCCTAGTAGGAAAATGTTGATTAGTTACTCATCTATTGTTAAACCTAATTAGATTGTAGTCGTTTCGCAAGATTAAAGACCTTGTTTGTTCCATTGTCTTGCGTTTCATTTCTATAAGAAAGATTTAATAACTTTTTGATGCTGGTTTGGTGGTAGGGTAAGTAACAGTATCCATGCTGCTTACGTCTCTCTTGGGCTGTGCAAAAATCATTTGCGTTGTGTCTGTGTCTGTGATGCTAAGAAGGCTGAACAAGGACAGTATTCCAATTGCAATGGTTCAATTGCCTTCTGCCGTCATCGTTGTCGTCAGCATAGAGTCGGTCCAAGAAACATTTTATTTTTGTATAGTAGCTTATAAAGCGCTCATTTAATTGGTTTTAGCTATATAATAGTTGAATAAGCTACTCTTAAGCAAATGTTTGTTGGACGGGTAACTCGCGTTGTGTTAAGCAATCGTACCATGTACGCTGGGAATCCCTCCAAGCAGTGGCTGTAGTTGTAGGTCCTACCTGCAGAAATTTCCGTCGTGCATCTGGCGAAATTCGAGAGGTTGTGGTGGCCGGCCACGTCGCAAGGATGCTGTAAATACGACTATGCAGTGAAATCTGTCCACTTCAAGAATCCCATCAGTACCAAGAATAGAAGAGCTGAACGCACTAGATGGCTCGACCAGATTGAAACCGACCTGTGTCCTGTGTGTAAAGGCGCTTAACGAATTGGTGACGAGTAGCTCAGGACCGAGTACTAATCAACCTGGATTCTCTGCAAACACGTAGGGACGTAATCAAAATTGTCTTTATATCAGATGTTTTTACGTCCCGAATCGACTGCCCTTGGATATTGGAGAGAATTGACATTTCAGCTCCATCTCGCTTAACACGAAATAATTTATTCTTACGTATACCACACAGAAGAGCCAACTAAAGCACCTTTAGCATAACTGGCTTATAACGCAATTTTAACCGTTTCGTATCCTGTTTTGACTTTGGCGTTAGCAACAACGTGTTAAAATCTCGCTTCAGAACATTGGCTGAAAGTTTTTATTAGTCATTGGGATCAAGAAATCTGTTGATTTTTTTAACAAATAAACAAAGACCAAGAACAAGAACAAGAACAAGAACAAGAACAAGAACAAGAACAAGAACAAGAACAAGAACAAGAACAAGAACAAGAACAAGAACAAGAACAAGAACAAGAACAAGAACAAGAACAAGAACAAGAACAAGAACAAGAACAAGAACAAGAACAAGAACAAGAACAAGAACAAGAACAAGAACAAGAACAAGAACAAGAACAAGAACAAGAACAAGAACAAGAACAAGAACAAGAACAAGAACAAGAACAAGAACAAGAACAAGACCAAGACCAAGACCAAGACCAAGACCAAGACCAAGACCAAGACCAAGACCAAGACCAAGACCAAGACCAAGACCAAGACCAAGACCAAGACCAAGACCAAGACCAAGACCAAGACCAAGACCAAGACCAAGACCAAGACCAAGACCAAGACCAAGACCAAGACCAAGACCAAGACCAAGACCAAGACCAAGACCAAGACCAAGACCAAGACCAAGACCAAGACCAAGACCAAGACCAAGACCAAGACCAAGACCAAGACCAAGACCAAGACCAAGACCAAGACCAAGACCAAGACCAAGACCAAGACCAAGACCAAGACCAAGACCAAGACCAAGACCAAGACCAAGACCAAGACCAAGACCAAGACCAAGACCAAGACCAAGACCAAGACCAAGACCAAGACCAAGACCAAGACCAAGACCAAGACCAAGACCAAGACCAAGACCAAGACCAAGACCAAGACCAAGACCAAGACCAAGACCAAGACCAAGACCAAGACCAAGACCAAGACCAAGACCAAGACCAAGACCAAGACCAAGACCAAGACCAAGACCAAGACCAAGACCAAGACCAAGGCCAAGGCCAAGACCAAGACCAAGGCCAAGGCCAAGGCCAAGACCAAGACCAAGACCAAGACCAAGACCAAGACCAAGACCAAGACCAAGACCAAGACCAGAACCAAGACCAAGACCAGAACCAAGACCAAGTCCAAAGCCTAGACCAACACCTAGAGCTAGACCTAGATTAAGACCTGGACCTAAACTTAGACCTAGACCAAGACCAAGACCAGCACCAGGACCAAGACCTAACCCAAACCAAGACCAAGAGCTAAATCAGGTTCAGATCCAAATCGAAGTTCAGATCCTAATACAAGTTCAGATCCAATGCCAAATTCAGATCCAAGTCTAAATTTAGATTCAATTCAAGACAAAAAAATAGGTAAAATTTTTCCAAAATTTAAACGATTATTACTTTTACAAAATAAGGCATTTTTTGGTGTAACCGATTGCGTTTGACAGGATTATCTTTCTAGTTTTTCTGAAATATTCCACAAATTGCACTGACTACTAGACTCCGAGACGTTCCGTGCTATCTTATCTTATGTGTTATCGTGTTCTGAAAAGAATCAGTTTTTCACATACCCTTGGTCACCCCGGAATTCCGGTGATCGCTATCCATTGTAAATGCCGGATTTAGAAAATACTAGAAAAATTTACCCGCCCAATTTGATTGCATTATAGTGGACGGTGAAACTTACATCAAGGTGGAGTTCAAGTGGCAGGGTTTTATACGGCTAGTTTCAAGATAGCTTTAGGAAAGAAAAGTTATCGAAGTTCCCGACAGCATATTTGGTTTGGCGGACGATTCAAAAGAATCGGAAAGCGAAATTTTCATGACAAACAGAACTGTTAACGATGATATTTCTGTGAAGCAATATTTGGAAATCGGAGGTTTAACCATATAATTTTTCCGTATTTTTTGTTATTGATCTTCAACTAGAAACAAAGTTTGTCCATTTATATAATAACACAATCTCGGCTGCCCAGATGGATTTGAATGAATTTCCCCGGATGTTTAACTATCCCGGAAATTCTCCCGCATTGATTAATTCTTTTATCATGCCAGTTGAATGTTGAAATCAGTGCTTAGAAATTTCATGTTTAATTTATGCATTATACTGTCTGAATTGATGCAATTAACTGCTCATCCTTTGATGTTTCTAGTACAGATAAAGTAAACTCAGTTTACGAACCTAAACACAACGATTCAAGCGAATTTCGACAATTAAATGAATGAAATGTAATGTGAATCATTCATTCAACTGCCGATAACGGCAAACGGAATTACAATAAACGTAAACATTGCACCGAAATTTCAATTAATTTCCTTCAACCAGGTTTTGGTTAGTTCTAAAAAGAAGGCAGCTTGAAAAACTAAACTTTAAGACCAAAAATAGCAGTCAAGAGCAAGAAAATTGATTAACTGGTTACACGAACAATCATTCAGCACTGAAATTCATGGATGAATTGTATCGAAGGGTAAAAAACTGAGAAAGACAAACACTGTTAGCAGCTCAGTAGTCATGTCCGTTAGCTGATAGATAAAAGAATACTACCAGGGGTAAAATTGTATGTGTTGAATGCGTTTTATATTCGCCTTCATGCTGTCATTTTTTTCGAGCACTGGTTGAAGCTCTTGGAGAAAATCGAAATTTTTCAGTAGATCTCTCTTTACGAAAAATAGATAAAACAAGGATATTCAGCAGTAAAATTTGTGTTGTATGGTACTAGATCGCATCCAAATAAATTTATTACGAACACCAGAATCTCTTTTTACGTCCGAAATTTGAATTATCGTCCTCTCTTTTTACGTCCAACATTTGAATTCACCTCCTCTTTTTTACAACTGATATTTTTGCCCAATAGTGGACGTAAAACGAGACTACAGAGCCAACGTGGCAAATGAACCATTCACTATGTCCCGTATTCATCCAGAAATAATCTGGTTCCTTTAATATAATCAGTGCACCTTTTAAACATGTTTGACCGTTCCATTCTTTATAGAGAAAAAAATCCTGTCAGACAGATCGAAATAGGTAAATTTAACAAAAGCAATATCTCTAACTAAACTTCTGTTGTCACTTTACTTTCAACTGATGCCAAAAAGCAAAACCATTCCTATTTTGTGTGACCTATTTTGCCACATTTGAAGCGTAATAGCTCCTTCAATTGTCGCATCTACTGTTGCTTTCGCTCCTGCCAATTTATTTTACGACCCATAAAGACTACTGTCACAGGTTGGTTGATGCCCAGGAAAATCCATTTTATCTACTGTAAAGGCATGTTCAACAATTCTTTTTTCTCATTACGAAAGAGTGCGCCCAGTAGGTGCTTATAGTCTCTAGAAATTGAGAATAAAACTGCGTTCGTTTACTTAAAGTGTTAGAATTTCTTCCAACATTTGGCACAATTCACATATGACATTTTCTTGAGTAACAAATGACTATTGAGGAGTACCAAAATTTTCATTTCCAACCAGTTAAAGCTTCGAACAAAGTCCCGACATGGCTTTGGGTTACTGGTCCTTATTTTATTTAGCTCTTTCCAGATTATTCCCAATTGCATCACTTCTTGTAACTCACAATTTATACAAATAAACAAACTAATAAACTCATACAGTTTAATTTACCATTTCGTATTTATGTACTTAAACACCATTAACAGCAAGCCTATCTAAAAGACCGTCATCATATTGTCAACATCAGTCATCAGTCATATAATCCGCCATCAACATTTTCGTTAAATTCAAATTTATTGCAACAAACGTAGTCAATTAGTACATTTCCCAAAAAACACGTGTATATATAATATGTACATACACTGTCAGTACTTAGCCTAAAAATAGTATCGGTAGTTAGTAATAATCTCAATTCTTCGGAGCACAATATTTAGTCAGACTCGAACGAGGCCTGATCGTTGATTGAAGAAATACGCTGGAGCAAGAGTGAATGTGTGGACAGCAACCGTTTCCCTATGAAATCGAAATTTTTAAACAAATTCAATCATTGAGCGTCGAATGCAAAGTCTCATCAGAAACACTTAGTTCTTAAAGTCAAGTCTTAACTAGTGTTTATCGCCTGTCATCTGGAAGTTTATTGCGTGCTGAATGAAAGCGGAAATGAGTTTGGATCCGAATTGTGATTCTGTTTCTGGAGCAATATTTCCCGGTTGGCTTCCTGGATGGCTTCCCAAAGTTTTGCTTCCGACATAATCTGCCTCATCAGATCCTCGACGGCTGGTTCGGTGTTCAAGTCGATCAGATTGGCCAAATTGTCCTCGTTCGGGTCAAATCCTTCGGTTACCTTTGCTCGGTTCTGTTCCGATGTTGTTTGATGTCGATGCATTAGGGCAATCGGCGTCACGGATACCACCGAACGCTTTTTGCCGCAGCCTGTGAAGGCATTGCAGAACGGTCGCTTCACAGGTGCTGGATCGGTGTTGTACTGCTTGTAGGCTCGGGGCTCCTGAAATCACAAGCGAAAGTTTGGTGTGTGAATTAGTCAGTCAGTATTTGTTTACTATCAGTACTGAGAAAGGATGAGCGATATAAGATACTTACTCTATCTATTACCCCGCAGTCTATCATTTGTGTTAAGCAAAGCATCGCGACCACTAGGGCGAAGAAAACTGCGGTGGCGGTGGGACTCATCGCCATCAGTTGCAGGATTGCGGGATGAGCAGTCGATGTCAGGCTGCAATCACAAACAGAAACGAAAGATGTATCTTGCTGTAGATAGAGGCATTTCCAGATTGTTCAATCAAATATACGCATGCAGCCTTGACCTAAAGCGTAAAACGTAAATGGCTTCCGGGCTCGGTTGGACGGAGAAAAACAAAAGGATATACCACGTGCGGTTCGCATGAGCGGCAAATGGTGCCGTGTGACGGCTCATGAGATATGTTTTATTTTTATAATTCTAAAAAATCAGTCTTGTCACCAAATAGTACAGTTGAGAAAAACCGCACGTCTTCAGGCATTTCCACCGCTTTCCACGGCACCCACAGACGGTAGGTGAAACCGGTGAAACAAAAATGGAAAGAGCGATGTACTCTAGACCCCCTGGTGACAGGATATGAGTGAAATATTGTGTTTTTGAAAGTGACATCGTTGCTTGGAACTGGAACGACACAAAATGAGCATTTAAAGGAATGATAGAGAAGCATAGAAAGGAGACCATAGCCTGTTGGGAAACACTTATGAAAACATTCCGTTTTGAGTGAAGGAGAATCTGAATACTATAGATAGCTAATATTGGCAGTTAACTAAAAATATGTTCCATTGTAATAGTCTGGTTAATTGTGACAACGTTTGATAGCATCAGGTGCTCTGAAATGGGCCGATGGTTTGTTAAATTTGAAACAAACGGGGTAAGTTTTAAACAAACTTTGCTTCTCAACATTGTCCAGCTTCGTCGAAACAAATAAATAAAGCTAAGTTTCTCTCAAGTTAATTCCAAATTTGACTAGATTTGTTTTATTTTGAAAATTAAACCTTCCTTTAAGGGAACTTCTATTATTATTTTATTAATTCGATAGAATTTATAGTTCTACTATTTATTATTAGTTGGTTGGTTTTCGGTGGCATGTTTCTTCCACCAATTTTCCATCCAAACCTGAATCATCGAATTGCAATCATACATCCTTAATTATTAGAAGTAGTATAGCATTTCGAAAGTTTTCTAGTATCTTTTATGCTACATATAGCCAACATTTAAAACTTAAACAGTTAAAACTTCAAGACCAGTCCATAAAACGTGCTATAACTTATCATAGGATTATTAAGTATAGCTATTTGGCAGAAAAGCTCAGAATTTTGAAAGAGTTATTCTTGTTTGAAATTGACGAATTGGAGTCAAAACTGCCACCGTGGCGCTACCTGCTGCGATGGTGATAGAAATGAAAACAAACGTCAGAAGCGGTATATTTCATAAATAATTTTAAGTAAATTACATTTTTAGCTAGTTTTTGATTGAACTTTACTTTACTAAACTTTTATCAGGTTTTTGTAAGAAATTTGCTGTTTTACAAAGTATTTTAGAAATAGTTTTAAAATAGTGAATTGAAAGAATAAATTTGAAGAATACTGTAAAAGTTGGAGCGGCGGCTTAACTAATCGAATACAGCAGGGATCCCAAATAGGGTTTTGCATATTATTGGAATGTTTTTCTACTTTGCAAAATCTTTATGCTTGTTTTGTATCGGTTCAAGTCAAAGTTCTAGAGATTCGAACATTTTTCAGTCTTAGCGAACCAAGTTGCTCCGGAACTACATGAAAATATGAATGTTCTCTTTGGTATTTTGCTTGCAATAGCCTGGTTTCTATTAATTTCACAAAAAAAACAGTTTTTTACCACTTGAGCCCGTGAAATTTTATAATTTTCCGTGATATATAACTTGTCTTTTGGCGCACAAATATACAAAAACATTATTTTCTCGTATATACTGTAAATAAACCATTAACAAAGTATATACCAAAAATAAAGTACACAATTTTCTTACATTTTGCAAAAATAATTTCACTTATATATTGTTTCACTACATTAGGAAAATTAAAAAAGTGATTTTTTTCGATATTCCTTGATATAAGGAAATCAGCACTGGGGTATTGATAAGACGGGGGTTCGTAACAGGGGGGAGAGCCATAACTCCGAAATGCCTGGACGTCCTGCCTGGAGGTTCTTCACCAAACTTGGCATACATGTTCCTTGGCACAAGGGAATCAGAACTCAGGGGGTTGACAAGAGAGGGGTGATAACAGGGGGGGGGGGGGGGTCATAATAGGGGGAGGCCATAACTCCGAAATGCCTGGACAATTCTTCATCAAACTTGGCATAAATGTTCCTTGACATTAGGGAATCAACACTGGAACGTTGACAAAAGGGGGGGGAATCCTTAACAAGGGGCTTGAGCGATCAAAATAAGTAAAAGGGGTTGCAATTCTCTTACATTGAAACCGATTGCAGTTGTGCAACTAACTTTGAGAAAAGATGGGGGTTCCACCGAGGAGGAATATATGGGAAATAAATCTTTGTTTCGTTTTCATTATAGCGATTTTCATTGAGCAAACCGATGCATAATCAGCTACGGGACAGAAGGGGGAGCTGACTGGGTGGGAACTGACATGTATGGGGATGAGAAACGTGAGTATGAATGTATATTCCGCTATAGCTCCGGAACTTCTGGACTGTTCTACATCAAACATCGTTTGTCAAACACATGTTGTTTGGCATGATTCTGTTATGCCGGGGGGTTGACAAAAGAGGGAGAGAACGGTTCAAATGGGTAAAAGGGTGCGTTTCTCTTGCATTTGGAGCGGTAGCAGTTGTAGGGGAAGACGGGGTAAGACGGCCCCCCTAAGCGAATAAATTACTAGCATAAAATGTGTACGAAAATTCACCTTTTCTTGTTCCACACATGGAAAAGCATTCATTTATCTACCATTAAAAATTATATAAAGAATTAATTAGTCTATTTTTCCGTCATTTTTCATCAATTTTCGAAACGTCTAAAAATTACTCGTTCACAACCAGGCGGGGTAAGAAGGACCACCAAAGGGGTAAGACGGACCATGGCGGAGTAAGGCGGATTGTGCAGATTTGAAGGTTTCTTTGAGTTGTAAACACAATTTCAATATTATTAACTAAGTAAGAACAAGTTCTTAAGGGGTTTTAGGTACATGTTAAAAGAAGGTATAGTTTAATTTAGAGACCTGCTAAAAGAAGGAATTTTACTACTAGTTCAATTTTGAAAATAAGAGTAGACGTTATTTTACTCCACAGGTTTTTATTTACTCTTTTCTTGGCGTTATTTTGTTGATTTGTCAGCAGGACTTTTACTCTTTGAATACACTTTACTTTAGGTGAAGGCAAGGAACGCAACACATTAAATGAGCCGTTAAGTGACTTGGGATCATCGAATTTTGATTCCGTTAGATCCAAATTTACATTGATTTTGTTATTCGAATTGCACTTGTTGGCTTCTTTTGACGTGGGAGACTCTGTGTTAGACTGTGTTAGGATGATCTCAGATTCGGGAATAATTTTTATTATAGGTGTACTCTATTTCGAAAAAGACATGCCTGCAAGTCGCAACGAAGCCTGCAAGTCGTAAATGATGAAGCCTGCAAGTCGTAAACGAAATGCGCATCTGTCAGAATAATAAAAAAGCTAGTCAAATTCAACAGGAAAAAAGTTGTTTTTTTCATTCAATATTTTTAAAATCTATTCAGACACTAAACAGAAGAACTTTAGGCAATTATGAGCACTATGACGTATGGCTCTTTTACCCCGTGAAAAATGGCCCACCTTACCCCTAGTTAACAATTTACATTATTTTGCTTTTATCTCTCAATCCGTACTATTTTATATACCTTTTCCGCCACACACAGAACAAGAATTGCCCAATTAAAGTCAGTGGTAAGAGAAACGACAAAATACATAGCTTTTTTTTGCTGAATAACCTTAAATTTGTTGCTGCTGAAATTATATCGCATGAAGACACTGCGAACGAAAAGTTTGTTTTGATTCTAGTTTTGACGTTGGATACGGCCGAGTGCCACAGGTTGCCTCGAAAGTGTTTAGATAGTCTAATAAACAAAACATACTGGGGCATTTGTAGAAAATTTAAGGATTTCTTGACGAAATCGATGTGGTCCCTCTTACCCCGCCGGGCCTTCTTACCCCTTGTTACCCTACAAGTTGTTTTATTTATGATAGGTGGAATAGTGTAGCCATTAAAAAAGGGGTGGTTCAAAAACGTAAAAAAGGTTTTATGTCGTTTTAAAGGGATTACCGAGAAGAAGACAGATTTACAAATGGTAGGGGTACAACGTGAGAGGAACTGATAAAGGGAGTAGACATATTCAAATGAAAAAAAGGATTTTGTTTCTTGCATTATGAGAATTTTCGTTATAAAAATAGATGTACACGTGACTGAGTGACAAAGGGGCCCCGAGTGAGATCGGACAATCAGCTAGTTTTATATAAATTTGACTTCGATTTTTGCTCATTTACTTGTAATAAACAGCACGTCCCTAGAATTATTTTATTGCTAGCAATATTTATTTATTTATTTATTTGTTCAAAGATTCATTTGGTCAATGCCTGCATGAATAAAACTACTAACTAAATACTTAAGGCCACCAAAAAGTTGAAAGTTGTAACTGAGACACTACATCCGTGTTACCGTAGGATCACGCAAATCAGCCTACATTTAACAAACAACAAATTTATCCAATCAATTCAATAAAGCCTACCGTCAATATTTTTTCAAGCTAGCATAGCAGCAATTTTTCGAAAAATAACTCCAAATCTTACTGGGGTAAGTTCAATAGTTTAATGTGATTTTCTTAAAGGATTCAAATGATGTGATGTTTATTTAAGGTTAAGGTAAATGAAATATACATATTTTTTACCATACTTTTACCATACATAGTGATGAAAAGACTAATTTGTCTGAATTCCGCTGAGTTAAAATCGATCTTCACAATAAAGCTGTTTTCATGTGGAATTCGATGGTAGAGTGTCTAGTTTACGGCTTTTAAATTTATTTTGCCTTAATTTTCTCAGTTTACCTTTGGTAAACTTATGGTAAAATGTTTCTTACGCGGTAAAAACATAAAGGAGACAAACATGTGTCAGGAACAAACATCCTACCATCGGATTTTACATGAAAATAACGTCCTTATGGTGAAATTAAATCTATTTATCCCGATAGAATCCAGAGAAAGTAATTTTTACATCTCTTTACACCGAGAAAATTAGGTCAAAATGCACTTCATCTGACCAAAACTGAAAGAAACAGACACGTGCCACGAACAAATACCATATCATTGTAATCCTTACTGAAAAAATCTTTCTCTTACTACCAGAACGTTAAACTTAGCCAAGTGGCATTTGAAAATATTCGGCTTTACTTCGAAAAAGTCCTTATTGTGCAGTGCATAAGCCCTAATTTACGTCACTAATTTCAACTTTAGAACAATTAACAGATGGCCCGTTGCCATACTCCAATTCCGTACCTTTTTTCGCTCAAATTTCTATCCAATGGTGTTACAGTAAGTTCAACCACAAAACCACTAATAGCACTTAACAACAACACAATCCGCAAGAAGGTTCTGGCGTAAATTCGTTCGGTAGTCCTGAGCGTCCTGCAAATTATACGAAGACGGAATCCGAACCTCCGGTGCTTGCCGCTGACTGGAGCTAATGAACGAAACGACACTGGAAATCTTATCGTCGGACGCTTTGCTTTTATACGGCAGGCTGCACGGCAAAGGACCTCCCAAGGCGCGCTTTTCTTGTAAATAGTGCGCCTCTCAATGTGCTGCCGTTATATAATTGCACATGATTTTTGCATAAAAATTTCCACAACTCCTTCCTTCCTGTGCGGGTTGGCTGGTTGTTTGTTGCCGAATCGTAAGCGGGCTAGCTCAAGATAGATCTACACTTTCCGCATAACGGCTTTGACGTTATTACGACGTTTTGAGAGGCACAATCGATGCAATCAAAACGAAGCTGCATCTGAACGGATGGAAAGCGAAGCAACATAGCATTATAGGAGCACGCCGGGTGCCACGGGAAAGTTCTTCGCGAATGTCATCGCACATGGCGATTGGCAGCGGTACGTTCGTCACGGCATGTGATCCGCTGACGTATTTGCTTCAGTTACTGCGAGTTACGGCACGGGTTTTCAGCTGCAGGTACCTATGTATATTTTGGTAGGAACAATTGCGATTAAAAATTTGTCAGTTTTTGACAATTTGGTAATTGGGTGCCTAAAAATAAACTCTAAAAGCAGCTCCTGCTGTTACTCACATTTTGAATCGTTATAGGTATTTTCCTAGCATTTGGTTTGGTAATTTTGTTAAGGAAAAGAAAATACCATTCTTCTATTACATTAAATAAAGATCTACTTTTAGTAAATCTATTTCTATTAAATAGAAATCTATTCCACTAAATACCTACTTTATTTAGATTTGGCGTTCTGCTATTTTCTCGCCTACTAACATTGCACCTTTCTGAACCACTCAAAAGCTGTGATTGTTTTCGATTCTACTGAATTTTTCCGTGGCTTTATGAAAAACCGCAAAATTTAATTTTAATCTTCGTAACGACCAACCCAATCGTTCATTCCTACGCGCCTTTTACACCCACGGTATTGAGGGCAGCAAGAAAAATTTTCACTTCAATAATAATATCGAAGCTCTAGATTTACGCTGCATCTGACTGGCTGCAGTTGGTTTTATTATCCGTTAACGCAATTGCATAAATGCATTGTATCACCTTTACATTATTGTTATACCATATCGGGACTCAGCTGGCGGCACGGATTAGCATCTGGGAACGCTTCAAACCATAATGGTATCCTTTGAACGCTTTCCAGCACATCATTGTAGCAAACACCTCCACCTTTCCGTGCATATATAATCCATTCAAATTACTGGAATTGAATAAAAATTTAGACGGAATTGGCCGGAACTAAATAGACTGTTGACTTCCTACCTGGAATGACAGGCACCGTACCACCAAGCACCCTGAAAGAGTACGGCACAGTTCTCCGTATTGTGGGTGTCATTATCTGAGTCCAACGTTGTAAACTTGAGTTTCGCCGCATCACTAAGTGAATCACCTGCAGTCCCACTGTAATTTCCTAGACTATTCAATGAATACTTTTCATTTGGACCACCAACGAGGATGTGGCTATACTTTGCAACCACAGTTTGACCTTCAAAATCTTCCAATATAATGTGCAACTCGTGTGGCTTCCCGTAGGTAAGTTCATGGATTTTTCGCAACCCAAGCCAGAACTCGCCTTTCAAACTGCCAAAGCCGGACTCGTACTCACTCCAACCGCGGTAGAAGTTTACCGATCCATCGAAACGGTTCTGTATAACGGTCCAACCACCACCTTCGTAATCTTGTTCACAGTAAGCCTCGAATGAATCCGTAAAACCCGGCTGCGGATGGATCCGTCGAACACCGGAACGTCGTTCTGGTACTTGGGCACAGGTGGCTGGTAGTTCCGGGGGTTCAAGCATCTTGATAGCTCCTGCTCCCTGCGTTCGAAGTCGATCGGACATGATTTTAAGAATGAAATCGTTCAACATTTCCGTTGTTGGCAGTACTTGCTGGACTCGATGGATGTTTCTAAAGTATTAATCGGTGGATCGAATTACGTTCAGCAGGCATATTATGGTAAGCTTTACTCACCCTACGTCAACCAACAATCGAGAAACGTTGTGAGACAACAACTCGAGTTCATTCTGAAGCGTCGGAATGGTTTCAACCGGCTCAACGGTAGCAGCTAGCTTCTTCAGCTTGGATTCAAAACCGCTCAAAAGTTTGCTTTGCCGCATTACAATCTGTTCCGTGTTGATCAGAGTATTTTGAAGATTTGTTACCACCGATTCAAGCGTCTGATAGTATTGCTTCGATCGAAGCTGATCCTGCAGTAAACTATGAAGAGGCGAAATTGTAATAGAAATTAGGTTCATGATTTAGCAGCCAAATCTATATCCCCTGGTTGTTTGAACAATTATTTTCATCAACTTTGCGTATGAGCGTCTGGTCTGGTAGCGAGGTACTCACCTAAAATTTATCGTTTCCAGTCCAGCGAGTGTCAGTTCATACCCGAAATCAGGGTCACTAACATTTTTTAAGCTCTCGGCACTAGAGCTGTGCGCGCAGACCAGAAAAATCCCAACAGACACAATTCGCGGTAGCAACATTACGCCTTGAATGTTGGCTGATAACTGAACTTACTGGTTATCGCGCAGTTCACTGCTTAAGCGCAACTCAAGTAGGAAATCATCCGGTGAATCCCACTACCTGTTAGATGCTGTCGTTCTTTCTTTCTTAGTATGGCTGTAGAAAGTTTTTACAGGGAATCCTGATTTCGGAGTACGGCAATGCTCTTATATCAGAACCTTTATAATTTTATTTACATTCGTACATATTTTATATTTACATTACACAGTTGTTACCTTGTAAAGCGATTCGATATAATTCCATTTATTTCTGCTCTATATTAAATGTTAAATGAACTAAGATAAAGATTTGGGTAAAACGCAGCAAACAATTCATTGAATGGCGTAAAAATTTCAATAGCGAACTAAAATCTTGGACGATTTCAAACCATAGTAATATCCTTTCCAAGTATTCCAGCACATCGAAGTCGCATACTCGCTGGTCGTTCCTTTAACATACTTACCATTTAAGCAAGACACGTGGCAAGTTTTGTACCACCAAGCACCGTGAAAGCGCTGAGCGCAGTGGGCTCCGACGGAATCGTTGTCTTGATCTTTGGTTGAAAATCTTGGATGCAATTCTCTCGGCAGAGAATCTCCTGCAGTACCAGAATAAGTTCCTAGGTTTGTCAAAACGTATTTCTGTGATTCGGTTCCTATCCGGAAGGATGAGTATTTAGCGACTGTACTGTTATTTTCCCAATCCGTGAGCAGTAAATGGATTTCCCGAGGTTCAGCTGCTGTTAACTAAAATATTTGATCATTATTTATTATAACTTGAGCAAAAATGTAGAGTCGTACCCGATAGATCTTATCATTTCCTAGCCAAAATTCACTATCGAATTCTCCAAATCCTTCTTTGTATTCTACCCAACCACGATAAAAATCAACAAGCCCGTTGAATCTATGTTGTATGACAACCCATCTTCCACCTTCATAGTCGCTCTCGCAAAGTACAAGAAAACCTTCATCAGTACTGTCTAATTTCAAAACATATTTTCCTGACTGTTTTGCTTCTCGACAAGATTTAATAACTTCGTCTAAAAATGAAGCTATCATCAGATCAACAAACCGTGAAGTTAACCAATTCTTATCTTACATCGATCCGATGGAGGAGTTCCATCATTAACAGTTTCATTGCAACTGCTTGTTTCAGAGCTTGCATTGGAAAACTTTATTTCTACATGTGGGTGCTCTTTGAAATATTGCGCCATGAGATCAGCCATGTTCATATTTGTACAGCTGAAAGCAAAAACGATGTTGCGAAGGCATATCTGATTGGAATATTTTCATTAAGTTAGGGTCTCACGAATTATCAGATGCCTCATTATCGGGTTCTACCGCAGGACAGCTGGTAAGCGTGCAGTTGTTCGTTATATATTTGATTTGACTCAAAGATTTCTTCGCACTTACTATAGACCATGCAGCGTTTTGAACTTCTGTTGTTAGTTTTTCAAATCTGAAACAGTTTTCGACGTTAGATTCGTAAAGAAATTAAAATTTAGCGGGATAATACACACTGGTTTTCTAGCAAACAGAGCTCATTTTTAATACGTTCCAATCTATCTTTAACAGAGGTCTGACAGGAACTACCTTGAACTGTGTAACGGCTTAGTAGAATTGAGAAAACAATCAGTGAAAGATAGTCTTTACGGTTTGTCAGCTTCATTTCCTTTCGTGATATTTGCGCAGTGAACACTTCAACGGTTAAAGCAAAACTACATTGAAAATTTTAAATAAATTGTCTCTTATCCTAAAAGGCATAATAAATTGGTCAATTTTTGATTGTAAAGATAAGAGTAGTTTACCTACACATGTGTGTTTTTGAAACTAATTGAAGGTAATAATATTATATAGTCTGTCGTATAAAAACGGAAGGTCAAATTCCGAAATCGGAATGTAGCACCTAGGCTTTGCATTGATAATTTAATATAGTTTGGGCACAGCTTCTACTTCAACTTTGACGTAGTACTGCGTCTTACTGCAGGGTAACATTCCATAATTAAGATTTAAGACACCGTCACGAAAATTTGAAAGATTTTGAGCGCTAATAGCTCTGCTAATGATAAATTGATTTTCCGGATTTAGATGCCGATCGACTCATGGAAAATGTAGCAATGATGAAATTTCTATTATAATTTTCTTTTTCAATCACTTGGTGAAAAAGAATGAAAAGATCAAATGAAGTATTCCACCACGCACACATATAAAGATTTTTTGACATTAGCTGAGGCCCTCGCTGAGGCTGTTTGCAGTAGGAGTAATATCAACAACATCAAATTCCAAACTCCCGGATCCTCACATCCACTCTTTGCTCCCCTCTTACTCCTACATAAGCGATCCTCAGCAAATGTCATTCTCGTTGGTGACGAAACCGCAAATTACTTCATATCCCCATACATTTTTTTCGAGATCGCTTGCACGCTTCACAGGCAGGGACTGCAGGTAAATACACTGTTTACTGTGATTTCAATTACTTTCCTTTTAGAACAAAAATTAAAGAGTCTGTGTCTCACGATACAAACGCAAGCTTGGCGTAGGACAACGAATGTGTATATCTATCGGTACAGTCCGTCCCCTTAATGTTGATACTGCGGACATTTCTATAAATTTTGTCTAAAGATATATTCCAATCATTACCCAATTTTAATATTTAATGCAAGCTCTGTTTTGATATATTTTCAAGTTTGAAGTTAGCAACTTTGCTGAAAATAGTAACTATCTATCCCTTACTGGATGCGAACTATAAAGCGTTTAAAAAGCGCACTTAAAAATCAATTATGCTCAATAACTTTACACACGATTTTTTTATTGCTTTCAAATATTCTACAAAGTAATTCAGTATGCTAAACTACATATGTTTTGTCGAGACTGTTTTTCACTAAGATGCATATTTAGTGAGTTATGAAATATTTTATAAAAAAGTAACACACTTTTCAGTTAATTTTTTCCGAGGATGCTTCGAAGATCTCTTGACGGATTTTTTTTTGTAAACAAAATATAGTACTTTCCTATGAAAGTTCTTGGTTTGCCAGAAGATGCCCGAAATTGAGAAAAAAAAATTTTAATAGCGTGAATTTTTTTTCATATATTTTATAACTTCTTAAATATGCGTCCTTGCAAAAAATAGTCTTCAGAGTATTTCGACATACTGAACAACTTCGTAGAACATTTTAAAGCAATCAAAAAATCGTGTGCAAAGTTATTGAGCATAATTGATTTTTGAGTGCTCTTTTTAAGCATATCATTTTATTTTGCAACCGGTAAGAGATAGATAGTTAATGTGTTCAGCAAAGTTGCTTATTTTTGTATCTTCTTCAACGTTTTGGAAGCAAATTTTTTTTTGAAATGTTATTTAAAATCAAAAATTTGTATCATCCTAATAGATGATTTAACGATCGCCCTAGTAGTGCAGAAAGATGCGCTATATTTTATTAGTAAACTTCTCCAAAGACACCATTCTTGAAAAACTACACATAAAAAAATGCGTATTGCTAATGTCCTCTCTTTTGCGATTCTGGACCACTGTGTTGCCGACTGCAGTGGGTAAAATTGCACCATCGTAAGTAGGGCATATTGGCCGCATTTCTCTCGTTAGAAAAAATATTAGATAATAAAGCTAATCAAGCGATTTTCATCGTGTTTTCGCCAAGCATAACTTTCTAGAGCCACACTTTACACAATCGCATCGCAACAACCATACATTTGCAAATTTTAACCAGGAAAATAGCTTACGAAAAGGACGCAAAAAATTACATCGGAAGTTGCTCGAAAACAAATTTATTTTTGTTTTGGTTTTACAGCAGGCGACTACTGTCATACAGGCATAGTAAGCTGGTTAAATCAAATACTAAGGTTTTTCGTTAGTTTTGCATTCTTTTTTTTTATTCTATATTAGAGAGGTTTTCAGCCTGCGGCTGGTTCGCCTCTTAGTTGTGCATTTTAATTTGCGCAAGTTGAGGAAAAAACGAAGTGAGACAAATTGTCCTGTTGGGGCACATTATAGGTACAACTTTCCCCTATATAAGCTACTAAAACTAGGCTAGCGGAAGTGTTTGTTCAACGAGCGGTTGGCATACAATGGGTCCATATGACAACATAATGTGTGTCAACTGTTGTGTGATGAATTATTGTAAGCTAAACAGTGTACAATTATGTTTAATGCGAATTCTAAGTCCTATAAAATATATGATAGGTATTGTACATTTTCAATAAATATCCTGCATATTGACTGTATCTTATTACTGTGAAATTTATTCTATTTCTCTTTTGTATTTTAAGGGTTTCGGCAACTTATGTAAAAAATATGTGTAGTTAATGCCGTTTTTGTGATGTGTCATCGACTATTACAGGAAAAGAATACAAAATTTTATTTTTTCAATAATCTCTTTGCTGAGCTTCGTTTACAAATCTTAAAAGATATAAAACACTTTTCCAAACTTCTAGCAACAAAACAAAAAAAAAGTTTATTTCAACATGTTTAGTAGTTTCCAAGAAAAAGGTACATAAAGTTTGAAAATCGTATTTTTAAAGGAGCGGCGTTTTATTCCGTCGAGGTTATTCCGCGCCGCACTGGATTGCTTATGTGTATGATCGTTTTTCATCCACTTCCCGTGGGTGGATCATTATATAATTAGCGTTAAAATAAGCGGAAAGGTCCGAAAAGTCAAAATCTGAATTTAAAAATTATGATTTTTTTAAAACTGTTTAGTTGTTCATGTCCCCTTAAGTACAACGCAAGTGACAAATCATCCGGTGAATCCCACTGTCTGTTGAATGCTGTCGTTCTTTCTTTCTTAGTGTGACTGCAGAAAAATTTCGTAGGAAAGCCAGATTTAGGAGTACGGTAATTAATTTTATCGGGCTGACATTTTTTACGTCTTTATATAACTACTTTTATACTTTTATTTTATTGCACATATTATTCATATTATTTTTATTATAAAGATTTGTGTAAAACGTAGCAGTTTTTTTTATTGTATGGTGCGTCAATTTCAAAATCGAATCAAAATTTTAGACGTTTTCAATCCATAATAATACCCTTTCCAAGATTCCCAACACATCGAGGTTGCATACTCGGTGTTCGTTCCTTTAACATATTTTCCATTTAGGTTTGACATGTGGCAACTGCTGTACCACCAAGCGCCATGATAGATAATAGCACAGTTATCGTTGCTGGAATCGTTGTCTTGATCTGCAGTCGAGAACTTTGAATTCAATGCTCTCCACAGAGAATCTCCTGCAGTACCAGAATAAGTTCCAAGGCTTTTCAAGACGTATTTCTCTGCTGCGTTTCCAATCTGGAAGGATGAATATTTAGCTAATGCACTGTTGTTTTCCCAATCCGTTAGCACGAAATGGATCTCCCGAGGTTCAGCTGCTGTTAACTAAAATATTCAATGATAAGATAAAGTAGTTTCTATAGAAGCATAGAGTCGAACCCGATAGATCTTATCATTTCCCAGCCAAAATTCACTATCGAATTCTCCAAATCCTTGTCTGTATTCGGTCCAACTACGATAAAAATCAACATATCCGTTGAATCTATGTTGTATGACTACCCAGCCTCCACCTTCATATTCGGCATCGCAGAGTACGGGAAAACCTTCATCGGTACTGTCCAATTTTAAAACAAAATTCCCTGACTGTTTTGCTTCTCGACAAGATTTAACAACTTCGTCTAAGAATAGAGATACTATTAGATCAGCAAACCAAAAAGATAAGCGATTCCCACATTACATCGATCCAATGGAGGAGTTTCATCGGTAGTAGTTTCATTGCAACCGCCTGTTTCAGAGCTTATATCGGTAAACTTTATTTCTACATTAGGGTATTCTTTGAAATATTGCGCCATGAGATCAGCCATGTTCATATTGGTACAGCTGAAAGCAAAAATGATGTTGTAAAGTCTTATCTGATTGGAATATTTTCATTAATTTATAGTCTCACGAATTATTAGATGCCTCATCATCGGGTTCTACCGCAGGACAGCTGGTAAGCGTACAATCGTTCGATAAGTATTTAATTTGGCTCAAGGATTTCTTCGCACGTACGATTGACCACGCAGCGTTTTGTACTTCTGTTGTTAGTTTTTCGAATCTGAAACGGCGTTTCACGTTAGATAGTAAAAGAATCAAGATTACAGAATTACACTTACTCGTTCTCCAGCAAACAGAGCTCATTTTTAATAGTTTCCAATCTATCTTCAACAGAGGTCTGACAAGAATCACCACGAACTCGGTAGTAAGTTAGTAGAATTGAGAAAACTATCGGTGAAAGATAGTCTTTGCGTTTCGCCAGCTTCATCTTCTTGTATGATATTTTCGCAGTGAACGCTTAAACGGTTGAAGCAACACTACATTGCAAATTCAAAATCAATTGTTTCTTATCCTAAAAGACATCGTAAATTGGCCGATATTACATTGTAAAGATAAGGATTTGAAGAAATATTTTAGTATCTTGTTTAATTGGAGGTAATGATACCTATTGCATAGCAATACGCAATTCTAGGAAGACTATCCGCGATTTTTATTGGTTTTCTTTGAGGCAGTGTCACCACAATTGCATTGAATCATCACTGTCATTAATTTTTATTTCTCACAGAATAAATGGTGAAACGGCCAAAAATTAAATTTTGCGATTCTTTACGCAACGGTGGTGGTGCACAACGGAGACGTTCCAACCCCATCGCTAAGTGAAGTTAAAGAAGAGTGACAAATCAGCAATAAAAGTGGTATTGGAGCGGAGCTTATCAAAATAGGCTCTGATAAGTTGGCCAGCTGTTTGCATCAATTGATTGTTAAGGTTTGGGATTCATACCCGAAGGAGTGAAAAGGTGGGGTTATTTGTCCTATTTATAAGAAAGGCGTTGAGCTGGATTGTGGGAACTACCGAGCGATCACCATCTAGAACGGCGCTTACAAAGTGCTTTCCCAAGTCATCTTCCATTCACTGACGTCAGTAGCCAATAGATTCGTGGAAAGTTATCAAGCCGGTTTCATGGACCAAATCTTCACCCTGTGGCAGATCCTCCAGAAGTACCGAGCAGTTCTCCGTGTCCAGCAGAGGTAGTACTGCGTGTCTTCAGACATCACCGGGTCATTGATTTCAATGCTTTAGCGTAAAAAAAGAAGAGCTATGGAAAACCATGGACGAAAAGGCTTTTTGGGAAAGCTTTTTATTTCGTGTGTGAACCGTTGACATTGTGATATCACTCTAGTGTTTTGCTGTTTTGGTGCTTTGCTTGTGTGTAATGGGGTTTACCCTTCCTTGAAAATTTGCTACTTTACCCACTCGTTTCGCACTGCTAGTACTATTTCCAATTATAGCCGTTCCTGGCGAGATCTCATTCGGGATGGGTTGTCGGACCCATTAGAATCTAGCAGGGAATGCTTATTAGACCGATTGTCTACTATGGGCATGAAACGTAAATACTGCTAGTAGAGGACTTTCGAGCGGAGTTTTCAGAAGCCGGCGTGCAAGAGAATGGATGTATGAATGGAGACGAAGAATGAATTACGAATTCGGCGAACTCAGTATTCAGAAAGTGGCTAAAGCTGGATTGAGACGTTGGGCAAGAAATGTCGCTTGATTGTTGGACAACTATCTTGCAAATATAGCTTTCGAAAACGATGAGGGCCACAGCTAGCTACCCTACTTGCACAGTTGTAACAAACCAGTTGTGGCAAACGATATATGACTAATTTCAGTCATAAATAAGTTGTTGCAACCAGAAGTGCCTACAGTGGGCTACAGTTGGCAAGTCCATTTGGCGGGATCTGATGAACACTGGGTGCCAGCAGAACTGGAGGCCTGGTGTTATGGACCGAGTTAGATAGAGGAATACCGTTATGCAGATCTTGTCACAAGGCCATCTAACTAAGTAAATAAGTAATACGAAGTATAAACGGGTTTCGTCACAAATGATCCGTGTTGTTTTGGATAGAACCCGCTGGGAAGAACCTTTCTAACTCACCAAAGTTGCGCCTTATTAAAAATTATTGGGCAATCATTAGGCAGAACTTCAAAAAAACCTTAGAACACAGTTGGAAATGAAAAACAGTTTAGAGCAAATATGGTGCCCTGCATCAAATAATGTGGATTTAGTAGCGCACAGTGGTGCCAAATCGCAAAAACCCGATGATTAGTCATTACGTAAAATAGGCGTGATTTTTCAAGGGTGATGTCTTTGACTAGTGGCCCATTCATACCTTCGTCTAATTTTGCTCCAAAAATTTTAAATGCAAAATCTCCATAAGGGTTACCTTACTAACATTGATGAGAATGTAATAACTCAGTTATTATAACCAGAGCCGGTGTATAGGCCGGCAAACCCGTGCGCTCGCACAGAGCCTCGCATTTCAAGGGGCGCCTCGCGCTTAGTGATGACTAGAGAAAAATGTTAAAAAATTCTAGTGGACAATCCCTGGCATTAAATACAATACAGCACATTTGCTGTTTAGAAATATTTGTATGATTTTTATTGTTTCCTTTTCCCTTTTATAATGTAGAAAAAATCGATGAAATTAGGCCGCGCAGCTCTGGAATGGGTCATTACATAATGTGCCAAATGACTCGGCTCAGCTTGCATGCCGATTGATCACGGAGGCTTCGATGAAATGGGCACTTAGCTCTTTTGAACCAAAGAAATCTCCAGGTCCAGATGTTACTCCTCCCATTTTTGTACAGAAAATAGACGACGTTATAATCGTTTTCGCTCATCAATCGTTTTCGAGCCAATTTGACTTTGGGACACATCCTGGAGAGTTGGCAGAAAGTAGAGGTGGTGTTCATGAAGGGAGATAAAAAGAGAAAAGCATGCATGGGGATTTCAGACCAATAAGTCTGCCATCAACCCTTCTTAAGTTGACGGAGAAAATTCCAGATAATTATATTTGCAACGAGTTTCTAGAGAGCTCTCCATTGCATGAAAATCAACATGCTTACCAACATGGCAAATCTACGGAAACCGCATTACACTGTGTAGTGACGTTTATTGAGAAAACAGTCAAATATCAAGAAAGGGCACTTTGTTCTTTCCACGATATTGAGCGAGCTTTCGATTCCACATCCATCGTTTCAATTATTACGGCTCTTTTTCAAAATGAAATCGACTACTCTACAATAAGCTATATTCAAGTAATGGTTTCGAGCAGAGAAATCACGGCATCATTGGGAGATACGTCGGTGATCAAAGCATGTCCACGAGGAGTTCACTCCCCTTTGATTTGGACACTCGTGGCATAAGCAGTCCGTAAACTGTGTAGTGCAATCGAAGCCTGCCTCAAAAGATGATCATTAAAACTGCCACGGTGGCTTTTAATTCAGTGCGCTTGTGGTATACAAAAAAGCTTTGCAGCCTAATCTGCACAGGGCCTCGCGCGTTGTAACGCCGGCTCTGATTATAACTGTATGGGTGCATTGCACTGATGTTTCGAAAGGTTTTCATTACATAGCAGAAAATATTGTTTTAGTAGCCAATTTTGAAATTGAAATTAATTGTTGAACAACTCGATAATAATCAGATTTTGATCGATCCTATCAACCGGTAAAGCACCGGATTCAACCTGGTCTGATGACGCTGCTCTCGGAAAAACCATTCAAATTGTTTACGTAGATGATATTCCCAGAGTTCCAGGTACACAATATAATATCATTACTTCCAATTAAACAAGAAACTAAAATATTTACCCAAACATCTGTGTAAACCACTCTTATCTTTACATGCTGCAATTGGCGAATTTTTAATGTCTTTGGAGATAAGAGATCATTTATAACAAACTTGCAATGCAGTTTTGTTTCAACCGTTTCGGCGTTCACTACGAAGATGAAGTTGACAAAAAGTAAAGGCTATTTCTCACTGATGGTTTTCTCAATTCTACTAAGCTACCACACAGTTCGGGGTAACTCCTGCCAGACCTCTGTTGAAAATAGACTGGAAAGTATAAAAAGCGAACTATGTTTGCTAGAGAACCAGTGTGTATTATCCTGCTTAATTTGAATTCATTCACTAACGTTGAACACCATTTCAGATTCGTTAGACTGACAGCAGAGGTACAGAGCGCTGCGTGGTCATTACTAAATGCGAAGAAATCATTGAGTAAAATCAAATATATAACGAATGATTGCTCGCTTGTTAGTGAAACCCCTGGATGTGCTGCGGTAGAACCCGATAAGGAATCATCTAATAATTCGTGAGACTAAAGATTAATGAAAACGTTCCCAGCAGTTACGACTTTACAACATCATTTTTGCTTTCAGCTGTACAAATATGAATATGGTTGATCTGTTGGCGCAGTATTTTAAAGAGCACCCACATGTAGAAATAAAGTTTACCAATGTAAGTTCCGGAACAGGTGGTTGCAATGGAACTATTAGTGATGAAACTTCTCCATCGGATCATTGTAATACACGTTAGAATCAATCCTGATTTCTCAATCTAATAATAGCTTTATTGTAGATAAAGTTATTAAATCTTGTCGAGAAGCAAAGAAGTCCGGTAAATATGTTTTGAAATTAGACAGTGCTGATGAAGGCTTTCTCGTACTTTGCGAGAGCGATTATGAAGGTGGAGGTTGGGTTGTCATACAACATAGATTCAACGGATTTGTTGATTTTTATCGTGATTGGGCCGAATATAGACGAGGATTTGGAGAATTTGATAGTGAATTTTGGCTGGGAAATGATAAAATCTATCGGGTGCGAGTCTATTCTTTGATAGAAATCATTATAATTAATCATTAAATATTTTAGTTAACAGCAGCTGAATCTCGGGAGATCCATTTTGTGCTAACGAATTGGGAAAACAATACTGCACTAGCGAAATATCCATCCTTTAGGATTGGAAACGAAGCAGAGAAATACGTTTTGAAAAGTCTTGGAACGTATAGTGGCACTGCGGGAGATTCCGTGACGAGAGGATTGAATTCAAAGTTCTCGACCACAGACCAAGACAACGATTCCAGCAAATCGCATTGCGCGCAGCTCTATCATGGTGCTTGGTGGTACGAAAATTGCCACTTGTCTAACCTAAATGGAAAGTATGTCAAAGGAACGACCAGCGAGTATGCGACATCGATGTGCTGGAATACTTGGACAGGTTATTACTATGGATTGAAATCGTCTAAGATTTTAGTCCGTTTTTAAAATTGACGCACTACTTAATAAATTTGCTGTTTCATTTTACATACACCTTTATCAAAGCTTATTTACGATGGAGCAACCAAATGAATTCACAAGCTAACGAGTATATGCAATATAAATAAAAATATTTTATTACGATAAAGCAAATCAAAGCAATGTTTGGATACTTGGTAGGGTACGGCAGGGTATTTTCAGCCTATCAAGCAATTGCTTTTATTTCTTCAGCCAAGTTCTAGTGGAAGAATAGGTCGATTGAAGTTTTTGGAGCGTCTTAGTAGAATACGAAACGTGAAATTAAATTAAAAAGAAAACTTTCCAATTAAATTCTACTATGTATATTTATTCTTGACGCACACGTATTTCGCCTACAAGCTACGACTTGCAGGCTTCCTCAATGTCTTCGAGTTCGAAGACACGTATCTGTCAAGAATAAATATACATAGTAGAATTTAATTGCAAAGTTTTCAGTCCGTAGCGGACTACCAGTCTGATTAGCGTTTTGTACATCGTCAGCTGTGTGCGGCGGAGTATGCTCCTCGATCGAAGCGAGGGAAAATCAGACTCGATTTCCAGCTTGAATGTGTCGTTGAATCTCCTTACTCGTATTATTGTCGGCGGCGACCAGATATCCCAAATATACGAACTCAACAACCACTTCCGGTTCATCACCGTCAATAGTTACTGTCCATGGGAGACAAATGTTGCTTTCTCTGGAGCCTCTTCCTATCATGTATTTGGCTTTCGACGCATTGATTATAACCCAATCTTACAGACCATCCCCTAGCCGCAACCCTCTGCGCGATTCGAAAGGACTCGAAAGTGCCCCCGAAACGCGCACATCACTCGCTTCAAAGTAGTTTTGATCAGCCGCGTCGGTTGACCGGGAAACCGTGCTCGTGCATTATTTGACATATTTATTCTCGTTCAACTCTATCGCTGCTGCCCTGAAATCCATGAAAAATATGATGCGTGGGCGTTGTTCTCTCGACATTTCTGAAGGATTTGTCGGAAAGTAAAAAATTTGATATTGATATTGATATTGGGGATAGACGATGCAACAAAATTTGGGAGAGCACCTTGTAGGCGGAGTTGACCAACGTGACGCCGCGGTAATTACAGCAATCTAGCCGGTCGCCCTTTTTGTAGATGGTACAGGCTACACCTTCCATCCACTTCTCCGGTAGTTTCTCCTCCTCTCAAATTCTAGATATTATCCAATGAAGTGCCGTTGCTAGCGGTTCTTGGTCATCTGCAACTGCAGTCCAGTGCAAATAAGTTTTTGGCAACCTGCGGTAAGACGTAGTCCTACGGCAATAAAAATATTATTGTTCTAAACCGCAAACTTTTTTTCATGATTCAACACACTGAGCGTATCATTTCTTCGTCATTTATAGCATGCATGCGGAAACTGACTGATATATAAGCATATTTTTGGAAGTAAAATATTTTGTGTTGCCAAAAACGGATGCTTTTGTTGCCAAAATCGAAATCCCACTGTAATAGGGGCATTCACGTAGCGCTTGCTAAGTTGCGTATACGGTGTATTGCGTATTTATACTGCCGCTACTCGCATAACAGTTCCATCTCCATAGAAACTGGGAGTGTTATGCAAATAGCGGCAGTATACACATGGAATATGACGTATACGCAACAGCGAGCGCTACATGAACAATGTGGTTTAAAAAGGTGTGGAAGAAGAAGACATTTGATAGCATTAGTAGCGAAAAATCAGGAAATGACGTCAAACTTTAAAAACAAAACGCGCCGAACAATGGGGTTTGTTTTTGGAGTTTGACGTCACGCTTGATCGTGATTGGTCGATTTACGATTTCACCTACACCATGATGAAATTTTTTCATGTCACTAACACCACTTTACCAATATCGCCACACCTGTATATACCATATCACTACATGAATACCCCTAATTAAAGTGGCCAGATTTTTGTTGGATAAATGCGGGACATATTGAATGGATTATTTGCTAAATCGGTTCGGTAGTAAAGATGGGATCATTTAGAAATTAGGCACTTTATTTTGGCGACAGCGGCACTCCCAGTGGCCATGAAGTAATTTGCGGTTTCGTCACCAACGAGAATGACATTTGCTGAGGATCGCTTATGTAGGAGTGAGAGGGGAGCAAAGAGTGGAGGAGAGGATCCGGGAGTTTGGAATTTGATGTTGTTGATATTACTCCTACTGCAAACAGCCTCAGCGAGGGCCTCAGCTAATGTCAAAAAATCTTTATATGTGTGCGTGGTGGAATACTTCATGGTTGCTATCTTTTTATACCGTTGTGTTATTTGCAAACAGGTGTATTTTTTCGCAGTTTAAAGGTAACGTGGTTTCGAGATATTCATCATGCAGGTAGAGAAATGAAAGTAATCGAGTGCGGTAACCTGCAGAATCCATCAGAGTCGGCTCGGGAGCTGGCGGAACTGACGGCTTATCCCAAAAAAAAAAAAGCAGTGGTGTTAGTAATTGAGGGGTGAAAGAAAACTCTCAGGGCTGTCCGCAAGGCGCAGGCCAGACGTTGGAGTTGAACTCTTGATCATCAACTGCGGTTGAGGGTCATTCGGAAAATGAAGGCTGATCTCAGCATCACGGATTGTGCTTTGGCGAAAAAACTGAATACTGACCGCTGTATTGTACGGCGAATCTGTCTCGGAATGACTACAAGTGTTACCGAGCAAGTGGGAAGCCCAACAGAAACCTCAAACAATAAAAAGCAAAGCCTGGGTGCTAATTCCGTTATAAAAATTTGACCTTCTGTTTTTATACGACAGACTTCGCAACCAGCTGTTAGAATACAGGACAGTGCGGGGTCAGTGCTACGATCCTATTGACTCTAACAGCCTCTCCCAGCTGAGATTCGAACATACAACGATTGGCTTATTAGACCGGCATCTTACCTCGAGACCAGCTGGGAGATCTCAAACAATAAACAAATGCTAGAATACGGTCTCGTGGGCTATGCGGCCGGGTGGTGACGAAACGCGATACATGAGTCTGACTCGATGATGAAAAAGCTTCACAGAAGCCCGGGCTAAATTATTTATGCTCTAGCTCGCGGTAGGATTTGTAGCAGATTCGAGATTGGTTTTGGGTTGAGTTCCGGGTTTTGGATGGGTTCGTGAAAAAAGGTCATGGTTTGGCAAGGGATCTGTTTAGAGAATTTAAAGATTCACAGGGGTTGGTGCCCCACCAGGCGGATTTTGTCATCTATTAAGTCCCATGATAGCCTGCTGCAGTTTCAGCATACATGCTACAATGGACCAGTGCATGCTACAATTGCCGTCCAGTTAGCTTCGAGGCACGATGCTGGTCTGACAAGCCAGTCGTCGTATGTTAGAATCTTGGCTAGGCGGTGCTACTAGATAGAGTCAGTAGGATTTTTGCACTAGCCCCGTCACTGTCCTGTACTCTAATAGCCGACCGCGAAGTCTGTCGATAAAGAAGGGTCAAGTTATAGAGAAAGACGTTTAAGTCCACACCTTTGCTTTGCTACAATGGACAATGAAATTCAGTTCATCTCAAAAGAGCTGAGTGCACCAAATTGTCCCCGCATTCGTCCAGTATTGAAATACTGGGGATAATAAAGCGAAAACAGAGGCGAATGCCAAAATAGGCAAAGTCTCTATAAAAAAATAAATAAATAAATAAATAAATAAGTAAAGCGAAAGCTGAAGATGAAGCGAACAGTCACCAACGACATTGCCATTGGTCAGATGAGGAGACCACAGTGCCGGCTGGCAGCATATAGCATATGGTGCTATACGGCTGCTACTCCTGCTACCCAACGGGATGGCAGGCAAACTTTTCTCTTGCTACTACGTTGGTAACCAATTGAACGTTCATTTGGCAACAAATGGGGTAGCTTACAGAACCGTAAATACAAAAAGTATCACAAAACTTTATTCAGCAATATCGTAGATAATAACTAGTTCTATAAATGGCCCATACATAACATGCTCAAATTCTGATTTGTTGAGATGGTACAGTAACTCAAAGTGATAATGCTTGCATGTGATTGGGCGAAAAATGAAAAGCTTGACTTGTCAACCAAAGTTGACTGTTGTCAAATCGCGGTTAAATGCGCAAGTAATTTGCATGCAAGTTTTGCGCGAGTAACTTGCAAAAAGCAAACGACTCAGCAACTTGCATGAAAGAAAATAGAGGAAAATCGAAGGCGGAAAACCGAGAATAAAATCTCTGGAAAATGACAAATTAATTAAACATTAGCTTTAATAATTTTTTTCGTGATAATCGCAGCAATCGGAGTTGCAGGGCAATTCACATAGCCATAGCACTAGGTGAAAAGTTCTCGATTTTCGCAAAACAGCCGAGTTATGGAAAAATTCCGAGTAAAAGAGAATCTTCGCCTACTAGTGGGGTAACTTCCATGAAAATTTCATGCTTGGAAAGATTCTTTCTCCCACTACCGCCTAAATATATTGTGCCTACTGCGCTTTTTCAAAAGTAAGCTCTTTAACCCTCTAACGGGTAAGACCGTCTGTAGACGGCCTTCGCTTTTGGAGCTCCAGAGCCGCATATGAAATTCATTTTGCATTGAGGCTATGCAAAATGTGTTCAGAACAGATTTCCTGACCTTTTGACAATAATATCAAAACATTCTGATCAAGCATTCAAAAGTTATCATCTGTCAAATACAAAAATTCCAAAAAATTCCGAAAATAATTAATGCACGAATATTACCTTTTTTAATTTTGAAGAAAAAGAACATCTAGAAAAAATTATTGACCTCAAATTTTTTCTATGAGTAAATTTCATGCTTCATTTCAATTTTGAAATATATTTGAATTGAAAAAATATCTAGGTAGAGCGGTAGACATGAAAAACGAAAAAGAGAAATTGGACTTTTTCTTACTTCTTAAGCTTTCCATGCATCCCAACAAGGTATGACACTAACCGCATTGCTTGTTTACTTGCCGACGAGTGATTTTCCTCTTCTCTTTTAGTTATTCTTGCATAAGGGTTGGTGCTGTTGTACCTTGCTGGGGTGCATGGAAAGCTCCGAGGTAGCAAAGAGATATATTTCTGGATAGAACTAAGTGTAAACTCAATTATCTGAACAATTTTAGGTGAAATTAAAGCAAAATTGTAATTCTGTGGTACATACATATTGTACCGCGATGTTGAATCTAAATATACTGTCGATAATTGTAAGCGGTAGGCACCATACAGTTGTCCTAGTGCTATCGAAACATCAGCATTCAGTCTAGATTTGAACCCTTTTGAACATCTTTTTAGATAATTTCATTTCTATAATGAGAAATCATTTGATTTCTTATCAAAATGACTTAAACCGCGCTCTTGCAAAAAAATGGCCAGCAATTCACAGAGGGATATTTTAAAAATTATTAATTTTATCCTAAACAGATTAAAACAGGTCATCAAGAATGTAAATGGTCCTACAAGTTGGTAGTTGAGCGAGAAAGGACATTTATTTCAACTAATAGTTAACTATCCGAATACATTTTTGGCTGCATTTTTAGGCAATTCAAATTATCTGTACCCTATCTTCAAAACGGAAAGCTTTTCCCCGAATTTTTGTTGTGCATCGTAATATGCTTTAGTTAAACATTGTTTTAAAAAATATGTGTAACCATTCTTTGCAAAAATACTGCGCAAAATTACTAAAAGAAAAATTTATGCGCTGCTGTCCCAATACTTTTTTGGTTGACTGTAGATGATGAAATTACATGCAGTCATAAAAAAGTTATTGATGTTTGAAATTTCTCATTCAAACTTTACAGTTCCGTTTTCGTTTTCACAAAGTGCTTTTGTTTGTTTTTTGTGTGAGAAAAAAGAAAAGGAAGTATTTTTCTTCTTCTTCTTTCTCTGCGTGGAACTGCGTTTTTTGACAGCTCCGGGGAAGTATTTTTGATTTTGTTTTTACGCATGTTTTGATAATTCGGCATGGAATTTCGTGTAGGTGCGAACAGGCTTAAAAATTTCTTTTAGTTTCGTAGTCGTGAATAGTAAACAAAAACGTAGTCCCACGTCAAAACAAATGAATTAAAGTAATTTAAAATTTAATCTACATACGTTCCGCACCTTTGTACTAAACACACTGGTCGGAACTGAGTGTAAAAGAAACAAAACAGAGCTTTTGTTTGACTTCGTTTGACGGTTTATTTTATGCCTTCATTCGCAATCAGAGTCCTATTGGATTTATGCCACAGTTGATTGCTACACATCTACGCAAGGTGCCGTAATGTGAACGCAGTGCGATGGTATTTTTCTTCCAAACGCATACCATTCCAGTTTTCCTTTGGCCGTAGTGTGTTGCGTGTGTTGTGTCTTGTCTCTTGTGTTATGTTCTCCGGTGTTGGTTTCCACCGTTCCTTCACGCAATCCGTCAATAACTGTGCATTGCATTCTATCGCCAGTCTGTCGGTAGCAGTCTCTGCGCGTAGTAAGTTACGTTGTGTTGTTCGGTGCGGTCGATCGAATGGTGGAAGAAGAGTAAGGTGCAAAAGCAACACCAATCGAGAACAAAAGTGTAGGAAAATCTGATTGTGAATCATCTGCAGGTTTTGTTTTATTTTTCCGTGCAGTAAAAGTGACTTTTTGCCAGATGTTGGAAGAGCTGTTGTTTAAAACGACGGAAATATAATTTAATTAAACTTGGTGACGGGCTAATCTAAATATAACGCGCATCACAGTTCCTTTCAAGTGTTGTTTTCTAGGTCGACATACTGCGAGCAAAATTTTTGCGTGTTTACGTGTATTGTTTGTATTGTTTGCAATTTGCCAGCATTTTGTGAAAAGAACAAAAGTGAAGTGTTCAGTTGTACAACAGGTTCTTGCAAAGCATCCGCCGAGAGCGGAAGGAAATTATGCTTTTTGTGCAAATTTTCTTCATGGTCTCGCGTGTATGCGTGAAGTTATTCTTTGCAATGCATTATGTGTTGGAAGATATTCTGGTAGTTTGCCTTCTTCGTTTACATTTTCGTGTTGGATGATCTCATTCATTCGCGCTGCTGTTCGCCCCCGAGCCCACGGACGGCTTGGGTGTGTGAGTGCCCTCCCGTTTACGTTTGCCTGATAAGTTCTTACGTGTACCGTGATCGTAGATGTGTTTGTAGCCGCTATTGAAGCACGGTGCGCTCAAATGAAAACAAGTTTTGCATAAATTCGATGAAATATTGCTGCAGTTTCCTACATCTTTCCTAGTTTAAAACGTCATGGAAAGTGGAAAATTTAAAGATATGTTGCAAATAAAAAAAAACTTTTTGAGACGAAACTGCATTGTACAAAATATATATCACATTAATTTCAAATGTCAGTTATAATTTGTTCAATATTATACAAATAAAATTTATTAAAAATCTTCAAATGTGTGATTTGAGGTACTCGCAGATACATGCCTAAAATTTATACCATTTTTAAACAAGTTGGGAAAATCAAATTTGCGATAGAACGTATTTCCTCCTGCAAAATAGAAGGTCGTTCACACCTTTAAGGGGATACGTAATCGTTACTGAGTCACCAAAAGCAAGGCACGTATACTGATGACCAGCTGCGCCATACATATACTATGGAGACTATGGTCAAAAGGGTTCTTACAGATTACACGGTGGCGCCGAACAGCGAGTAGCCGGACGGAGCGTGCAGCGGAGCTGCGATGTCTGCGAACCGTCGGAAGCGAAAATATTAATGTAGAAGAGGGTAGTGAAGGAAAGACTTGGTATGTTGCGGTATGTTGGGCTGGTCTCGGCTGAGCCAAGTTTTGACAGTTATCTACCGCTAACACACATTCGGTTGTATTGATTATTTATTAGCAGAACAGCAAAATGTGCAGTATCGTCTGGGAAGAGTAAATATATTCCGTGTGGTGTTTTGTCGCTTACAATTGGAGAAGTTTGCTATCAAAGCGGATTTTATACTCACAGTGTGTGTCTTATCGCTTGTGATATCTTCGTTATCAGCTTTGGGTGGTTAAATTTTGCGTTAAGTGGCTGAATGTGAAATTCTGGTTCAAATGTCGATAAGCCAATCTTTGGGAGGAGCATGCTGCTCGGACCACGAGTGTTAAAATGCTGATCGAGGCCAACATTTTTTATTTACAGCGATAATATAACTGGTAAAATAATAGTGAAATAATAGTGAGTAAGTGATATTGCTGTGAAATTGAGTAGAATAATAAAAACAAAACCTGACGTAGTTAAATGAATCCTGTCACGTTGGAAAAGTGGATAAACAAAACATACTAGCGGATAAATGAGCAGAAACATGAAAAGACAACTGGAGAAGTTTAAGGAGGAGCTCAAATCTAATTTGACAAGGTAAGGGTCTCTAGCCAAAGGTAGCAAATATCCAAAGGATATATGCTGCTTGTAATTGGCAACAAAAAAGTTATGTTTTGCCACAATACTGGTTCTCGCTAGATTTTTAATTACCTATACCTTAAATAAAATGCCATCGCTGCTTGCTCAATGATAATAAAGTTTCATCTCTGCTTCATTCTAAAATTACACTTGTTTCTTAGGCAACATTCCCCATAGAGCGGTGGCCCAGCATAGTTCGTAAAACCGGTCCTCGGCTTGGTGTGGTCAGTTATATGTGGCGGTTTGATTGACTGTTTATCGCCACCGGTTGGAGTATAATAAACGACTGTTTTCAAGGCAAACTAGCGTGAATCTTTGTTTAATGTTTGAAACCCTACGGAAAAGCTATTTAACTTTGTGCGATTTCAATTTGAACCAAAGTTTGTTGTTCACGTAGATACGTTCGATTCTGATAGCGAGTGCCAATCTTCTTGTACATACAACTGGAATCCATGATAGCGGAACCGTTGATAAGATAACTGATGCAAGGAAGCAATGGTTCCGTTGGAACCATTCCCACTCGTTGGTATAAATCAATGCTATCAATCAAAATTCATATTCTATTTTCACTTGAAAATATTCGTACTAAGCTTGTTGTACAATATGCGCAATTTTACTAAAAAATAATTTTGAGTGTCGATATTTTGCCATCAGACACCACCGCCAGTTCATTTCTGGCTCGGAAGAATTGAGTTTACGGATTGCTACGCAACCATATAGTCCAGTTAACCATATAATAGATGACCATTTACGCAGATGTTTATAGACCCACTAAGCCGATTTGCATACTTGTCCATGGTTGCGATGATTACATCAGTCTGCAAATATGAAAACGGAGTTTATAGAGCCTGCTTGTATTTTTTATGTACGATGTACAATAGGAAAGTTTCAATAAGATTTTTTTATCACTTTTGAATTTTAATTCATATGAAAAATTTTAAACTCAAACCAAGACCAATAGTTGAACGAAAATGTAAACAAACCGAGTATCGAATATTCTTTGCTGGACCAGGCATTCGGTTTGTTCACTTTTTGGCCACAAGTCCTTTTTAATTGTTGGTGTTGAAATCACGGTGTGGAAACTATAAACAATAATTCGTGTTTTTGATATTATTTCCATATCAAGATGCTGGGTGAGGAAAAAACTGTCAACCTACAGCGAAAATGCGGAACGTTCAATGCAATGTACAACGATCTAGTCAATAAGCTATGGCAGTATGAACAGGACAAGCAGGCGATGATCATTCAGCGACGTAACATTCGTCGTTGATGTTAGGAAGAAAATAATTGAAGCATACTAGCCTGAATCGTTTCGCAGAAAATGAAAGAGTCTTATTTTCACCGAGAAGAAATAACCACATATGCTGTTAACAATGTTACGGTGACTAAAAAAAATTACACAGTAAAATTCGTGGCTACTTCAGGTCCGCGTTTCTGCACAGCTAAGAATACTTTAACTGCACTGTTGCTTGCATCGTTTCTAAACGTAGATCAGTTTAAAAACCTCCTTGGCCTAACCCTCTTACTTCTAGCAGCATAGAACCGGAGTGGCTCTAGCCGTATCAAGAATTCTCCACTGTACTCGTTCCTGGGCTACTCGTTACCAGTTCGTTGAGTGTTTCTTCATACGTAAGTCGGTTTTTACCGCCATCTAGCACGCTGGGCCCCGCTATTCCTGATACCGGCGGGGTTCTTGCAGCCTAAACCATTCGACACTTTTCGTTTGTACTCCGTCAAAAATAGTCCGCAACACCTTTCATTCAAATATGACAAGTGCTCGTATATGTCTTCCGTAAGCCATCAGTTTCAGTCTCAAGTCCGTAGAGGACTACCGGTCTGATTAGCGTTTTGTACATCGCCATCTTTGTGCGTCGAAGTGTCTTGTGGAGTAAAAAGTAGGCTCGACTTTTACTTCTTACTCGTATTATTGTCAACCTTTGTAACCTAATCCTTCTGGACTTCGTTTTTGGTCTGGTATAGATTGCCTCCGCTGTCCCACGGTTCATACTTCATAGTAATGATGCTGAGGTCGTCTGCGAAGGCTAGGAGTTGGCTACTTTTGCTCAAAATCGTTCCTTGTGTTTCGATGCCGTCGCGATCAATGTGGTATATACAGGTGTGGCGATGTTGGTAAAGTGGTGTTAGTACCATGACGAAATTTCATCATGGTATGGGTGAAATCGTTAATCGATCAATCACGATCAAGCGTGACGTCAAAAACTCCATCGTCCCCATTGTTCGGCGCGGTTTGTTTTTGTAGTTTGACGTCGTTTCCTGATTTTTGGCTACTAATACCATCAAATGTCTTATACTTCCACATCTTTTTAAACCTCATTGCGTCGCGATGCCCGCCGGACCACATATTCAGTACCGATGCTGAATAACATACAGGACCCTCCTGCCGCAATCCTCTGCGCGATTCAAATGGAATAGGAATGACGGGACGACAAAAGTGCTACCGAATTCGAAACATGCTTGTTTTTTTTACTTAGGTGGGTTGCCGTTCTAAGACAAAACATGTTGAACAAAGTTTATCCGATTTACTCGGTTGAACAGCAGGCATAAGAGACCATCACCTTGACGAAACCCTCTGTGTGATTCGAATGAACTTGACAATCCACCCGAAATCCGAATACAGCACTGTGTACCATCCATCGTAGATTGAATGAGTTTAATGAGCTTCCTAGGGAAGCTGTTCTCGTCCATGATTTTCCATAGCTCTTTCCGGTCGATGGTATCATATTCGTCTTTGAAATCAACGAACAAATGGTGTGTGGGAGCTCTGTATTCACGGCTTACTTATGTGTCCATGTCCGCCGGTCCGGCAGAACAAAGGGATGAAATCAGAGATCTCCACTGCTGACGGTTACCCGCCATGACTTTTACCTGTCGCCAGGACAGGTTCTCGTCTACAGCCCGGATGTCGTTGGCTAAGCTCCGTCTCCATGAGCCTCTGGGTCTACCTCTTCTACGCTGTCCTTGTGGATTCCAGTCGAGTGCTGCTCTGCAAACCTCGTTCGCTCCTTTCCTCAAGGTGTGTCCGATCCACTTCCACCTACGCTCACGAATTTCTGTGGCTATCGGCCGTTGATGACACCGACGATGGAGTTCCTCATTGGATATCCAATTATCAGGCCACCAGGCACGAATAATATATCGCAGGCACCGGTTAATGAATACCTGCAGTTTTTGCGTTGTCTCCGCTGAGACGCACCACGTTTCGCAGGCATACAGCAGTACGGATTTAACGTTTGAATTAAAGATTCGGGTTTTCGTACGTAGAGTGATCTGGTTTGAGCGCCAAATGTTTCGCAGACCTGCAAAGGCACCCCTGGCCTTCCTGATCCGTGTGGCTATATCAGTCTTGGTACCACCATCGGGCGTTGTTTGGCTACCAAGATATTGAAAGACGGCTACCTGCTCAACTTGTTGTCCCGCTACTGTAAAGTTGGTGGAATTGTCAGTGTTCACTACCATAGACTTAGTTTTCGCTACATTGACTGTGAGACCTGCTGCCTGGGAGCTCTCGGAGAGGTCGTCTAACTTGCTCTGCATATCGTTTCGGCGTTGTGCGAGCAAGACAATGTCGTCGGCTAGGTCGAGGTCATTTAGCTGCTCCATCGTTAGAGGATTCCAAGGCAATCCTCGATTTTGTCTACTGTCAATTGCTCCAACTAATATCTCATCCATAACGATGAGAAACAGAAGCGGTGATAAAATGCAGCCCTGTCTCACGCCAGCAGTAACCCTTATGGGGTCGGACAAGACGCCGTCGTGCAAAACCTTGCACGAGAACGCCTCTTACTGAGCCTCGATGAGATGGACTATCTTATCTGGAACTCCTACGCCTAAGTGCGCCCCAGATGTTTTCGTGATTGAGTCGGTCGAACGCCTTTTCGAAGTCAACGAACACCAGCAGAAGATAGTCCTGGAATTCGTTGATCTGCTCCAATATAATGCGGAGCGTTGTGATATGGTCTACACATGATCGGCCAGCACGGAATCCAGCTTGCTGCCGCCGGAGAGTAGCGTCGATCTTTTCCTGGATCCGGTTGCGGATTACCTTACAGAGTACTTTGAGAGTAATACAGAGCAACGTGATGCCACGCCAGTTACCGCATTCCGTTAGGTCTCCTTTCTTAGGGACTTTGACCAATATGCCCTGCATCCAGTCCACCGGAAAAGTTGCGGTTTCCCAAATATTGCTGAAAAGCTGATGCATCATCTGGGCTGACAAAGATGGGTCAGCTTTGAGCATTTCGGCTGAAATACGATCTATCCCTGGCGGTCTATTGGATTTCATACTCTTGATGGCTGCTACAATTTCATCCAGCGATGGCGCCTCCGAGTTCACGCGATTTATTCGACGAACTGTAGGCGTCGTTGGGTTTTGTTTTGTTGGTCTCTGACATTTGAAACTCGGAAGAGTTGTTCAAAATGTTCAGTTCATCGCTTAAGCTGTTCTGTACGGTCAGTCAATAGCTGACCAGCTCTGTCCTTTAGCGGCATCTTTGTATTCATCCTGGCACCACTAAGGCGGCGAGAAATATCGTACAACAAACGGATATCACCATTGGCGGCGTCGGTTCCCCTTGTTCGGTTAGGGAGTTGGTCCAGGCTCTCTTGTCCCGCCTACAAGCTCGTTTAACAGATCTCTCCAGTTCGGCGTATCGCTGACGGGCAGCTGTCTTAGCCGATCTGGTTCGCGCTCGCTCAATGTCGGTTTTCTCCTCTCTCCGTTTGTCGATCTTCCTCCAAGTTCCATCCGATATTCACTCCCTCCGCCCGCTGCGCGCTTTGCCATGGGTTTCGTCACTGGTCGTGATGTAGGCGTTTTTGATGCCGGTCCATTGCTCTTCGACAGTTCCACCAGGTGGCAACTCCGAGGCTCGGGATTCAAGTTGTTCGACAAAGGCCTTTTTCACCTCAGGACTCTCCAATCGGCGGACATCGTAACTGCATCCAACTTTCTCCTCCCGTAGTTGGACACGTGCGACGCGTAAACGTATCTTCGCGTCGGATGCAATATCAGCGCTGCGTTTGTTGCGTACATCAAGAAGGCTCCTACGCCATTTTCGGTTGATGCAGATGTGGTCGATTTGGTTTTCTGTTCGGCCGTCGCGGGAATCCCATGTGACTTTATGTATTGGGTGCTTTGCCCAAAGTTAAACGCGGTCTAAAGGAAACACCGCGCCTGAAGCAAACACCGCGCTAGAACTGTTGCCAGAATGCTGTAAACAGGCATGTTGTTCACCTAACTGCGTCGTCAAAAGTAACTAAAACTTTATGATTTCTGTGCAATTTCTTCCAATAATATCAAAATCGACCCGGCAATTATGAAAGCGCATTTCATTTATGAGTTGCGCGGTGGATAATTTTCAATGAAACTCACAATAGTGGTTTATGGGTAAAGAACGATCCACCATTGACCATGTTGTTAATACCACAGAATTCTGTAAACAGCTTCCCGTTTTCGCTCATCTCTCCTAAGCGTCCCATGGCGCGTTCTAGGTCCGCGTTGCTTAAACCAATCTTCACGTTGAAGTCGCCCAAGTGGATTTGGATGTCTCCCTTCGGGATTTTCTCAACCACACTGTTCAGTTGGTTGTACAAACTCTCTTTCTCTTGCAGGTCGGCAGCATCTGTTGACGCATAGCGTTGGATTGCTGTAAGGTTTCTAACCTGTGTTCTGAATTTGGCAACGATTATTCTTTCGTTTATTGGCTCTCACTTCATCAGGACCGCATGTGCTCCTGGGTTCAGTAGGAATCCAACTTCTCTTTCTCGAATAGAATTTTCACCTCGTATGCTAGAGTAGAGCAAGAGGCAAGCTTCAGGCGGCCAGCTTCCCTTGCAAGTTGAGCCAGCTTGTCCTGCTGGGCAAGTGTCAGTATATTCCATGTTCCGATTCGTGTCCGTGTTTTCATGCTAAAAGTCGTTGCCAATAATCCAGATTGATTTCTTCTTTCATTTACATTAACATTTTTTGTTTTCGGGTACAGTAGGTTGTTAACCTACCCGATTTTTTCAGATGCACTACTGATATACTACCAGAGCGCACGTGGACTTCATATCACAATTAAATATTTATTGACTACGATACCTTGCATTAACAAACCCTGACTTTATGAGAAGATTCACTGACAACAGCTGTCCGGAAATACTTTTGACGTAGGACACCGTCTTACGGCAAGGTTTGGGATAGGGTGTCATTCCAAAAAATCTTTCTCGAAAAGTGGTCAGGTTTTGAACGCTAATAGCTTTGCGGTTTTCCGATCGATTTTCAATATTCTTACATTAATCGATTGAAAAATCTTCTAAGAATTAACCCAAATAAAGTAAAGTGTTGATTCTTGAAGTTAACACTAAATTAAACACTGTTGACCACAACAAATGCGCAGGAAATCGCCTTAAAACTAAACCTAAAGATTTGTTTTAATAATTATTGCTGGCCCAATAAACTTTATTGTGATCAGCGGCGAACAACAATCTTTTATATCTTCATATAAGCAGTAGCATTTTTAGTGACATCTTTTGCATCTTCATATAAGAATTTGTTCGTTCTTAAAAGAACGGTTTTCGGTAATTGATGAAACTTAGAAAACTTGGAACTTAGGGCTTTTCACTCGGTTTTCTTTAACTAAACAAATCTATCCATCGCCAATGCTGCAGTAATAATACGTAGCGTAATTTTTCTGTGACAGCAGAAGGTGAACCGCTCACTGGTAACTTTGCTCTTTTGTTCAGACTGAAATTGAAATGTTGAACAAAGAACGTAGATGATGGACCATGAAAAATAGGCGGAACCGATTCTTGTCGCTTGCTCTGGTATATAACACGAGGTAAGCCGGCGAACAGCATTATTCAAACGCTAGCTGAGCTACTGCCAACATCTTTTTGGCATGTCTGGATGCGACAAAGGAGGAAGCATCAAGGGCTAGCGAAAGTCACGCACGAGTCGTGCACGTCTCCACGTGCAGTTCCCGGTCGGTCGTATTCACCGGCTGCTGAGGAAAGGAAACTATCGGAGCTGAAACTGCCGGCCGTGATGGAATAATTAGCTTGCGGAAGTGCTTGAGTTTGCAGGTAATGCTGCTCGCTACAACAAAAAGACCACAATCATCCCACGTCACTTGCAGCTGATCACCTGAACTTGTATTTCATCGTGACTTATGACCATAGACGAACGGCCCCGTGGATGATATTTTAGATCGCATAGCTGCTGAGGCTTTCCGGTTGGTTTACGTTACGGAGAATTACGTTAAGTGCGTTAGTGCAAGTTTATTGCAAGCCGGAGTTATGATAATCAAACAATCGATCCTTTTAAGGGCCACACAACAATTATTGTAGAGTTTATTTTATTTTCTTGCCTAGATAATACCACAGACAAACAGACATAACACTCGTTTTCCATTCTTCGTACCGATTAAACCGTCATTTCAAATTTGGGCTTAGTTGGGAATGTCTCCGTTTTGGTCAAAGTGGCGCTTTTTGACGAAAGAAGGGGAATTCCCCATAAAAAATACTTGCTACTTCGAGGGATACCCATGTTGCTATTTGATTTTTGGAAATGTCGATCATAGATGGTGCTAGTGTTCAAGCTAAATGTGAGGTACGATAATTTTTGTTGATTTTTCCTGCAAGAGTTATGTCTGTTTGTCTGTGGTAATACCATAGCACAGGCAATGAGAGGAAAGTTTAATTTTTCGCCATTGCGGATGACCAACAAACAGCGGGAATAAGCTTTCTTGTCACGGGCGACATTTTCTGCCATTTCCAAAACGTCTTCTTCTTTTGTATGCCGTAGAACAGTTTTGCGCAAAATTTTCAGTTTTTTGAAAATTCGCGCGTACCGTCTACCGATTACTATTGGAAAAGCACTGTTCAACGTAGAAACAGTTCATGAAAATTTATTTACTGTTTGGTTTAGTGTGACTTCGATTCGTTTTAATTTAATAGATTCTATCAATTCATAGAAATAACTCCTAAATCTGTTAAAGATTGAACGTATACAATGTTACTTACTTACTTACTTATTCAGCCGAGAGCCGGGGTGGCTCTTGCCGTATCAAGAATTCCTCTCCATTGTACTCGGTCCTGGGCTACTCGTCGCCAATTCGTTGCGCGTCTCGACACACGCAAGTCGGCTTCAACCTGGTCGAGCCATCTAGCACGTTAGGCCCCTCTATTCCTGGTGCAGGTGGGGTTCTTGAAGAGAACGGATTTCACTACACAGTGGTCCGGCATCCTTGCGACGTGGCCGGCCCACCGTAGTCTCCCAACTTTCGCCAGGTGTACGATGAGAATCTCTCTAAGCAGTGCCTGTAGCTCGTGATTCATACGTCTCCGCCACTCTCCGCTTTCCGTCTGTACTAAGCCAAAAATAGTCCGCAACACCTTCCGTTCAAAAACGGCAAGTGCACGTATGTCTTCCGTAAGTAAAGTTACTGTCTCAAGTCCGAAGAGGACTATCGGTCTGATTAGCGTTTTGTACATCGTCAGCTTTGTGCGGCGGCGTATGCTCCTTGATCGAAACGTGTTGCGAAGGGAAAAGTAGGCTCGATTTCCAGCTTGAATGCGTCGTTGGATCTCCTTACTCGTATTATTGTCGGCAGTGACCAGAGATCCCAAATATACGAACTGATCAACCACTTCCAGCTCATCGCCGTAAATAGTCACTGTCCGTGGGAGGCAAACGTTACTATCTCGGGAGCCTCTTCCTACCATATATTTGGTTTTCAACGCATTAATTTGTAACCCTATCCTCCTAGCCTCCGTTTTTAGTCTGGCGTAGATTGCCTCCGCCACCCAAGGTTTCGAGTAATGATGTCGAGGTCGTCTGCGAAGGCTAGGAGTTAGCTACTCTTAGCTACTACTGCTCAAGCTACTCTTGCTCAAGATCGTTTCTCTCGTTTCGATGTCCGCTCACCGGATCACACCTTCAATAGCTATATTGAATAACATACAGGACAGTCCATCTCCTTGCCACAACCCTCTACGCGATTCGAAAGAACTCGAGAGTGTCCCCGAATCACGCAGGTAGAACATCACTCGTTCCAGAGTAGCTTTGATCAGCCGCGTCAGTTTGTGCGGAAAACCGTGCTCGTGCATTATCTGCCATAGCTGTTCGCGTTTAACGGTATCGTATGCTGCTCTGAAATCCACGAAAATATGATGCGTGGGCACGTTGTACTCTCGACATTTCTGAAGGATTTGTCGGAGAGTAAAAATTTGATCCGTAGTAGCACGGGCCCCCATAAAGCCCGCCTGATACTGCCCTATGAATTCTCTTGCTATTGGGGATAGACGACGCAACAGAATCTGGGAGAGCACCTTGTAGACGGCGTTGACCAGCGTAATGCCGCGGTAGTTACAGCAGTCTAGCCGGTCGAGTTTGGTTCAACTTCTCGTAAGACTTGCGGGTATCATTAGCCCGGAATAGTTGTTCAAGCTCCTCACGATCTCTGTCCTCCTTCTGGCGCTTTTTTCTTCTCAGGATCGTGGTCAACTCATTCCTCGCTCGTCGATACTTGGCCATATTCTCTCTCGTGGATATGCTCAGATAGTTTTCCCAAGCTCTTTTTTTCCTCTCTATCGCTTCTTGGCATTCCCCGTCAAACCAATCATTTCGTGCACTCGAGGTTTCCACACCTAGCACCGCGGTTGCGGCCTCGTTGACGGCCGAGCGTATTCTACTCCATCCGTTTTCGAGGGTCGAAGCATCTAGCTCCACAGAAGAAGGCAGAGCTTCATCCAGCACGCGCGCGTAGTCTTCGGCAGTTCGCGGGCTGTCTAGTTGCCGAATGTTTAGTCGAGGAGGGCGACTTTGTCGCGAGGTATAAACCGTCGATAGTTTTGAGCGCATATGTACTGCTACTAGGTAGTGGTCCGAGTCAGTATCCGCACTCCGTAGGGAGCGTACGTTGGTGATGTTCAAGAAAACCGTCCCTCGATGAGAATATGGTCGATTTGGTTCGAGGTTCGTTGGTCAGGTGATCTCCAGGTGGCCTTGTGGATATCTTTGTGGGGAAAGAAGGTGTTTTTGATCACCAATGTTACAATGTATACAATGTTATTACTTTGATAAACGTTACGTACAACGCATGTAGCATGTATACGTGAAGACCGTATTACCGTATTATTACATACATGGATACATGCTACTATCGTTACAAAGAGACTTGCGTAGATCTACATCACCTATGCGGTCGTGTCTTGTGCCTCTGATTTTTTAAAATTGTGATTATAGACAACGGCTTGGGTCATTCCTAACTTGTACGGGGTAGGAATTTGAACCCGGTTCCTCGGCACAGGAGGCGTGAATGCTAACCACTAAACCGGGATGGACCCAGGAAGTATTTTTGTCGTCCTCGTATCTGCTTGCTATGCTGCGCTATTTCTAAGTATGATCTATTCTGGTCGTTGTGGTGTAGTGATTACCGTCAAAATGAATCGCAAGTATCAAAACAGTTACGAAAAGAAATCTACGTTGTAGTTTTCTCTTACATTTTTACGAGGTTGAAGATAGAATAGGATTATTTTTATAATATCGAAAGTCATTGAACTTCCAAACCAAACATATATTGGTGGCACCAAAGCAAAATGATCTCATTCGCTATCCCAAGCTAATCTGCTGCAGTTTTTTTTCTTTCTAGACTACCAAAGCATTCCAGCCTGTAAGGGTTAGATATGCGATACTCATTGTGGCCTGCACAGCACCAGATACGATTATTAACGCCGCAATCTGTTTCAAGCAATCGAGCAATCGGGGATAGAGAAATCACCGCAATAATAGCCTAGCTAGGTTCTGCCGTTCTTCAAGACGATTCTGGGATCGTCCAGAAATGTTGCTACCCATTGCCTAGCATTGACTGCACTATTATTGCGTTCATTCGAGTGGCATTTTGACGGATGACCCTTCTTCTGCGCAAGAATCCAGCGCATTGAAACTCACTGGAATTGCCTTACGTGTCGGGCAAAAAACGGGGTAAAAATACTCTAGAAGACAAGACAATCGCCAGTCATAAATAATAAGGCATTAAACCGCGGATGTTGCGATTTTGTTCTATGCCATTTACCTCGCGCCGTACTCTCTGTTTTGTTGTACGTGAAGTGGGCCACTCACAGCGAGGTACTTCGGTGGTAATTGTGCATCGATGATGGGTTGGCCACACAATGATGAGCATCTGCGCACTTTCTTCGTTGCACCCGTCCCACCCGCTCTGGGTCGCTTTGGTACACTCTAGTCTAGTTACCCAAAACAAAGGAAGGAATTGAAAAGTTCAAACCAAACGAATGTTGCTTCTATAGGTATCTAATAGCTTTGGTCCGCCTTGACATCTGCTGGCTACGAAATCAGCGGCTGACCTAGTGCAAAATCAAGGGAAATCAAGCGCTTCGTTTCTGTTTTCTTCACGGCTGTCGAACTCTCGTGTCGTAGTTATCATCCGAATTTGCGTCTACTAAGTGACGACGGGAGCTAATGGAAATATAAAAGCAATTGAGTAGGTTCCACATTTCACTTTTTTTGTGTGTGTGTGGTTTTTTTTTATCTCTGCCATGCGTCAAGTGGGAATCCCTCCTTGAGCTCTTCAGGGAAACTGAAACTGCTTTTGCTATCTGCGGCCACTTACGAATCGAAACTGTAAATGTGTTTTGAAACAGATAGGACATCCGAATCGTTGTCGAGTGTGCTGTTAACTGAAGCTGTTATTGTCTGTCAATTGGAGCGTAGATTCCTGGCAATATTCATACAGTATGTCACTTTCAGTTTTGTAATTTGTGTTTGAAAATTGTTTATGCCACTACATTGGTCAAGTGTTTGATTGTCTTTCAGCATTACTTTCGAATTTATCTAAAAATTCCTTGCACAATAAACAGTGAATATATAAATTGTCTTCGAAAAGTTATGTGACATTAGCCACAAGCAACAGAACGATAGTGCATGAAGCTACTTGGGGCTTATAAGATAAGTGCTTTAATAGTTTCGAACATGTTTTCAACGATAATCGCGGACCCCAAACGAATGCAACAAACGTCAATTATGTGAATTTATGCCAAATGCAAACAAACGCTAAAGAACGATATGCACAGTATAATTATTTTCTCATGCACATAGACGTGACAAAACGACCTCCATTCTTACAGCAGCCAACGGTATATGAGAAACATTTGTTCGGTGACCGGTCGAATTCAGCCGTTACTTTTGTGCTTATTTTTTCATTCACAAAAATCTTATTATCAATCCATGGTTGTAAAACGTTGTTAAGTGACTCGATACTAACCGACAATCTTATTGGAATGAGAGCCAAAGTTTCCAAGTGAAGCTTTTTGTTGTTATGTCACACCTCTAGCTGAATCAATTCAAATCTTTTGCTAGAGATATGTTATCATTATCTTTTCTACCGCGATTCAGTCAGTTCTCATTGCATCAGAAATAAGCGCAGCAAAAAAAAATCTTGAATTAATTTGTCTAAACAAATGAAGTCCATTAAAATGCATTTTGGACCGATTGTTGTTTCTGCTATCTATCTGGTAATACAGCGTCTTTCAAGTTGAGCAAAATGTATGTATATTGTACATTGAAAAGAAAATTCACACGCCGACAACGCCGACGGTCGAACGTTGTACGGCGACCGCTCTGAATCGAGCCGTCGCCGTCAGACAGCCCAGCCCGGCAGTCTGTCAGTGGGCCAACAATTAAATGCTAGAAAAAAATTGTAACTATCGGTGTAATGATGAAACGAGCGGAACAGTTTTGTTCCACATATAAGTGTATTATGAAAAGCCGCAGCGAAAAATATGTACTACGCGCGTAATTTAAACAAACAGAAGCATGATGGGAGTTCCAGTGGACGGGGAAAAGAGATTTTCGAAGATACCGGCACTTTGGCCACCAAGGCATCAATGGAAGTAATGAATAGATTACATCAGACACTAGAGAGCTGCGGAATTCAATCGCGAATGATGCGCCTCGAGTGAAGATCGTGGTCATAGCGATAATGAAAGCCGCTGGAGAAAATAGCAAATAAATACCTAGACGCGAGTGTGGCTTGGTAGGCGCCTAGTTGTGTCATCTTTGTTTGGATAGTTGGCTTCCGTTCCCGTTTCCAACAGCTCTTGTAAACTCAACTCCCGTACCTACTTTTACTACTCTTCATTAGCGACGTTCGCTGACATACGACCGATCATCTAGATGGTGACTATTTTCTCATGCGCAGTTCAGTCTCGAAATAGAATGCAAATTTTGCAAAGAAAAATAACAAAACAGAATGATTTCCTGTTTTGCGATGCCTCTTCCTGCATCTTCTAAAAAGAGTTTCCAGCAGCATCCCGGCACCTACCAGTCATGAATAGGAATTTTGTTTGCATACGTTGCAAAATTCTACTTCTATTCTATCAGCCAGAGAGTGAAATGAATCGACGACCCGTCTGCCATTATTTGTGCGAAAGCTGTGCAAACTGCGATGAAAATGAAAACAAAAAGCCCGGTCATATACTTAGGTGTACACGACCAGCATAGACTAGATTTTGAAATAAATCACGTTACATACAGCACCGTCAACAGCGGCAGACAAATCCAGATCCAGCAGACGACGACGGGGGCTGTAGTCATCTGAAACTAACTTCGATCTGCATCGTTTAAGGTTCGAATCCCTACGTTCGACTCTGATTGTGGTATGCTTTTTGGCACTGCAATTTTAACTCAACCCAACGCAATGTAGACACATCTATTCAAATTATGAGTGATGGCCCGTTTTTGTGCATATTCGAGTAGCTATGAATATTTTCTAGCCAAAGAGTCATCAAGCAAGTGCATATGCTGTTGAATACGACAGCCAAAGAGCTGTTCTGTGTCTGTTGAATACGACAGCCAAAGAGCTGTTGACACTAATCCCTTTACCATCAGCAGTAGTAGACTTACCAGTGTCTGTGTTTTACCGGCAGTCAGGCGGTAGCTATACTTGGGCGAGAAATTAAAACGAAAGCTATTGAATGAATGAATACAAGGAAAATGCAGACGGGGCAGACACAAATTCAGGATATTGTCACGACTATTGCATTTATTTATCGTAACGATTTAATGTTTGGTAATTTCGGTTGTTAAGATCGCTAAAGCGATACGAGTGTTCACTCCACACGCTATGTCCGAAGGCAATTATTGTTTAACTTTCATGCACCTCAGATTTTTATTCACAGGATGTTAGCATTGGTCAAAACAATTAATTTGGAGAAGGTCTTAAAATATTCTATCTTGGGTTTTTAACCAAATTCAATTTTCAAGGTTATATAGGGGTCATACCCTTTGAAATGATCATATCCGATGTAATCGACCACCTCCGATTTCAACAAAATTTGGTATAATTGCTCATTTCGACCCCACATTCGATTTCCCAAAGTTTTGTACAGATTGATCAATCCCCCTTGCAGTGACGCTTCTCCAATTTTCTTAGATTTTCGAAAAAACTCATTTTTCATTACATGTCACAGCAAGAGGGATTGATCAATCAATACAAAACTTTGGGAAATTGAATGTGGGGTCAGAATAAGTAATTATACCAAATTTGGTTGAAATCGGTGGTGGTCGATTACAACGAATATGATCACTTGAGAGGGAATGACTCTATATAACATTGAAAATTGAATTTTGTAAAAAACCCAAGATAGAATATTTTAAGACCTTTTCTAAATTAATTGTTTTGACCAATACTAACATCCTGTGAAGAAAAATCTGAGGTGCATGAAAATTAAATAATAATTTCCTTCGGACATAGCGTGCTCCAGGGTCTGGAATTGAAGCTGATAGGTTGGCGTACACTTCAGATTCAAGATATAAATAAACTATAGTAACAAAAAATAATCTAACGGTGTCAGATTGCACGATCTCGGTGACCAATTGAAACGTGCATTTCGAGAAATTATCGTTTCACAGAACTTGCAATACGTTCAACGTAATAGTCACAGTATTATTATGCATATTACTTACTTACTTATTTAGGTGGCTTGCCTTACAAAGCCTGTTGAACAAAGTTTCTCCGTGTAACTCGGTTGCGGGCTACCGCTCTCCAATTCCTCGGATACCAAGTACTCTCCGCCAGATCTCGCTCCACCTGGTCTAACCATCTTGCTCGCTGCGCTCCTGGTCGTCTTGTTCCTACCGGATTTGAGGCGAACACCATCTTTGCAGGGTAGTTGTCCGGCATTCTTGCAACATGCCCTGCCCATCGTATCCGTCCAGTTTTAGCTACCTTCTGGATACTGGGTTCGCCATAGAGCTGTGCGAGTTCATAGTTCATTCTCCGCCTCCATACTCCGTTCTCCTGTACGCCACCGAAGATCGTTCTTAGCACTCGTCGTTCGAAAACTCCGAGCACTCGCAGGTCCTCCTTGAGCATTGTCCATGTTTCATGCCCGTAGAAAACAACCGGTCTAATAAGCGTCTTGTGCAGGGTGCACTTTGTACGGGGACTTGATCTGCTCGACCGCAATTGCTTGTGGAGCCCATAGTAAGCATGACTTCCGCTGATAATACGCCTCCGAATCTCACGGCTGGTATCATTGTCCGCCGTTACCAGTGAGCCAAGGTAGACAAATTCATCGACTACCACAAACTCATCGCCGTCGATCAATATACTACTGCCCAAGCGGTTCGGCCTCGGTTCCGCTTGCCAGTATGTACTTTGTTTTAGACGTATTTACCTTTAACCCAATCTTTTCTGCTTCGCGCTTTAGTCTGGTGTACTGTTCAGCCACCGCCACAGATGTTCTGCCGATTTGTTGAATATCGTGCCACGCGTGTTGATATCCGCTCGGTTCATAACACATTGTAGTCAAAGATGCCACACATAATTCTGTGTTTTTTGTTGGAAAAATCTGACAATCTGTACGGTGAGGAAAAATATCTGTGCAAAAATCTGTACAATGCAATACAACGAGAGTGAAAGAGATAGAGAGTCATTTTACTGACTATTTTCGGCTCTTTCACTCTCATGTAAAAGCTCGAAAATCTGTATTCTATGCATACAGATTCTGTACAGGCGATTTCTTTCAAATATCTGTTAAACACAGAATAATCTGTGCATATGGCAACCCTGCTTGTAGCGCTATGTTGAACAGCAGGCATGAAAGACCATCACCTTGACGAAGCCCTCTGTGTGATTCGAATGAACTTGACAATCCACCCGAAATCCGAACACCGCACTGTGTACCATCCATCGTAGATTCAATCAGTTTGATAAGCTTCCTGGGGAAGCTGTTCTCGTCCATGATTTTCCACAGCTCTTTTCGGTCGATGGAATCATATGCGGTCTTACCGCGGCTGAACTCTTGTTTGTAAATCATTCTGGCAACCAATTACCGAAAGTGAAGTTTGTCGCAACATAGCTAGCATAAAAGTTTGTTTACGATCGGTATGTAAATACGGAAAGTGATTGTGCAATTTCATTCAGATCGTTGCTCAAACTGTAGAAAAATTAGAAATTATAGTCTGAAGTTTTTGGAGCGTCTTAGTAGAATACGAAACCTAAAAATAAAAAAAAATAAGAAAACTTATCCAATTTAATTCTACTATGTGTATTTTATTCAATGACAGATACGTATTACACTGAGGAAGCCTGCAAGTCGTAGGCGAAATACGTATCTGTCATTGAATAAAATACACATAGTAGAATTAAATTGGATAAGTTTTATTTTTTATTTTTAGGCTTTTTAAAAATTATAGTGTTTCTGTTGAGGTCAGTAGGTGATATATTAGATGAAAATATCATTCTAGACTTGGAATCTGTAAGTAAAAATAGAAAAGAAGGGGAGGATAATCTTACCTGTATAAATACTTACCTGTAGGAAATCTGAAAACAGACGGAAAATTGGATACTGATCGCAAAACAGCTGCTAACAAATCGTAGGAGATATCGTGAGTACAGTGAATTTAAAGCGAAGATCAGTAATAGAAAAAGTAATTTAACAGGGAAAACAGTGAAAAGTAGGAGAGTGGAGAAAATCTAGCTGATAGTGATTCGTAAGCGTGGGAGGAAATTGAAAAGTAAGAATGTAAAATGGTATTAAGCATCTATCCTAATTAATAAAATTAATTAGTTTTAGTTGTCACAAAAAGTGATGCTGAGAATTTATTTGCTCGTTTGGGCACCCGAACATGCGGCTTTGAAGTAAACGAACAAATGATGCATGGGAACTCTGTATTCACGGCCCTTTTGGAGGATCTGCCGCAGTGTAAATACTTGATTGGTTCTTAGGATTGGATAGGTTCCCTCAAATCAGTTCGCTATTGGTGATAGTCGGCGGAAAATGATTTGGTACAGCACTTTATAAGCGGCATTGAGAACGGTGATCGCTCGATAGTTCTCACAGTCCAACTTGTCGCCCTTTTTATAGATCGGGCAGATAACCCCATCTTTCCACTCCTCCGGTAGCTGTTCCGTATCCCAAATTCTAACAATTAGTCGGTGCAGACAAACTGCCAGCTTTTCTGGTCCCATTTTAATAAGCTCCGCTCCGATGCCATCTTTTCCAGCTGACTTGTTCTTTAGCTGCATGATGGCCTCCTTAACTTCGCCTATCGTTGGGGCTGTCACCTCTTCCCCGTTTGTTGCACCGTCGAAATCGCTTTCCCCGCCGCCAAGGTTCTCCGCCTGGGCGCCATTCAGGTGTTCGTCGAAGTGCTGCTTCCACCAATCGGTCACCTCACGATCGTCCGTCAGAATACTGCCAGTCTTATCCCTACACATTTCGGCTCGCGGCACAAAGCCTTTGCGGGATCCGTTCAGTTTCTGGTAGAACTTTCGCGTTTCCTGAGAACGATGCAGCTGCTCCAACTCTGCATATTCCTGCTCTTCAGGTAGCGCTTTTTCTCCCGAAAGATTTGGTTTCGCCGCATCTTCTTCTGTTTGTGTCTTTCCACGTTCTGACGTGTGGCACTGCGCATCTTGGCCGCCAGCGCAGCGTTCTCCTCATCCATCACCCTCCTACATTTATCGTCAAACCAATCTTTCCGCTGATTCCGTGCCACATGCCCGATGGAGCTCTCCGCTACACTGCTGATGGCTGTTTTGATAGTGTTCCAACAGTTCTCGAGAGGGGCTTCGTCCAGCTCGTCCTCTTCCGGCAGCGCAGCTTCGAGTGAATGCGCGTAATTTGCGGCGACGTCTGGCTGTTTCAGCCGCGCGAGATCTAACCGAGGCTGGCGTCGGTACCGAATGTTGTTCACAACGGAGAGTCTTGGGCGCATCTTAACCATCACTAGGTAGTGGCCCGAGTCAACGTTAGCGCTTCGATAGGATCTGACGTCGATAATGTTTAAGAAGTGCCGACTGTCGATCAAAACGTAGTCGATTTGTGATCCTGTCTGATTTGGTGACTTCCAGGTGTACTTATGATGGATTCTGTGCTGGAAAATGGTACTACGTACGGCCGTATTCTTGGAGACGGCAAAGTCGATAAGTCTTAGGCCCATTTCATTGGTCCGCTGGTGTGCACTGAACCTTCCAATCACCGGTTTGTATTCCTCCTCCTGGCCGACCTGAGCATTGAAATCCCCGATGACAATCTTGATATCATGTTTTGGGCAGCGGTCGTATTCACTCTCCAACTGCGCGTAGAATTCATCCTTGTCGTCATCGGTACTTCTGAGGTGAGGGCTGTGCACGTTGATGATGCTTATATTGAAAAATCGGCCCTTGATTCTCAACCTGCACATTCGAGGATTGATTGGCCACCATCCAATCACCCGTTTCCGCATCTCGCCCATCACTATGAAAGCTGTACCCAGCTCGTGTGTGTTGCCGCAGCTTTGGTAGATGGTATGTCCATCTCTGAACGTACGTATCGTTGAGCTCTTCCAGCACACCTCCTGCAGCGCTACGACGTCGAACTTGCGGCTCTTCAATACGTCGGAGAGCACTCGAGTGCTCCCTTGGAAGTTGAGAGATCGGCAGTTCCACGTCCCGGGTCTATTCCGATTGTTTCAGTAAGAATTTCCTTGTTCTTCGTTCCGTGCTTTAGTATTTTTCGGACTGACGGCTTGCAAAGCCTGCTACACCAACCCTCTGTTTCGCCGGAGGGCCAACCAAGCTCGAAAGAGCACTCCTTTCCTGTCAGCATTCGACCTTGGCTTCCACTGAGGTTGGTTACCCGATCTCCACCAAAGTTGCTCGTATCCCGGCTTGTACCACGAGGAGGTAGGAATAGGAGTTGCTGAATAAGAGCCTATGAACCACTGTAGGGTCTATATAATACCTACACGTGCACAAGGCACCGACGGTACGCATTATTCAGCCGTTTACCAGCCTTCGGGAACTGTGTTGCGCATTGTCCAGCTGTTCACGAAACCGATCATGTTTCAAATTAATCTGTAATAATGAAAGGTGTTCTTAACTATTTTCTAAGAAATTGAGGAATGCGAATCAGAGTTGTAAATGATAACCCAGATTAATTGATTATAATTATCTGTTTAGTTAAAAGTTGTGCGTTAATTGACAAATATTTTATGTTTAGAACATGTTCTTAAAGCCAATCAACGTATATCGTTTGTCAGTAGGTGTGTAGTTTCTTGCAGTGTTGTGAAGCCCACACTCTTCTTCTTCTTCTTCAGCAGCATACAGCTGGGGTGGCTCGTGCTGTTTCAAGCACTCGTCTCCATTCAACTCGGTCTTGGGCCACTCGTCGCCAATTTCCTAGTCGTCTCAGAAGTCGCAAATCGCTTTCGACGTGGTCGAGCCATCGTGCATGTTGGGCCCCCTTGTTCCTGGTGCCGGTGGGGTTGTTGAAGAGGACTATTTTCGTCGTACTGTCGTCCGGCATCCTTACGACGTGTCCGGCCCACCGTAGCCTGCTAACTTTCGCTAGATGTACGATGGGAGTCTCCCCAAGCAGTGCCTGTAGCTCGTGATTCATACGCCTCCGCCACTCTCCGCTTTCAGTTTGTACTCCGCCAAATATCGTCCGCAGCACTTTCCGCTCAAACATGGCAAGGGCGCGTATGTCCTCCGTAAGCAGCGTCACGGCTTCAAGTCCATAAAGAACTACCGGTCTAATAATGGTTTTGTACATTGTTAGCTTCGTGCGGCGGCGTATGCTTCCTGATCGTATGGTTTTACGAAGGGCAAAGTAGGCCCGATTTCCTGCTTGGATGCGCCGCTGGATCTCCTTACTAGTGTTGTTGTCCGCGGTCACCAGCGATCCCAAATACACGAACTCCTCTACCACTTCTAGTTCGTCGCCGTCAACGGTTACCGTCCGTGGGAGGCGCGCATTTGTTTCCTTTGAGCCTCTTCCTTTCATGTATTTGGTCTTCGACGCATTTATTTTTAGCCCAATTCTCCTAGACTCCGCTTTCAGTCTGGCGTAGATTGCCTCCGCCGTCGCAAAGTTCCTGGCAATGATATCGAAGTCATCTGCAAAGCCTAGAAGTTGGCTACTCTTGGTAAAAATCGTGCCTCTCGTTTCGATGCCCGCTCGTCGGATCACCCCCTCAAGAGCGATGTTGAACAGCATGCAGGATAGACCGTCACCTTGTCTCAACCCTCGTCGCGTCTCGAAGGGACTCGAGAGTGTGCCAGAGATGCGTACGAAACACATCACTCGATCCAATGTAGCTCTGATCAGTCGCGTCAGTTTGTCCGGAAAACCGTATTCGTGCATTATCTGCCATAGCTTGTCTCGATCGACTGTATCGTATGCTGCTTTGAAATCAATAAAGATGTGATGCGTGGGCACGTTGTACTCCCGACATTTCTGCAAGATCTGTCGGATAGTAAAAATTTGGTCCGCAGTTGCGCGAGCCCCCATGAAACCCGCCTGATAATTCCCTACGAAACCTTGCGCTATCGGTGACAGCCGGCGTAACAGGATCTGGGAGAGTACCTTGTAGGCGGCGTTTACCAGCGTAATACCACGATAGTTGCAGCAGTCTAGCCGATCACCCTTTTTGTAGATGGGACAAACCACTCCTTCCATCCATTCCTCCGGTAGCTTTTCCTCCTCCCAAATCCTCGAAAAAACCTAGTGTAGAGCCTTTGCTAGCGTTTCTCCGCCATGTTTATAAAGCTCTGCCGGTAGGCGGTCCTTCCCAGCGCCTTTATTGGTCTTCAGCAGCCTGATGTCTCGTTTGACTTCTTGGAGATCAGGTGCTATCTTCCACATCACTATCTTCCATGGACGCTCCTAGGTTAATTTCCGTTCCGCCTCCTTCTGCGACTTCGCCATTGAGGTGTTCATCGAAGAACTGCTTCCACCTGTCGACCACCTCGCGCTCGTTTGTAATTAGATTCTCTCCCTCGTCCCTACACATGTCAGGTTTCGGTGTGTAGCCCTTCCGAGTTTGGTTCAGCTTCTCATAAAACTTGCGCGTGTCATTAGCTCGGAATAGTTGCTCTAATTCTTCACGATCTCTGTCCTCCTTTTGGCGCTTTTTTATCCTCAGGATCGTGGTCAACTGGTTCCTAGCTCGTCGGTATTTGGCCGGGTTCTCTCTAGTGGCAATACTTAGATAATTTTTCCAAGCACTTTTTTTCTCCTCCACCGCTTGTTGGAATTTCCCATCAAACCAATCATTTTGTGTACTTAGAGGCTCAATACCTAGTGCCGCGGTAGCGGCCTCTCCGATGGCCGAGCGTATTCTGCCCCAACCGTCTTCGAGGTTTGAAGCACCTAACTCCTCGGAAGAAGGCAGTGCCTCATTCAGTACTCGCGCGTAGTTCTCGGCAGCTTGTGGGTTATCTAGCTGCCTGATGTTCAGCCGAGGAGGACGGCTTTGACGTGTCCGGTATACGGTGGAAAGCTTTGAGCGCACATGTACTGCTACTAGGTAATGGTCAGAATCAATATCCGCACCCCGACGGGAGCGTACGTTCGTGATGTTAGAGAAGAATCGGCCCTCTATGAGAACGTGGTCAATTTGGTTCATTGTACGTTGGTCAGGTGATCTCCAGGTGGCTTTGTGGATATCCTTGCGCGGGAAAAAGGTGGTACGGATCACCAGGCCTCGGGAAGCTGCGAAGTTTATACATCGTTGGCCGTTATCGTTTGTGTCGGTGTGCAGGCTATGGGGTCCTACCACCGGTCTATACATTTCTTCCCTACCGACCTGGGCGTTCATATCCCCGATGACGATCTTGATGTCCCGTGACGAGCAGCTGTCGTACGTTGCCTCCAGCCTCGCGTAGAACGCTTCTTTCTCATCGTCGGGTCTACCTTCGTGCGGGCAGTGCACGTTAATGATGCTATAATTGAAGAAACGGCCCTTTATTTTCAATACACACATTCTCTCGTTGATCGCCTTCCAATCAATCACGCGATCCTGCATTCCGCCCAGCACTACATAGCCCGTTCCCAGTTCGTTGGTAGCGCCACCGCTCTGGTAAAACTGGGCCTTTCCGCCACGGATCTTCCATACCTTCTCTCCTTTGCGACAGACTTCCTGCAGAGCTACGATGCCGAGTTTGCGGGGTTCCAGCTGTTCAATCAGCACCCGGTCGCAACCTGCGAAATTTAGCGATCTGCAGTTCCAAATCCCGAGTCTCCATTCGTCATCTTTATTCCGTCGCCTAGGTCGATGCCGAATATTCCGCTCTGTATATGCTTGAATGTTGTTAGTTTATGTTTATTTTAGGTGTGTAGCCGTACTGGGGCAACACTACCGAGTCTCGTGATGGGGCTGTCATCTTATAGTGCCGAGACTCACTATACCTCCTTCCCGGTTAGTATACGACCTTAGTTTCCACCGGACCCGAAGCCCACACTCGTGTGGTCTAATTTTGTCACACACGCGCACTCGTTCTAACGGACACGCCGGCATAAGCATTCCTTTTGGACTCTCGTTCTTATTTATTCGTGGACTGCGACAAGTTTTTGCTAGTGTGTATTTAGCTAACAGTCACGGCCGTTGCTTTCGTTCGTAATTGTAGCCCGAGCAGCTGATACCAATCACCCGCGGTGGCTCGCACTAGTTATTGCTCGTGAAGAAGAAAAGAAAAAATGATGCAAAATCTATATCCCAGTGCGCCACTAGCCCTCGCGGGCAGCTGGTTGCTCACGAATTGTTTGACTCACGAGTGGGCTATGCAGAAAGATGATGTTGAGGCTGAACGTTCGCGAGTGTGTAGGGAGCAAAATGCACACAGCAACTGTTTGTCTTACACTTGTGTGAGTAGCGTAAGCGTTGAATGCTATTCTTCCCATACTCGCTCCTGTGAGAGTAGCCATTGTTGGCTTCTCGGTCGATTTGCAACATTGGTTTTCAGCCAGTTATCTAAAGCTACCGACTGCTACAAGTCACGCAAAAATCTTCAAATGCGCCAATCACCAAAGGAATTGGGATTGTAACTTGGTGATTCAACTCGTTCGGGAACTACAAATTTTTAGAAACTTAGAAATATGATATGATATGATATGCAGGGCATTGGCATTTCGAAAATTTAATCTCGACCTCATCTAACAAACATTGCGAGTTGTCAGATTGTATCTACATTTTTAGTTCCACGTCAACCCAGCGTTTGTGTCATTAGGCAGCGACCTTCATACTTTTTAATTCACGGCTCACATCGTTGTCACATGTCACTATCATACCAAGATAAGCAAATTCATCGACCACTTCAAGTATCCCCAACTATCATCACCGCAGTTCCAACAGCTGAAGGGCTACCGCGCTCTTTACCAGCCACCATATACTTCATTTTGGCAAAGGTTATGATAAGCCTTATCCTCGCAGCTACCTTATTAAGATGCATGTACGCCTCTTCCACAGCTTTGCATACGGTTGACATCGATGGTATCGATGTCGGCCGTGAACCTTAGGAGCACGTGAGATTTTGTGAGGTTGACGTCACTTGTTAATAACTTTACGAAGCATGTTTACCTTTTGTATTCATGAAATGTAGGTGTCCATATTAGTTTACAAATACAGTTATACAGTAATGGGAAATAGTCGGAAGTTTGAACCTCGAATGTTCGAAGTTCGAAAAAACTAGAGAAATTTGTCGAAAATTACTCTAAATTGGAAACATCGTACCGCGTTACATTAAAAAAACGACGAGTTCGTGAGCTAAAAATAACAGGTAAAAACGTTTAAAAATTTCTCGTTCTAAATTGGGGTCTTCGGACAATAGCCTTATTGATGTGTATTACATCCAGCTATTGTATAATAGGTTCCAAGGTCTAGCTGATGTGCTCGAGCTTTGAAAAATTTTCTTTACTCAAATCCTCTTGTTTTCTTTCACCAGATTGCATTGCAGTGACCTACTTTGTACTCCGATCAAAACTTCGCCGACTTTTGTCCAAATTATTTTTTGGCAATAGCACAGTCACATTTCAATCATTCCGAGATTAAACACACATCCCATGATTCAATGTTCCAACAGATTCCCTTTCAAATTAACCCATTTGTCGTTCACACGTAGCGATTAAAAATTCAGCGAATGCGCTCATTCTTCAATTTTCGCATATCGAACCGTGGCCTGGCCGTCTGTGTTGCGGTGTAGTCTGCCTGGCACGGCTCCAGCTGTTTGCTATATACCTATATACCTACGAATACTGCACTGCTGCTGACGATGCTGGTGCTGATGATGATGCTGGTCTATTCGACAATAATAATTGAGACACCCGTTTGGGCTAATTTTACCGTGCCGAGCCGGTTTTTCGAAGTGGAGCAGCGGCAGCAGCAGCTAAATTTTGCACCAAACGACAGCTTGCGTCTAGTGAGCGGGGTCCGGACGACCAACCGTAACCGTAGCCTTCAGATTGAGCGCATAAAAGCTGAAAATCTGAGCTAATCCAATTGATTTGAATTCGGGGAGAATGTCATGCCGGTTTCTATGTCTTTGTTTTCTTTTTTAATAATTTCGTTGGAGCTACGCTAGGGCAATGATTAATGAGCTGCTATACAGTAAATGGATTTTATGAGTCATACAGTAACGAGCAAAACGTAATTTTCATAGATTTTGGTTTGCTGATATGTTTGAGCAACTTAATCTAAAATATTCTGCTGCTTCCATGATTATTACGCAAATGCGTTGATTATAGTAGCCAGTACAACTGCAGAGTTGGTTACTTCAATTATATGTAAAACTATGACTGAACTATCGCCAACATCTGTTGTACTTCGTAGCGAAATTGTGTTAACCTGAATGCAATTAACATGTTGACCGATCCCAGTGCCCGAATGCCATTGCTTTTACAAACCATGGTTACAAATTGGTACCACTCAACACACTTCTTTGGTCGGTGCAATTAAAAATTGATAATGGAAGTGCTTGAATAACGCTTTTCAAGCAGCAGCCGCTCAGGAAAAATTCGTACCGCTCGAGCTCCGCACGTTCATCTGATTATGATGCGGTAATCGAATTATGCCCATGTTTTTGTATTTGAACCTATCTTTCATGTATTCACCGGACAGCAGCAGAAGGTGATTTATTTTTTGGCACAATTCATCATCGGTGGCGGCGTATCTGCATAAACCGAATGCATGTTTGCGTTGCGTTGTGGTCGGATCCCTTACAGCTGGGTGGCTAGCGGTGATCTACCAGAAACCAACCAGGGCTGTGTAATTATGTATAATTATGTAACGGAAACCTACCGAATTTTGGATAGAAATTAGCCAAAGCATGTAAAGTTTTTATGCAACCCCCCTTTGCCCCCGAATGAGACGGTGGATGGTGTGGTACACCCACCGCAATTTCTTAGCTGAATTTTGGCGTATCATAAGCTTCAAATCTGCCAAAAATCTACTACCTAAATTGATTGAAGAAAACCTGAGCAATTGCGGTGGGAGTGCAGTACTATTTATCGCTTTATTCGGAGGATTGTTGTAATGTTGTTGTAATGTTGTGAAACAAATATATTTTCGCACGTCCTATAGATTTCCGAAGTTAAATTTTACACTGAAATCAATGCATCATTTACGTGATTTGACCTTCTACTTGAGCAATTTACCTCTGCATGACTCAAACATTCAAACTACGGTTCAACTCGAATCTTTCATTAATCTGATGAATCCAATTTGTCAACCGAGTAACAAATTCATCATGCATTCGCAGCTGACGTTTGCAACTCTGAAGCACTGAAGATGAAAATCGCTTCCTCTATCGTTCGGTTGGCTTTGATGACCTCACCAGCAGCAGGTCAAGTTGCCTGCACCGAGCGATAGCTTTTGATCATGTTGAGCCTTTTATTTACATACCACTTTAAAAAAAATCATCACTTTTCCTGTTATCTCTCCATCTTGTGCTTCACAGATCTAGCAAAGCGGAGAAAAATGCCGACGGCTTACAGGAAGTGGAACGAGAGGTCGATCGATACAAGGACATTCTGCAGAATTTAAATAAGCGGATAGCGAGCACGGTGTCGGCTGGCCAGCCGCAGGATGTCGCGACCAAGGAGAAACGGGTACGCAAGGTGGCTGAATTTCAGCTCGGTCAGCTGATGGAGGAATCAGCCAAAGATTTACCTCTAGGATTGCTGCGGGATGTGTTGGACAAATGCGGTAATTAATAGACACGTAGTGGGTGACTAGTAAACCCAACTAATCTGTCTGTTATTCTGTCTGTTTGTAGCCCGACTGGAAAAGACAGTCGCTTCTGAGATCATTAACAACGAGATGAACGTGGAGAATTCGGTTAGTAAAAATCTCAACGACATCATCGAGCGGCACCTAGCCACCATCCAGAAGCAGAAGCGGATCGTTGGAAAGTGTCATCAGGAGTACGAGGCGACCAGGCAAAAGTATGATGTAAGTCGCTGATTTCATGCTTGCGGTGCCGCAACTCTGGTATAATTATACACACATTTAATGAAACGATGGTGGGTTTGGGATGTGTCATTGTTTATTAATATTGAACCTGCTGATAGCGATTCATTTCTTGCTTTGCTGTCGGCTGTCTTTTTGCATTCGATGTGCTTTTCTATTATCATGACTGAGTGATAAGGTTGATTCGGTTGTTCAAAGCAAATTTTCTGGTTTGTTTACACACAAATTCGAAAACTGTTTTTTATTATGTTGACAAGAAAATTAGTTATTAAATATTTTCATCATAAACTTATTTTTTTCTTGTAGTCTGCTCAGCGGAATAGTGATCAGTTCGGTAATCAAACCAAGCTAACCCAGCTGAAAGATGACCTGGAGGAATTGCACAACAAGCTCGAGAAGGAGCGGGATCTGTACGAGTCGTACATGTACGAACTACTGGCAGAGGAGGAGAATATCGCAAACTACGTCAAGGAATACGTGAAACACCAGGAATTGTACTATACTTCGGCTCTGCGGGAGATCCAAAGTACCATCAACAGTATGGATGGATTATTTCGTAATAGCTTTATTTTTTAAAGTAGTTATCCTTCAACTAACCACAGTTGTATTTTAGGGCGGAACAATAAACAAATCTTTCACACACCCCTGCGAGAGCATTTAAAAGCGACAGATCGCAAAATTGCCTACGTCATCGAGCTGTGTGTATGTTGTCTGCTAGAGAAAGGCCTCTACGAAGAAGGTCTGCTGAGGGTCGGCTGTGGTGAGTGTTCTATGTTACCTCTATAGACATAAAGTAACTATATAAGTATGTACTGCGAAAAGTGTCATGACCGTAAAGTTTTGACTGAAATTGATATATAACTTCTCTAGCTGCCAGTGCCAGTGCCAGGCTGGGTGATGCGAAAAGTATTTATAGACGATGGTGATCGATGTTCCCGGCTGGTGTACAATCGCATAGCCTATGGCTATCGGTATTATAAGCAATAAATGTTTATCTCTTTGCTAGCTGGCAACATGAGCTTTGAAGAACTAGATTTGAGCGTATATTGCTGTGAAAGCAGTGGGATGTTTATGACGAACCACTGATACGATTCAGCAAAATTAACTTGATTTACTTGCTGGATAGACACAATCGAAAACAAACTTCTCAGTAGCAGTAACATTTATAAAAGATCGTTTCCACCTGAAAACGTTTTGAAAACGACTTCTTCAAATATCATTTAAATTGGAAATCGGAATGTTTATATAACTGAAATGTTGTGAAAAAGATTACAGCTCCTTAAAACACCTAAAAAAGAGGGTCTTTGGTATGCACACCATGAAAACAATTTTTGGGTCGAAATCTTGAAAAAGGCAGGCTGAGCCCCAACCAAAAACATGGATCTAAAATTTTGAATGAAATCCGAGTATTTTTAAATTTCGTTACTACTTTTATGCATGAAACTATGTCTTACGGCAGTGTGTCATTCCATTATTCAGATTTAGGTGTGCATCATGAAATGAAGAAAGATTTTGACCGGTAATAACCAGTTCTAAACGGTTAAACAGTAAAAACCAGCGAAAAATTTCTTGGCCGAATTTCCCTACACATTTACAGTATGATCGTCTTATTTCCCAGCTTAAGACGACATTAAGACACACAAGCAGCTGGAATTTCGATTATTTCCATTTTCGAATAAAATGACAGAGTTTCCCCGTTCCAGCGGGATGGTGGTTATTATTAAGATGGGTCAGCTTTGAGCGTTTCGGCTGGAATACAGTCTATCCCAGGCGCTTTATTGGATTTCATACTTTTGATCGCTGCTACAATTTCATCCAGCGATGGCACCTCCGAGTTGACGCGATTATTTCGACGGACTGTAGACGTCTTACGCTACTGCTCTCCGCTCGTCGATCTCCCTCCAAGTGTCATCCGAGATCCACTCCCTCCGCCCGCTGCGCGCAACCGCTCTCGAATTCCTCGGACAGCGCGTACTCTCCGCCAGATTTCGCTCCACCTAGCCTAACTATCTTGATCGCTGCGCTCCTGGCCGTCTTCTTCGTACCGGATTTAAGGTAAATCCTTGGAAGTAGTCCGGCTTCTTGCAACATGCCCTGCCCATCGTACCCGTCCAGCTTTAGGCATTTTTTGGACACTAGGTTCGCTATAGAGCTGTGCGAATTGATGGTTCACCCTCCGCTTCCATATTCCGTTTTCCTGTACACCACCGAAGATCGTTCTTAGCATTCGTCTGTCGAAATTCCGAGCACTCGCAGGTCCTCCTCGAGCATTGTCTATGTTTCATGCCCGTAAAGAACAACTGGTCTAGTAAGCGTCTTGTACAGGGTACACTTTGTAGGGTGGCTTAGTCTGCTCGACCGCAATTGCTTGTGAAGTCCATAGTAAGCACGACTTCCGCTAATAATACGCCTCAGAATCTCACGGCTGGTATCATTGTCCATCGTTACCAGTGAGCCAAGGTTGACAAATCCGTCGACTACCTGATACTCATCGCTGTCGATCATTATACTACTGCACAAGCGGCGTCGGTCGACCTCGGTTCCGCTGACCAGCATGTTCTTTGTTTTTGACGTATTTACCTTTAACCCAATCTTTTCTGCTTCGCGCTTTAGTCTGGTCTAATGTTCAGCCACCACTGCAGATGTACTGCTGCACGATAATACCTTGTAGCGCTATGTTGAACTGCAGGCCTGACCTGCAGACCCTCTGTGTGATACGAATTAATTTGACAATCCACCCGAAATCCGAACACAGAACTGTGTACCATTCATCGTAGATTAAATCAGTTGGATGAGCTTTTTGGGGAAGCTGTTCTCCTGTGTGATTTTCCATAGCTCTTTCCGATCGATGGTATCATATGCGGCTTTGAGGTCAACAAACAAATAGTGCGTGTGAACTCTTTATTAACGGCCGTTCTAGAGGATCTGCCGCAGTGTAAATATTTGTTTCATTGTAGACTGACCTTCGACGAAGTCGGCTTGATAGGTTCCCACAACTCTGTTCGCAGTGATAGTCGGCGGAAAATAATTTGGGCCAGCACTTTATTGCCGACTTGAGATCGGTACTTACTTACTTAGTTGGCCTAACGTCTTACGACAAGTCATGCGCAGTATATTTTCTTCATCTGTTTCGGTCCATGGCAACTGGTTTCCAGTTCCGTGGGCACCCAGTGCTCGCCAGATCTCGCTCCACCTTGTCTTGCCACCTCGCTCGCTATGCCCCTCTTCGTCTTGTTCCCACCGGATTCGATGCGAAAACCATGCCGATAGCATCCACGTCGTCAGCAAAGCAGATAAATTGACGGGATTTATTGAAAATCGTGCCCCGCATTTCGATCGCCGCTCATCTTATCACATCTTCAAGCGCAATGTTGAATAGCAGGAAGGAAAGGCCATCTCCTTGTCGAAGTCCCCTACGAGATTCGAATGGGTCCGACAATCCACCCGAGATTCTCACACAGCACTGGATTTCATCCTTCCATCGTAGCCATGATAAGTCTAGTAAGCTTACCCGGAAAGCCGTTTTCGTCCAAAATTTTCCATAGCACTTGTCGGTTTACGCTATCGTGTGCGGCTTTGAAATCGAGAAACAGGTGGTGCGTGGGGACTCGGAATTCGCGGCACTTCTGAAGGATCTGCCGCAGGGTGAAGATTTGGTCCGTTGTAGACCGACCCTCGATTAAGCCGGCCTGGTAAATTCCCACAAATCTATTGGCTATTGGCGATAGTCGATGGAATATGACTTGGGACAGCACTTTGTAGGCGGCATTCAGAATAACAATCGCTCGGTAGTTCTCACAATCCAGCTTATCGCCTTTCTTGTAGATAGGGCAGATAGCCCCGTCTTTCCACTCTTCCGGTAATCGTTCCATATCCCAAATCTTGACAATCAGTTGATGCAAACAGCCGGCCAACCTGTCCGGGCCCATTTTAATAACTTCCGCTCCAATGCCATCCTTTCCCGCTGCTTTGTTGTTCTTCAGCCGCTGGATAGCCTCTTTCACTTCCCTTATCGATGGGGGTGGCACATCTTCGTTGCTTGCTACACCAATGTGGTCACTTCCTCCGCTTTCACGGTCTGCCGCCTGCACGTCATTCAGGTGTTCATCGTAGTGCTGCTTCCACCTTTCTATCACCGCACGGCCGTCAGTCAAGGTACCTTGAGAACGGTGGTCGCTTTATAGTTCTCGCAGTCCAACTTGTAGCAATTAACCGGTGCATATAAACGGGCAGCTTTTCCGGTCACATTTTAATACTATAATAGGGCAGGGCGAAAACTATTGGTGATTTGATTCGGTTGAATGCTATAACCTCGCATTTTCCAATTTATAAACGTATCCAAGAGAAGTTGGAGGCGATGACAATCCTCGATGCAACGAATCGTCAAGTAGATTTACAAATCGTCTGCATAAAGCAGTATGCAACCTTTTCAAGTGCTGAGGTAGCGTCGTTAACCTCCCAGTTGGCCTCGAGGTAAGACGCTGGTCTAATAAGCCAGTCGTATGTTCGAATCTCGGCTGGGAGAGGCTGTTAGAGTCAATAGGATCGTTGCACTGACCCCGCGCTGTCCTGTATCCTAACAGCTGTTTGCGAAGTCTGTCGTGTAAAAACAGAAGGCCAAATTTCGATAATGGAACTAGCACCTAGACTTTGCTTTGTAGCGTCATTAAAGAATAAAATTGACAAAATTGATCCGAAGTTACTGCCTTGCGGCACACCAGATTGATAAGGATGATACTTTCAAACCAAGTTTCACTTGTAAGTTCGTGTCGTACAAATACGAGTGTAACAATGTGACGCACTGTTGCGAAATACTCAGTCAGGATTGTTTATCGACAAACTTCGCAGCCGTCGGCAGACTTTGTGACACGGCCGGCTTCAAATGGCGCTTCCGCATAAAAATGTCCATGTTGGCCCGATTCCTTTTCACCGTTTGGTTGATGGCTCTGATTTCCCAGTGAGAAATAGTGAAGCCCTTTGCTCTTCCTCTTAAACTTCTGCTGCACTTTACGGTCGCGCAGCAACGATGCTCTCGCCTTTTCCAAAAAGGGAGAGTATGTTGCAAATGCCGGTTCGATTGTATCCGACGGATACGAAGTGCCTTACGATGTTGCACTTCTTCACTCCGCGATGGAGCTGTCAGTACGAACATTGCTTCGAGCGTAGTTGCTTGATCGTTATCGCTATTGTCGCTGCAAATCAACTGAAAACGCTGTTATTTTCTTCTGTACATACAGGGTTGTTACGTTTTGCGATGCATACTTGGATTCGCCATTCGCCATCGCATCAAATATCGTTAAAATAAGTACATTTTCAAATGCATGCGCTATCTGGGAGCATACACCACAAGCAGCTCGTAAGCGCAGAGCGAATAAGGAATTAAAAAAATCCTTCCATGCAAAGTGCTGTTTTCTGCGGTATAATGTACTCTAAAATGGGTGGTAGTTAAATACGCTCTGCTCGCTTATATCATACAATAATTACACCATTAGTTACTTAACCAACGGCCTGCTGTTGGTGCGATCAACCAGGACTTGCCGGATAATGAGCCTTTTGTTGACTTGATTTCTGAAATGAAAAACTACCAACAAGAAACAGGCTAGACTGAGTCAATATTGGTACAGTTCAAGCAGGGGAAACTAACGTATACTGAGAATAGCTCTTCGATTTAGTAGATGAATATAGCAGAATTCCGGTAGGACAATTATAGGAAATGAATAAAAGCAAGATGCGTACAAAGATCAAAAAGCTGTTCGAGACTTTCGTTTAGTCAGACTGTAATGACAGCAGTATGGATGTGAAGGAACGATTCGTGTACTCGTCACCAGATCTCACTCTTTCTGGTCTAACCATCTTGCTCACTGCGCTCTTGGTTATTTGTTCTTACCGCCCGGACAAACAAAAAAGATTCGTACACAGAGCCTCTGGGGATCCTCGCATAGGAATCGTGTGGAAGAGTTTTTTTAGAGATCCTTACGCTCATAAAAAATTTTCGAGAGTAGATCTTTTTCTATGATCTATGATTTCTATGATTCTATGATGAAAGTTGGACTTTCGAGCTCTTCTACTTCCTTCAGCGACCATGGAGTATGAGAGCAGTTTTCTTTCTCGTTCACACCTTATCCCGCTCTAAGGATACTACTCATAGCTATTCCCTTTGACTATTGTGAAAAGGCTATATATAAAATATTCAGATAATGACTTCATTGATAACTAAAGATAAAACGAAATCTTTTTTTCTTGTGGCATTTTATTGCTCAGCGACGGGTGTCTTGCTAATTTCTTTCATCATCACTTCACCTGCAAGTTCGATCCCTTGTAAATCAGATCCAGAATCTCAGAAACCTTGAACCGTTCTAATCCTTAAAACTAGCAATCTACTAGTGTTATGAGTAGTCATCATTGGACATTTTAACTAAGAAAATCCGAACAACTAAATATTAACAATCGTCCGTTTGCTTCCAGCATCTTCCAAACTGCGACGGATGATTTCCGCCATCAACGCGAACTACGTAACACCTCCGCTAGCGGATAAGTACGCCGATCCGCACGTGACGGCCGGTGTGCTCAAAAAATACCTCCGCAGCCTGCCGGATCCGCTGCTGACGTTCGAGTTCTATCAGGATTTTGTGATAGCCGCTCAGAAGCCGAGCGAAACACAGCGAAAAGCTGCAATTCTAAATATCATAAACCAGCTTCCGAAGGAGAATTATGACAACCTGCGATATCTCACCAAGTTCCTGTCGTATCTATCGGAGAAAAACCAGGAGAACAAAATGTCGCCACAGAATATTGCAATTGTGATGTCACCAAACTTGCTGTGGTCGCCCAACGAGAACGAAAACTATATCGATCAGGTTAATAGTACGGCAACTGTAAACACAATCGTTGAGGCATTGATCACTGACTGGGGCTTCTTCTTTGATGGCGATGTGAATTTCTATGTTAGTATGAGTAGAGATACCTTGTTTCCCGACAATGGTGGTTTCCCGGTTGACAAAGATCACCCGGTAAGGGCACCTGCCAATGATTATATGTCTAAATCAATGATCGCCACCATGGGCAGTCAAGATGAGATACGGTATTACAACAGTGGCGGAGGAGGAGGAGGAAACAGTGGGGGTGGAGGATCGAGTTCAAGCAATTCGCAGAAACCTTCGACGTCACATTCCCGCAGCAGCAGTCATGATACTAGTCTAATTCTAATCAACAGCAATGATCAACTCAGCAAGCACCGGAGTCAGTCGAACAGTTCCCTCTCGGATCATTCCAGTCCGCCCCACGAGAACAGTCCGAAACCTACGGTCCGACGAAAGCACAATAAGCAAGCGGCACCTACCCCACCTGATAATCATCACAAGGGTACGACCACCGCGAGCAGTAATCACAACACACGAGAGCACAATACAGCCAAGGTACCATCCAGCGCGGCTACTTATTTCAAGCAATTGAACAACAGCAGCAATAACAAAAACAATGGAATGGGCCGCGCTCGCAATGACGAGGGTTTTCAATCGTTACAGCATCACGCATACAAACAAGCCCAACAGGACTACGTCAGCGAACGACAACCGATAATGACGCGGGCCGAAAGTCACGACGATCTGCTGAAGCTCAAGTCACCCGCTGCTAGTGGCGTCCCCGGGGCGGAGAAAATTCCTCCTCCCCGGCCGGCTGCAGTCAGTATCGGTGAAACCCAAACGCTGAACCGCGCCAAAGGAATGCACGACCTGCACCACCAAAACAGCAAATTACCAAATGCTCCCAATTGTGATAGTACTAGCAGTATAGGGTATGTTGATGGTTATGATGTTTAGGAAGTTAGCAATGCTTTTTAAAATTGGTATTTTGTTTCGTTTCAGTAATAAGGAGAATAAGGATAGCCACAACAGGCAAGTGTGTCCACTTCCGGTCAAACCGGTGGCATTACCGAGAACGACGTTGGTAGCAGCAAAGACACCGACACCAACTGGACCAGGTCCAAACGGACACGGTGCAGAAGACGACAATGGGTTTATGACGGTGGTTCGTGAAAAACCGGTCATCCCGGAACGACCCGCTATTCTGCTAAGACCTCAAAGCTTTAAGGGTTCCATTCCGGAGATATCCAAAGTTAGTGAGGGCACCAATACCCTGATTAGTTCTACGAACTCGTTGAAAAAGGCACAAAGTTTTCGGGGCGAAACGAGCAGCGGTGCAGGCAAAGAGGCCGGTTCGACTGTACTGGAGCGAACACAAATTTACAACATCGACAAGCAACAGGTGGCCATCATCGATGTTGCGGAAAAACACTCTTCTGGAGAGGAGAAAACTAAAAAAGACAAAACCGTGCCGATCAGCTTGGCACCGGTAGCAACCGTTCCGGAAGGTATCCCCCCTCTGGCGATGATGGAATCAACGGGTTCCCTTGGAAGTGATTTTCAATCACCAACCAATCCGGTTGGTCCCGCCGAAGCAAACAGCGAAGCGACGACAGTAGATGCCGCAGGAAGCAGTTCCTCCGCAACGTCATCAACAGCGGCTGCTTCTAGTACTACCACAACAACAACTACTACTACTAGTCTTCAGCACGTGCCCCAATCACCACGTGGTTTCGATCAGGCCAAAATCAAGCGGCCGCAAGTTCCTGCACCGCCACCGCCGGTTGGGCGACCAAAATCGTCCGACTCGACGGATTTATAACAGTGTGAGTTGCTGATATAATAATCGATAAAAAAGGGAGTATTTATATAGAAGAAGAAAAAAGATAGGCAGGAAAAACTAGATGCAGAACGAACAGCGGAGCGGAGAAGGTAGCCAAAATTCTGTGCTTGTGAGCGTTTCCTGGATTGCCAATTTACAATCAAGAGAGGTGTATCACGCAGGATTCTGCAGTGCATTTTTTGTAACTTTCGTGCATTTTAACTGCAATTTTCTAAATGGTCTTTCTTGAGTGACAGAAATATTTATTCTTTTTGTTTCAAGCATTTGTTGGGAGAAAGTGATGGTATAATTCCGAACAGTTTGGTTGACTATTTTACTGCAACTTCCGTTACTACAATTAGTACTTTATCAGTTAGTACCTTTATTAGTACCTTTATGTGCAGCAATAGCTGCAAATTGCAAACAATTCTATCAATAATATTGGGACATTAGTCTTCAAGAAATGACATCGTCATCGTCGGCTGTATAGAGTCGAGGTGGCTCGTGCTTTGTCAGCAGTTCTCTCATTCAACTCGATCGTGGGCCGCTTCCTGGATCCCGTCGCCAACTTCCTGGACATCTCTAAAGTCGCAAGTCGCTTTCGACCAGGTCGAATCACTTTTTAAGTGGAGCCCCTCTGTTCCTAGTACCGGTAAGAAATCGTTTTCGTCGCACTATCGTCCGGCATCCTTTTGACGTGTCCGGCATCCTTATGACGTGTCCTGCCCACGGTAGCCTACCGACTTACGTCAAAGGGTACGATTGGAATCTCTCCAAGTAGTGCGTGTAGTTCGTGATTCTTACGCCTCTGTTACTCTCTGCTTTCAGTTGGTGCTCCGTCAAATATCGTCCACAGTACCATCCGCTCGAACATGGTAAAGGCGCGTATGTTCTTCGTGAGCAGCGTCATAGTTTTAAGTCCAAATCCAGGAACTACCGCTCTAATGAGCTGCCGTAAATCGCATAACAGCTCCATTTATATAGGAAACTCCATAGAAAATTTGACTATTATGCGATTCACGGCAGTGAGGGTTTTGCACATTGTCAGCTTCGTACGGTGGTGTATGTTTCTTGATCGTAGCGTTATGTGAAGGAGAAAGTAAGGCCGATTTACAGCTTGAATCTGCTTCTGTCGGGCACCAGGATCCCAAATACACATACTTATCTTTTACTTTTAGTTCGTCGCTATTAACACCTACCGCCCGCGGGAGGCGCGCGTTTGTCTCCTTTGAGTCTCTTCCTTTCAGGTAGGGAAGATTATTATAACTGGTTTCGATCAACTGCATCATATGCTGCCTTGAAACCAATAAAGATGTGACGCGTGATCATATTGTACTCCCGACATTTCTGCAAGACCTGTAGGATGATAAAACATGATCTCTCGTTTGACCTTCAAGTACTGGGGCACTCGTAAGTTCTAAGGCATTCCTAAGTTATCCTCCGTTTCGTTACCTTCTGCAACGTCGCCAAAACGTTGGTTACTCCTCAGGATCGTGATCAATTGGTTCCTTGCTCGTCGGTATTCGCCCAAGTTGTCCCTAGTGCGAATGCCCAGGTAACTTTTGAGGCCCTTTTTTCTCTTCCCCACATTTTGGCATTCCTCAGCAACCCAATTGTTTCGTATAATCCGGGGCTTTTCACCTAGCGGCCTCTCCAATAGCCCAATATATTCTACCCCAACCGTTCTCGAGAGTTGTAGCACCCAAGTCCTCGGAAAAGACAGTTCTTCATCAAGTATTCGTGCGTAGTTTTAGGCAGATTGCGGGTTATAATGTCCGCTGTCTAATGTTCGGCGGAGGAAATTATTGTCCCCCGAACAGTATTAAGGAGTTTTATAAGTGCTTTTAATTTATAGACAATGTCAAACCAGTTTGGTTGACTTTTATCAGGTGTGTTTCGTCGTATTTCCTATCGTATTTTTATCATTCAATTGTATTCAATTCGATTCAAGAATTTTTCAGGAATACTTCATCATGCATTTATTTAAGTGTGCATTTTGTTTATCATTACCATATTTTCTTGTTTCTAATTAAATGGCTTCATTTAAATTGGCCTTTCATGTTCTTACAAAGAGAAACTTTGAATTCCTAGCAGGATCATCTCGCTACTTCAAGTATTTATTCAAAGGTTACTGGCAGAATCAAGATAGAAAATAATTTTCTCTTTCACCGAAGCAGTATTCAAGGTCCGCTCTGCTCCGATAACATAACCTTTATCACGGAGCACAATATTTACCTACCAAACTAGTCGATTCAAAAAAATAAAAATAAATGTAAACAAATAGCATCCAGGAAAGGCCACGCATCACAACAGAACTTGGCGTCAATCCACCGCAAACCGTTCATAACATGCATCACGCTTGAAACAAGTCAGATAGTTTGTAACTAAATTTTATTTTTTTAGCGTACTTTGGGTAACCGCCGCGTTACTTGTAACTTTGCTTTTATTCGGTCAGTACCGGGAGTGTTTCAACGGAGCTGCCGTAGAACCCGCATACATTCTAAAAGAGCTGTATTTGGACAAAATTTTTATTATGTTGCTTTATATTCAATTAAGTAAATATGCATACTGTTGCGAGAGTTTGGAACGATTTCGACAGAAGCAAGAAGTCGTGTTGAGCTTGAAAAAGTGGAGAGCACATCCTCTGATATGTTCCAACAACGAGGAAAGTGCTCCTTAAAACTGCTGATAAGAGAGTGACATTACAGACTATTCATCATTCATACGTGCTATTAAAACGTTGGTCAGAATTTAAATTAGAGAATCAGTGTTACCTTACCGTTGAGCTTTCCCTTCAAAATACTTACAAACCTTTACAAAACTCTATCACTGGACCACCGACTGGCTTTTTGAGAGATGTTTAAATCCAAATATCATCCGCACAAAGTCGCGTTGCGAACTGAAAACTTAAATTAGGTAATCAATGCTTAACTCTTAACACAAATATACTATCGAATAAAATCTATTGATGATTATATTATTGCTTTCACGGTGCTAAACAATACTTTATCTAAAATAATTTCTCTCCCAGCGTCAGGTGGTTCAGCAAGAGATTCACTTAACCTATTACATTTAAACTATAGGTATTCTATTTTATCACCAATATCACGATACATATTCAGTCTGCTTTCGCCTCAATCTAAAATTTTTAAAACCAAGTGCTGTTAGTCCGCTAAAATGAGTCTAGCCAATATCCCACGTGGGCTGTATTTTCTGTAGATAATCCAAAACATCATTTTAAATTTAAACACCCATAGGTTACGGTAATTAAACGAACCTAATGACGATCTCATATCAAAAGCGCAATCATTTTAATACCATCGTCTATGCTGTATTGGACTCGTGTCAGCTGGTGGTGGACACGTACGCACACGAACCTACGCTTCTGTAGGTAACATACGTGCTGTAGGTAGCCTACGACGAGCAAGCACGAGATGCATTTGTTATAAATTTTTCATCATAAATTTTAATTACCACTATCGTGGTAACGGGCAAGAAAATTACCACATTGTGCTGAAAGCATCGCTTTGGCAATCAGCGAGAAAGTTAAACGCCATTGGCCAGTCGCTACACCAAATTTGCATCGTGTCTCATATGCAGTAGATCAAATGTTGTCCAGTTTTTTTGGCATTCGGTCACAGCTAGTAAGCCCAAATTCGAATGTTAAACCAGACAGTAAGAAGAGATGGATTGATCAACGTAATAACGTAGACGAAAAATATGAGACACCCTGCACATTGTACATACCACACGATATCTAGTGGTTTCCAATCCACAATAAATCCCCTTAGGTGCTCGCTTGTATACAGATTACCTTGCTAAAACTAACTGCTGTTGCTGCCAAATTGGACGTCCGAGCAAAATTTCATCGGAAACCCCGCTGTAATATTTCGTCAACGTAATTGGATTACCGCAAGTAACAACCAGCAGCCAGAACGTCACGTCACGCAGTACACCCATTTAGTGCTAGTTTGCGCCATGATTAATTCTTCTCTGCTCCATCCAGCGATGATGCCACTTGTGCAATATTTTACATTTTTAATCATCACTTTGCATAGATATTAAAGTGCAGTCCGTAGAGCGGGCAGGTGCGTTAAACGCGGCAAAATAATAATTTAAAGCAATTTTAATTGCTTTTAACATGTGCGGGAGTGTGCTAAATTCATATGGTATTTCGCTGTTTCGCATAATCGGAACAGTATGTCGACTTTCTATTGAATATGACCATAAAGCGACGACTACCGTTCGTCAGCTGTGCAAATAATAAACATTTTATTTATACATTCACTTTAACGAAACCAATCAGCGAATGCAGAATGCGAACCATCAATAGAAACAGGTGAAAACAAGTGCAACCATCGCTACTGGAAATATCTGTAATCATTTTATGTATAGGTAATTTCGTTTGAAAGTGCATAAATCAAATTCCGAAGCATGAAAAACAAAAAAACAAAGCTACCGGCAGTGATGCGAACGAGAATGCAGAAACAGTATGTAACATTTTATAATTACGGCAATTAAACATGTTGATTTTTATTATGATCCCATATTAATCAAAAATTCAAATGAAGTGTTTTAATTGTTTTCTGGTAATATCACCTAAAACCAGCGAGTGGTTGCTTTAATTGTGCCGGAATTCACCACTCGTTTCGAGCTACTACTGTTTAATGTCACCATAAAGTAGTGAACTTTTGCGTTCGATATTCGTAGCACAAGCATTCATTTTTCAACCCACATAATTCAGACCAGGCGGCAATTATTATGCAGCATAGCAGCTGCAGGACGTCCATAAGAAAAGTGCCAACTGCAGCAATTCATTCGCGTTCCACCATCATTTGGTTTGGCGGGAGGTTCGCTCAGCTTAGCTGTTACCGTACCTTTTCGGTGCACTTCCGAAACGGGTTTAAAAGAAGCACAGCAATGCTTCGGGTCGTCACCAATAACCTCAAATGCAATAAATATCGAATTAACGTTCCTACCAAAGCTGCTGCTCTCCTGCGCCCGTTGTCGTCTCGACGGGGATTGTTGGTTGTTCCGGACGTTCTCGCCGGGTGGGAAATCGACGATTCGCTTTCGTCGAATATCCAAACCGAAGTGTTTTACAATAGCGAAAAACTGTTGAACCGTAAGTTACCGCGAAATGAGTTATTTTTCCGGTTTCACTCTTATTACTTATGGCTGGAAATAAACAGGTTGTCCTGGACAGCAGCGAGCGAAAGGTTAAACGTACCTCCGAAGTAGTACTAGTAGAAGTTTTTTTTCCTCGCAATGAATAGCAGACTAAAGAGTGAACAGACGATTTTCATTTTAAATTTTTACTCTAAATGTTTTTGTTTGTGTTGATTTTTGTTTTAATAAGATATGTATTCTGTATTTCAAAGAAAGGTATGCTAAATGTTTGTACGCTGTACTCTTCATGTAACATGTCCAGATCCAAATCCTTTCAGCTAACATCTATTTTTGGTACTAGTCAAGAACTTTTCCAACCTACAGTCAGCCACTAATAGATTGAAAATTAAAATTAGTGTTATTACCACAGCATGGAAGGAATCTAATTAACCGACAACACAAAAGTTTATTCGCAAAAGCTTCAAAGAAAAGCAGACGCTAGAGGAGCTGATAGGAAAAAAACGAGATTGTTTACTGCAAACTCACCCACCGGATAGAGGAGCGATAAGTTTCTGCCGTTCGCTAGTTATTCTAAAGTTACTCATCGAGCTGGAAAATTCGATTAACTTGAAAGCAACTATCGATTGACTCGCCACAAAACGACCGATAAATTAAACGTGGTGGTGGGAAAAGTAAAACAGTCATGACATAATTCATTGCCGGTTGGTGCTGTGGGTGTTCAGAATGAATTACCGCACTTACCTAAGTGCAGCACAGTAAAACCTTAAATCGATCGTTTACCGTCTGTGTTAGTGGCGCAGTTTTTAATGCTACTGAAATATGAGTAATATGTTAAATTCAAAACTAGAAAATTTTAAAAAAGAACAAACGAGTGGAAGTTTTATGAATTACGGCACTATACTAGATGACAATTCGAACGATATTTGGAATTTTCCTTGCTTATTTTGTACCTCTGTTTCCTAGCTACTCGTGGAACTAGAAAATGAGCTTCTCCAATGGAAAAATTAATAGCTTTACGGCCGGCAGCCTGATAACACCGGAAATGCTGAAGTCAGAGAACCCGATTACACTCGTCATGCTGAGATCGCTCACAATTGAACGAATAATGAATTCTTAATCTCGACAGTGATTCGTCCTTACGGGAGGACTTTCAGTCTTTTCGGTGGTTCTGAATTCAATAGAAAAGCGCAGAACCCTCCGGAAAGATTCCTTGATTTACCACCCCATAATTAAGAAAGAGGTCAGGAAACTGGCACTTCTTTCTTTTGACCAGCAACCGCGACACGTTCAAGTTCAGAATAAGCAGCAGATTTCGATGGAAACTGTCACCTACTTAATACAAGCGCTATTGACCTGGAGAATTATTCCGGAGGCACCTAAACCTTACGTAGGGGTTTCATGAGAGAGATGGCGGAGACTGCTAGCACCACTTCAAGCGATTACCGTTCCATTCTATTATCCAGTGATGAGCTACCGGTTGTCCGTGCTGAAATATTGAACTGTATTGCAGAGCAGGAATCTCCAGCTACCAACTCATTCTCGCCGGTGCCGATTCAACGACAGTAAAGTAGATGAAAAATACGGTACAGGCCCTCAAACCATGGAAAGACATGCTGTTACGTTATTATATGTTATGAGATCCCAATCGTTCATGGGACATGTGCAGCGTGGACATTGCGATTGAGAGGACTCGATGGTCTGCTTCAAAGTTACAACGATGGCTTCTCTACACCAGCTTGACCGCAAATTGACAGGGAACACCGTTGAGCTGATGATTGAAGTAGACCAATATCCTGCTAGCCAGATCATGTAGCAGAAACGTAATCAACACACGGCTAAGAGATTCTTGGTCAAGGTCAAGGAATGTACGTGCGGAGCAATCTCTGAGGAAAGTTTCGAAGTTTATTTCGGGAATTTATTTCAAATTTCAGAATTTACTGAAAAGTGCAGGTCGTGTTTCGCTCTTCAATTGTCTGCAGCAACCGAAGCCCTCCGATGTTGGTAAGCGGAATCCAGGTCTAACGACTCGACTAGTCGACAAAACCAAGAAATAGCGGATAGCATCCGCTGTGTGCAGACGAGCTTCCAACCAGTATGCTGGGTCGCAAATCCGTCAACTAGCACATAAATGATGTTTCAACAAAGAGACCTTCGCCACTACGGTAAGTTGTATTTCACCGTCCAAACAGACGACTTTGATTCTGTTTATTTAACAAAATCAAATCAAATTTTCTTCCATTACAGAATTTATCCAATGCGATTGCGTTGCCGTTCCAAAAGGGAAGTCCTAACAACCATAGTGTTTTAGAACTTGATCGTGGCTTCTGCGTAGTACTTCATGCGACCATAAAGACGAAGAAACGCCATTCGAAGAGACTGCGTTTGTACTGTGGTATTGCATGGCCATCAACGTTCCGTTGTTGACTGGACACGGTTTTGAGCAGCTCGAACGTAAAAAAGTCGGGTAAGTGACCTAATGGGATACTTAACTTCTAATAATGTCAATGTAGTATGCGGCGCAGACGACGACCGCATCCCGCTAATGATTATTGTCTAACTATTACTCATTAACATTTGGGTCATAAGTCAGGGACAAAACATAATATTATCGTGAAATTTGGAGCATTCAAAAACAAGAATTATCAGTCAAATTATCCAGTGAATTTATCTGCTTTGCTTCGATCAGTACACCCGACTAAAACACGATCTAGAAAAGATTGGGTTGAAGATAAATACGTGTTAAACGAAGATACCGAGCGCGACAGGGCCCGCTTATAGGCAGTACCGTGGTAATCGACGAGGATGAGTTGGAAGTTGTCGACGAGTTCGTATACCTTGGCTCACTGGCAACAGAGGACAACAATACCAGTCGTGAGATCACATGGTGTATTATCAGCGGAACTCGGGCCTACTACAAACTTTACAAACTCTTGCAATCGAACAATATGAGCCCCCGTGCAAAGTGCACATTGCACAAAACGCTAATTAGACCGGTTGTCCTCTACGGACATGAAACGTGGACATTGTTAGAAGAGGACCTTTGAGCACATGGAGTTTTCGAACGGCGGGTGCCAAGAACCATCTTTGGCGGTGTGCAAAAGAACAATGTATGGAGGGAGAATGAAAGTGGTATTCAGAAAGTGGTTAAAGCTCGACGAATACGTTGGGCAGGACATGTTGCTAGCATGCTAGCATGGACAACTATCATACAAAAATGGTTTTCGCATAGAATTCGGTAGGAACTAGACGAAGAGGGGCACAGCGAGGTGGCAAGATCAGGTATAGCGATACTTGGCGAGCACTGGTTGCTCGCGGAACTGGAGAACAGCTACCATGAACCGAATGAAGTAGAGAAATTATGCTACGCAGGCCTTGTCATAAAACGTAAGGCCAACTAAGTAAGTAAGCAAGACTAGAATTAGCTCTACAAAAGTTACAAACACGACAGTTACAGATTTTGCTTCTATGAGCCTAGTGTGCCGCCGAAAAGTTGAATCCGAGAGAATGATTGGAAAAAGGAAGTTTAACCCTTTAAGCCCGAGCCCTCACAATTGTGTAGGTGAGACATGACTACTTTTAAAAATTTTTCCTTTCCTTTCTAAACGTCGTACTTTTACATATATGGCGCCAATCTCTTGTGTAAACATCGTAACTCGTAAAAAAATAGAAAATAGCTGAAAAAAAGTTTTCTTTTGTGTTTGGAATAATTATTGTCTAGTCTTCAAAATCTTGTGAAAACAGCAAAGTTTTATCTGTCGTATTTTCTTATTGGATCCGTATTTCGAAATTGCTTAGATAAAAAATTATTGGTAATAAGTATTTCTAATTAATGTAATTAAAAATTTACGCGAAATAACTTTTACAACTTACTTATGCACATTGTTTTTCATACCTACACAATTGCGTAGGTTCGGCCTTATTACTTTAACCTTTATATTCCCGCCGGGACTTCAAAAATTAGTGTACTTGCCGTTACACTTTTGGCTCTATCTTTACTATTTTTTGATCGATTTTTATACAACTTGTTTTCAAAGAACCACCTTAGATTGACCTTCAATGAAAAAATATATAAGCAAATTTTGGATCCATTTTCCCAGAGATATTCCAGATCGCAGTGGGATTATTTTTTCACGTCATAAGTAATAGATGAAATAAAACGAAATTTGCTGCTGCCATCTCATTTTGAGTCAGTAAGAATGAATACATTATACTGTAGAGCATTCGTTCATGCTCCACACTACGGAACTTCCGTTTAGAGTACTACCAGATCCTAAAACTGGTCATTTATAAATTGCAAAATAATAAAGAAGTATGGCAAATGATGTATTCAACTACGGTATTTTCTAAGACAAATTCTTGGATCAACATTTGAATGTTTCAAGCCAATCTGGACGTTCCGGTATATCTGTTGTACTAAGATTAGTAAAAACTTAACTTGCAAAAAGTTGTGCGTATTTCCATAGCTACGTAGCGACCGTTCCGCTGCTTCAGAAGCTGAAGTTTATGAGCCCCGAAGCGATGATCTCGCTCTAAACTAAACGGGGTCAACCTTATTCAATTATGTGGGCTTCTTTACACAAAATAATTAGGTTTTCCATGTTTTGTTTTTTCAAAGCCTGGCTTGGTATAGCCCAAAAAGGGTAAAAAATGTTAAAAATAGGGGAAAATGAGCAAAATGGGGCACTTCCCGATGACAAACGTTTTTTCGGCTCGTTTTTACCCATAGTGCAATGGTATAAGATAAGGCCGAACCCACACAATTGTGTAGGTTGCTAAATTTAGCAAACATTTAGGCCATTACAAATATTTTATAAAGTTTTTGTCCTTCCGGTGTTCGGCCACTGAAGGGGTGGGGGCAACAAAAACAAAGTGAATTTTTTAATCGAGCAAAAAAACATGGATTTTAAGAATTTTTATTTAAGGTTTAAACGTGAAAACCGAATCTATTCTTGCTTATAATATATACGTTATTATTTTCTATGCAAAAATATTCGAAAAACGACAAAAACAAAGGAAAATTTTTTTGGACGATTTTCAGAAATTCCATTGTTCGAATTTCCATTTCTGTTTCGTGCTAGAAGCTTTAATTCAACTCGAAGACTCATTTTTCGAGTTTTTCAGACTGTAGAGCCCACAGACAATTGATTTTATAAAAAGAAATTTGACTCATATCCTACAAATTATTTTTTTGCCCCCCGATTTTTCAAGCCAATTCCAAGGGGGGGGGGGGGGGTGACAAAAACTTTAATTATGATTTGCAAAGGCCTTATTGCAATGTGTAGAATACATTGGTTTTGGTATCTCGAGCGATAAAAAAAATTATATTGATCCAAAAACCAAAAATATCGTAACTAAAACCCTCCGTGCTTAAAGGGTTAAACAACTATACTAACGTAATAAACACCACACGTAAGGAAAGCCACGTGGAAAATGTACCCAAAAAAAAAGAAAAAGGAAAGCCAGAGATGCACCTAGTAGAAAATTTTGCAGTCTACAGGTCGTCGGAACAATGTACCAAAGAACAAATCTACGCATTCAACAAAGGTCTTCATTACGCAGTAATAACAGCACCGAACATTGAACAAATTATCATCGACATAGAACCAGGAATAAATGTTTGATGATTACAATCTTCAGCTCTCCCAAGTAAACCAAACTCAGAACAATAGTCGCCCATGCCATCAAGGAAAATTGTCACCCAAAGAAGATGAACCTTGAAGTCGACATCGTCAAAGAGGTAAAAGAAAAACCAATATACTACGAGGCAGACAAAGGAAACAAGGTGGTCATAATGGAGAAAGGGGACTATGATAAACAATTGCTGGAGAAAATAAACAGTGGCCCATATAGACGTCAGAGCGCCGATCCCTTATCTGAAAGAGTAAAACGAGTTAATAATAGAATGTCAACCTATTCCAGAAGATCTCATCGGCAAACTACAGACATCAAACCCTACATTTCCCAGAATGAAAGGACAACCTAAAATGCACAAACCAGGTACCGAAATACGAGAAAGTATCACGGCAAACGGAACAGCGGTTGGTAATCGAGTTCCAAAAAAAATGCCCATAAAATTCCCAAGCTGGTCCGTCAGCAGCACAAGAATTCGTCGAATACCTAAGAACATCGGGAAAACTAACACAAGACGATATCATGGTCATTTTCGATGTTGCGGCTTTATTCTCCTGCGTTCCTGTGAAACAATCAAGTGTCTTGCAAGATTGGCTATTGGAAAACAAGAAGACAACGTATGGAGGAAAAAAGTTGGAGGATATTTGAAGCTGACGAGATTGTGTATGGAAAAAGCAAAGCCTGGGTGCTAATTCTGCTATCGAAATTTGACCTGTTTTTATATGACAGACTTCGCAACCAGCTGTTAGAATACAGGACAGTGCGGGGTCAGTGCTACGATCTTATTGACAGCCTCCCCCAGCCGAGATTCGAACATACGACGACTGGCTTATTAGACCAGCGTCTTCGATTGTGTATGGAGGAGAAATACTTTACATTCAGGGGTGATTAATACAAACTGTTGAAAGGAGTACCGATGGGCAATCCGCTATCACCATTCCTGTGCGAAAATCATTCTTGTGTGATATAGTTTTGCAAATTAAGCTTGGATCGGATTTATCACCTACATTTACAATAAGGATCTATCTGACGATTTGTTGCATCGAGGATTGTAATCGTCTCCGCTTTTTATTAGATAAATTCGTGATGTAGTGCAAACTAAATTATTTATCAATAAGCGCTATATTTCACCAAACTCAAACGCCAATTATTTTTGAGTATAGTATTGATGGTCAACTGGATCGTAAGTTAACGTTTGACAGGCACGGATATCATTACTAGTTGAGGAAATTTATTTACGACTGAAATTCGGTTTAAATCAGTTGCCACAACTGCTTTATGACAAATTTATTACTAGGGTAGACAACTTGGGTTCATCGCAAAAATCATACGGGACTCTTGTACGTCCCCTACTTGAAAATGCTTGCGTGGTTCGGACTCCAAACCAGCTCACATGGAACTTACGATTTGAATGTGTGCAGAGAAGGTTCCTACGTTCGGATGTACGAAACTTACCCTGGCGAGATCCCAACAGCCTTTCTCCTTATCCGGATCGCTGTCGTCTGCTAGGACTGGACACGGCGTCGCAAGTTACAATAGGTATTACTCGTGGTCAAAGTGTTAAATGACGATATTCGTCGAAGCTCTTGTCTGCGATGAACTTCCGTGCACCGCAACGTGTGCTGAGACTGCCATCCATATTAATAAACGAATTTCGCGTACCAACTTCGGTTATTTCGAATTTGTGGCGTTCAGTGTCAGGGTCTTTACTACAATTGTCCATCTGTTTGAATTTAACGAACCTTCTTATAAAATAAAACTATGGTTTATTTTGAAAATATGCTGGAGCAAAAACAATTACTTCCTGAAAGATAGTGGCGATACGTCGATGACATTTTCAGCATAATCGAAAAAGGAAAACTGAATATCCTTCTAGAAACCATAAAAAGCACGCATAGGAACATATGCATGGGACCTACAATGGAAAAAGAAGGAAAACTTCCTCTCTTAGACATAATAGTAGGCAATTATAAAATGCAGAAATCTTGGAATTTGTTTTATGCCGAATCTAGAACAAGACACTTTTAAATAAACGTTACCAACGATTTTACCTAAAACAATTGCTGATGCTGAGGTTCCGAGAACGTAAACATATGATCCGAATATGGTCAACTTATTAGCTTATGTATCATCGAACATAATAACATAAAAAACGCCTGTGATATGGATTTTGGTGGAATCAGAATGCAACGTATCGAGCTGATGAATTGTAATCCAGTCGGGTAAACATCGAAATCAGCGAGAAAATTCATTTCACTAAAATAGAATTATTGTACTACGCCTGTTTTTCTTCATTGAAATTCACTGTGTGGAAAACTATGCACCAGTACATTTACGGAATATCTTTCCATTTATCATCGCCAACGCCATAATTTATGGCAAATTTATCCCGTTCGTTCGTAGCGGGTTTTGTTCCGTTTACTCCCAATCGCTTGAGTTTCCTGTTACTATACGTTTTACCGGCTACATGGTTGACATATTTTTCGATATCAATTCCTGGGGTGAAATTTAATGTTATTTAATTCTAATGCTTGTTGTACGCTGCATGCAACTACTTCTAGTTGATTTACACCATAGTATAACGGAACCCTCTTCTATCGGTGATCTCGTTTCGGCTGTGCATAAATATGTTTGTGTCCTCGTAACCTATTTCTATTTCTAACGGAGAGAATAAATTTTTCAACCTCCGAAAATTGCAAATAAATCTTTAAACACTTCATCTACACGCAGAATTAGGACTGAATGTTTCCAATTGAGCCGTTTCTACTTGATTCGCAAACACGTCTTGGGTGATGGTTAAATGGAGAATGGGTTAAAATCATAATGTTGTGCTTCATGTGCTCATTCAAATGTGGACTAACGTTTTACATTTTTTGTTATTTTTAATATCTTGCAGGATATTCGGTGCCAAACGATTTGGATTGCCTTTATGATTACTGTGATAAATGAAATTCGTGATGTGAATTTCCCATTCCGCCATAAAAAACTACACTAAGAGCCGAGACATGTTTGATGAATGGTAATGCGTTCCATTCTGTGCGGGCCGCAACGCGGACGCTTGGTAATTTAAATTCTCTCACTGTCTTCTCATTATAGTCTTTGGTGTTGTTGATGAAGTGTTTGCAAGAATGTATTAAAACTTGTTCCGACATTGTTCACCATTACACGATTACAGCTTACCCCTTCGATCGGAATCAATTTCACCGTCTGACTCACGTGAAGCCTTACGCTCTCCGTGGTGGTGATAAATCATTCAACTAAACAGGGAAAGGTTGGAAGAAATGGTCATCATTTTCTACTGCTGGCAATGAAGTTTCGTGCCTCTGGCTCACCTGCTGGTGCTGACAACGAAACAAATTGCTTCTCGGTGACACCTGTCCTGCTGCGGGTGAATCGGTCAGATTACCTTATTTATGTGGACACTAGCTAGCAGCCGTATCAGATCGGGGTGCATTGTGATGCTTCCTCCTCGGAGGATACTAATCAAACCAAACCCGATGTACGCTTTGGTAGGACTTTTGTTGCCTTTTCCTCTGGCCGTTTACTCTCTAACACTATCGGGCGGTTTAACTTGAACTGCAATAAATCAGACTCAATACTTCGATTGTTGAAAGCGATGGGATGAAATTTTATCCTGTGGTTCGTTCGATCATTTGTTGATCCGAGCATCACACGAAGGCTGATGTCAGGCAATGGAATTGTAAAAGAGTAGTAGACCAAAGTTTCTTGAATAATTTATTGTATTAAAACTAAACGACTTAGGTTCGGTGTTGCTGTATGTTCCGTAAAGTAATGTGCTCGCATGTTTTGAAATGAAAAAGTAAATTGCAAGAACTCAATGATACTTTACTCTTTTTTAATTGGTTTCACAAAGTTCACAAATTTCTGGAAAAACTTTTTGATTCACGACATTTTGCAGTCTCGATTCTGATCAAAGTGTTTCGCCGAACTGGCAGTAAAAGTTTCTAGTTCAGGGATTGTTTTTGCTCGATGTGAGAAGCTTGGAAAACTTTTTCGGCCATCGAAACTCGGTTGTTAACTTGTTTTGCTACTTCGTCGCTTTGTTCTCGGTTAGACCTTTAGTTGACTGCGAGACAAAACACAAGTACCTATACTGCTTGCTTGAAGTGATTTCGAACGAACAAACGAGAAGCCAAAACATGAATTAAAATTTAATTAGTCATTAGGGGGTGATGTAGAATTTGGCGGCTATCAACTTGGTGGTAGACTACGATAGTATCGTACAACTTTCTACGATGGAACGTCAGCTCTGTTATTCTTTATGCACTATCCTGGTCAGAATTATGTTTGGTATCGAATTAATTTACGCTTCAAACATGTGTTGTGTTTTTCGGTAGTTGGTTGGAACTTTAGAAAAGGTGAATTATAATAATTATGCAACTCTACCGTTACACATAACTATTCTGCTTTTGGGAAAATGATAATTAACATGGGACATCTTCGCTATTTAGTTTCGACAGGGCATTTGTTGATCTTTGGAGACCAGTATAGTACATAAAGGCTCTTTCTTGTTGTTTAAACTATTTATGTCATAGCATTATTTTAGGTACTGCAAAATTGCAAATTACACAGAAGCTATAACCAGGAATAATCTATAAATTCTCATAACTCAAAGTAAATTAAAACGTTTTGGTCTCCCACCTGAACATTAGAAGCCCAAAAATGTTCGTTAGCTGGACTTAATACTGACCAACTTGTAATTTATGGTCTATGAGAAGGTTCCTTTGAGCAAAACTTTCACACTATAAGAACTGAACTATCGTTATGGCAGTTTGCGGTGTATGTTAGAACGGAGTAGTAAGTTTGCACTAATCCCAGAAGTGCGGTGCGAACAGCAACGGCAACAACAACGCATAAAAAAAGCATTCAGTTGCGACATCTCACCCTTCTTCGAACGCTGCAACAAAAGCCGATATATTTTTCGAGGGCTTGTCAGCTTGCCAGCTAGCCTGCCGGCTATCCAGCCAGCCAACCAGCTAGGGCAGCTCATAGATCGGTTTCAATTCCCCGACAAACGATACACGATGGCTCGTAACTAGGTCCCAAATCAGTCGTTTCATTAGAGAACCGACCGACGAGAAAAGTTTCTTCCGTGATTCTGTTTCGTCCTTACGAAATCGTTCCAGCGACGACGACGACGACGACGACAACTACGACGGATGTGCGGGCGTGGGCTAGGCGAGAAACATTCGAAATTGCTACAGCAGTTTATGTAACCAGAGCAAACATAATATCGAAAGTGCCGTTTGCAGCCGGCGGAGCGCTCTCCGGATGGTGATTGCGCTACATGGTTTAGTTGGTACCACTGGGAAGCATTCGATTATGGTTAACGAAGATTTTACGTTTAGATTCTCAGTTTGGCTATTGTGATTTTTTTCTTTATTTGTACACCAGAAGGCCATTCTACCCTTCCGGGGGGAATCAAATTTGAATGGTGGCTTGGAGATCGGAATTAGGTGCCGCCACCGTAGTTCAAACGTTTGTAATCTTCGCTTCCGTTGGGTTTAACCATGCTATTTCCGTTTTGATGCGGTCGTCTAAAGTATTTTCTGTTTCTTCTGGCTATTTTGAGCAAATTTTGATTTGATTTCATTCTAACTAACTTTACTGGAATGTGCTGCAAACAAGTCACCGTATTTCAATATTCTGATTATAATTGCAGACCAGAGATCTAAATGCCGTTTTCGCATCGTCAAATAGTCTTTCCGCAAAGCATTTCAGGTGTACTTTAAAATTCTATGATCTTTAAAATTCTATGTCATACACAGGTTCAGAAAAAATCGAGATTAAAATATGTCTGCATTATTAGACAACAGTTTATTGTTAAAGCAATCACATTTTCGTCGTTAAAGAAAAGAAGAATCGTCTTCTACCATCATCTGCTACTGCTCATTTCGTTTAACTGAATCGTACTTTACTTTAGGGGCAACGGTCCGTTACCGATCCTGCGCCGAACGAATTATGGTCCTCCAGTACCGTCGGTCCTGGGCTGCCGTTCTCCAATCCCCACGAACACCAGCTGAACGTGCATCGTCTTCGACAGCACACACCCACCGGGTGCGGGGTCTGCCTCGGAGTCTACGGCCTCTTCCTGGTTCTCTGCTGAAAATAGTTTTGGCTACTCTTTCATCGGGCATTCTGGCCACGAGCCCAACCCACAGCAGCCTGCCACATTGCACTACCTTCACTATATCAGCATATTTGTATACTTGGTACAGTTCGTAATTCATGCGTCTGCGCCACACTCCATTTTCCATTTTGCCACCAAGTAAACCGCCAGTAAAGCGCGAATTGTGCGAATTTGCAAACTACGGGACTTCAGTTGGCTACGTCATCCGTAGAAAGCCCGATTCGCGGCTGCAACTCATCGTTTCACTTCGCTGCTTACATCGTTGTCACATGTCACGAGTGTACCAAGGTATATAAATTCCTCCACTACTTCACATCGTTCCCCATCTAACTCCACCTCGGCACCAACACCACTTGGGCTCCGAAATTCCCTACCAGCAACCATGTACTTAGTTTTGGCGGTGCTAATGGTAAGTCCTAATCTCGCCGCTTCCCTTTTAAAGGGCCTGAAGGCTTTTTCCACTGCTCTACGGTTGATTCCGATGATATCGACGTCATCCGCGAAACCAACAAGCATGTGAGATTTCGTGATGATAGTTCCGTTCCTTTCCACGTTTGCCCTTCGTAATGCACCTTCCAATGCAATGTTGAATAGCAGGTTAGAGAGTGCATCCCCTTGCTTCAGTCCATCCAACGTCACGAAAGCAGCTGAGGTCTCACCCGCTATTTTAACACGTGAGTTGGATCCGTCCAGCGTCGCACGAATCAGCGTAACTAGTTTCATCGGAAAACCATGTTTTAGCATTATCTGTCACAGTTCATTTCGTTTAACTGAATCGTAAGCCGCTTTAAAGTCCACAAACACATGGTGTGTCTGCAAGTTGTACTCCCGGAACTTGTCTAGCAACTGACGCAGGGTAAACATCTGATCCGTCGTCGCGCGACCCTCACGAAAACCAGCTTGGTACTCGCCGACGAAGGACTCCGCTAACGGTCTCAGTCTGCAGAATAGGATACGGGAAAGCACCTTGTAGGCAGAGTTGAGCAATGTAATTCCTCGATAGTTTTTATACTCCAGTCGATGTCCCTTTTTGAAAATTGGGCAAATGAGGCCATCCAACCACTCCTCCGGCATTTGTTCTTCCCCCCAAATCCTGACAATGATCCGGTGGATTGCTTCGTACAGCCGCTCGCTCCCCGCTTTTAGAAGTTCAGCCGGGATACCGTCCTTCCCAGCAGCCTTACCGTTTTTCAGCTCACTGATTGCATTTTTAACTTCCTCCTGTGTTGGTGGCTCCTCAGCTTGACCATCGCTTACAATTCCTATCCTGTCCCTCCGCATTTACCTCTCCATTCAACAGTGTCTGAAAGTGCTCCTTCCACCTGACTGCTACCGACGTTTTGTCGGTAAGCAGGTTGCCAGCACTATCATTGCACATCACAGGCATGGCAAAATTCCTGCTTCTCACCGTTTTATAGAAACTCCGTGTGTCGTTGCTGGCGTATCGCTCCTCTGCGCCGGCGAGCACGTGCTCCTCGTACTCGCGTTTCTTTAGACGATGGATTCTTTTTTCCGCAGCTCTTGTCTCTTTGTACCTCTCTCTGTTTTGACGCGTTGCCGCAGTGAGCATGCGACTACTGGCCTGGTTCTTTTCATCTGTCACTCTCTGGCATTCGGCATCAAACCAGCTGTTACGCTGTCTTCCACGTGTCGTGCCTACCACCTCTCTCGCAGCTGTTTCGATGGCACCATGGATGTTCCTCCACAGCCCATTTATATCTTCTCCTTCTACCTGGTGTTCTGCGATTCATTGGTCAAGCTTCCTGGCGTACTCCACTGCTACGCCGTCTGCCGTTAACCGCTGGATATTGAAACGCAGCGCCCTCTCAGTGTGAGCATTCTCCGTGTTCGACAGCCTTGCACGAATCTTACTCACTACGGGATAGTGGTCAGAGTCGATATTTGGTCCCCGAAAAGACCGTACATCGATAACATCCGAAAAGTGTCGACCGTCATGACATGATCGATCTGAGAACTAGTTTCTCCATTTGAATGCCTCCAGGTGTGTTTCCGAATATTCAAACGTGGAAAGTAGGTGCTACAGATGGCCATTCCTCTGGCCGCGGCAAAATTTATGAGCCTCAGACCGTTATCATTGGTCGACAGATGAAGACTATGTCTTCCAATAACTGGACGGAAGAATTCCTCCCTCCCGATCAGCGCGTTTGCATCTCCGATGATGATTTTCACCTTCGTGTTTTGGGCACTCTCCATAGGTCCTCTCAAGCCTGTCGTAAAACTCATCCTTAGCATCATCGGATTTATCATTTGTCGGTGCGTATATGTTGAAGAATTTGCCCTTAATCCTCAACACGCATATACGGTCATCTGCGGGCCTCCACCGGATAAGTCGTTGCTTTTGTTTTCCCAACACTTCGAAACCGACTCCATGTTCTGCTTTCTTACCGCCACTGTAGTAGAGGTGGTACTTGAAAGAAGTGCCTGCAATAGTGTCTACTGAACGGAACTCCCTTTCTCCGGAATTTGGCCACCGAACTTCCTGAATAGCAGCGATCTCCACTCCGAGTTGATGCAGCTCTCGAGCAAGCAAGCCAGCCCGTGCCGGTTCATGGAGAGTTCGGACATTCCAGGTACCAAGTTTCCAATCGTTATCCCTTAACCCTCACCTGGAGAACAGGCACTCTAGTTCGCACCTCCTCGCATAGCTGCTTCAGTAAGTACATGAAGCATTTCCGGGTAAGGCCATCGAGCTTGAGAGAGCCAGAGCTATGTTTGACGCTCCTTCCAGGCAATTCTCTCCATTTCATACCCAATTGAATCGTACACCACCTCAATTTCTACAAATAGATGATGAGTTTGTAAGTTGTACTTCCGGAACTTGTCTAGTAACTGATGCAGGGTAAACAACAGATCCGTTGTGGAGCGACCCTCACGAAAATCAGTTTGGTACTCGCCGATGACGGATTCTGCTAATAATGAGAAAGCACCTTATAGGCAGAATTGAGCAAAGTGATGCCTCGATATTGATAAAATAGTTCAAATGACGCCATCCAACCACTCCTCCGGCATTTGTTCTTCTTCACAGAATCCCAAAATGACCCGGTGGATTGCTTCGTACAGCCGCTCGCTCCCCGGTTTTAGAAGTTCAGCCAAGATGCTGTCTTTCGCAGCAGTCTTACAATTTTTGTCCTGTGCCTGTTGATTGACGAATAGTTATTTTTTAACGACAGTGCTGCCAAATACTTTTTAAGGCGATTTGAGAACTAAAATAAACTTACATTTTTCTCTCAATGAGTACAATTTGATCTCAAAAGTTCCAAAAGTTCCATAACGTTACGTAACCTAAATCATGCTACAACTCGGCCATTCCTGACCTTTGATCGTCTCGATCAACTAACTTCAACTAATTAAAGATGTTTACAAACATTACAATCGGAATCTCGGAAGTAAATTAACTACGTGATCTTATTCTAGCATCTAGTAATTTTCACTAATCAACATCAGCTTCGGTACTGATTCCTAATAATATTTCCGATAAGGAATATTCGATAAGTATAAAAGATGTTTTTCAATTTTTCTACGATCATTGATTCTAAATCTCGGATTCATATAACTTGTTATCATAACCTAAAACAATATAAAACAAACATAGAACGGAAAACCAGTCAAAACTCATTGGAATGGGTAAACTGTCTCTCTTCGAAATGGAATTTGATCGCACGGAGTTGGAACTTAACTGAATATCGTAATCGGAAACAAGTTCAACGGACACGAAATGCCCGGAAAATTCTAATTCAATACATACGAAACTAACGAACCGGAAAGCTAAACCACTAAACTATCTTTTGAATAATTGAAAATGGTGGGCTTAGCCACGTTCTGTTTCATGTCTTCCGATTTTCGACGTAAATTGACGATCATCCTCCTCGTAAAAGCATCTAACAGCTTTTGTTTGAAGGTGCTACGCCCCGTAGCGTCGTCACAATCCGGTATTCTACTCAAGGTTTCGTAGAGTAGTCGTAAAAGCCACATGTAGTCGATGACGGAAATTTGATTTGGTTTTCTTCCAACCACTCCACGACGTAAACTAGCAATCGTTTTCCTATTTTCCAGTACATGAATTTCGGCATCTAACTGGTGCTCGTCGGGGATCCTCCGCCCCGAAGCGTCATTACAATCCAGTATTCCAACGTAGTTCGGCATCTAAGATCTAACTGCTACTCGTCACGGGTGCTCCGCCCCGAATCGTCGCCATTATCAGGTGCCTCCGTAAATCGACAGCAAATGCACAATCGACCAATGACGGAAGCAGAAATCACCTCTTTTTAGGTGCAAGCATTTTTCTAGGTTTACTGACTAGTAGAGGTTATCCCTTAGTTGAGTCCGAAGGAGCGGTAGCGAAATAAGAACAGTATGTACCCAGCATTTGAGCAGATCAAAGGCCGTGAAACTTTTCTATGACATTCGATTCGGCCATTTGTAATTCGGTCATTCGTGTTTCAACCATTCGTATGTAATCTGATATATCTTATATGCAATGCATTTTAAAATTGAGTCGAATAAATCGCTTGCAAGCTAATTGCAAATTACCTTACGTCCATTATACCTATTGTCCATTATGCCGAATAGCTATTATGCATATTGTCTATTATGCTTATCGTTCATTCTGCCTAACGTCCATTATGCCTGAGGTATTTATGCCTAAAATCCGTATGCCTATCGTCCGTATGCTTAATATGGTACACTCAGCAGAAACAGTAGAGGTTTGATGATAAACTCTCTGAATCTCTATTTTAATCCTCCTAGAAAAGAGTCTATTCTTTATGTTTATTTCAATAAGATATGATGCTTTGAGAGAAAGAAATGCCCACCTTGCCTCTCAGTTCGTTCCTTGCTTCATCGAATCGATCCAGATGTATCGCGTAATGGAAGAGTCCTATAAATTTCACACACCCCCACAGACGCGACGTTAAAGTTTTCAATTTTGCGTTCAACAATTTCAAACTTGTACTTGCCGAGTATCGACTTCGAAAAACCGACACCAAAGCTCATTGTATCAACTTTTCCGCCGCACATTATTAGGTGGAGGAATTTACTCGAACTGGTTCGTTGGAACGCAAGTCGCAAGTTATGCTATGCAGTAGGTACCAGTATAATTAAATTAAATTGTCGGTGTTTTGGCTTCCAGCTCATCAGTGTTTTACACACACAAAAAACTTTACGCGCTATTGTTTCTATTGAAACCGACATGTACTTGTGAAATTTATTCGGTTCTTACTCAGGGTGGAACTTACTAAATTTTGAAACGACTGCTCAAACGGTGAACAATATTTTGTGATCTAATTTTTTGACTCTCTGGTTGAGTTTTTTACTGCTATATTCTAGCAAACATTTCCTGGACGAAACCTGAAAACAAACCAAATTCAACAATGCTTGTTAAAAACATCGAACATGTTAACGCTTGAGTAAAACTTACACCGCACGAAAGTGAACAATCGCAAACTTCTTGTCCCACAGGCACGAAAGAAAACTTTTTCACTGCCGAATACGCTACGTTACGAAAATGTGAAAAAAGTGGGCCTTCTTACAGAAAATTGCGTACCTACAGGTAATGAATGATTTTGTTGATTGGAAGAACTGCACAACTTTTACGGCGATACGATGTCGTGTTACGCGTTTGCTGGAATAGTATACAACTAGTCCAAGTTATGGTTTGAAAATAAACCTGTAACTTTTGTTTGATTTTTGATTTGTATACAAATAATCATGTGCTTTAGTTTTTTTCCTTCTCGGTTTTTTGCTCAGTAGAAGCTCATTTGACTACATTGCCTCAACTAAACATAAAGAGCGCTCATTTGGCTACCAACGGGGTAGCAATCGCATAGCGCCGTAAATACAAAAGATAAAATAATACTTTCTTCAACAATAGTGTAGATAATAATAAGCTCTACAATCGCCCTTTACACTACTTTTTCGAATTCTGTTTAGCTGAGACGCTGTAGTCAATTGAGCATCTACTGAGCAAAAAACCGAGAATGAAACCCTGCTATACAGGCCCTGCTATAACGCTGACGTTTTTCCATTCGACAACATGAAAGCAACAAGTTACGAGACGTAACTAACGCATATCTATTAAGACCAAGACGTCAGCTGATGTTCACAGTTTGCTTTCAAATGCTGTTTCTTAACCCTACAAAGCACAGCATCACTGCAAAGCAGTGAAAAGCCGAAACAGGAAATTCGATTCCTTGGGCAATACGCTGTCTATAACCAGCAATGTCAGATACACAGTAAATAAATGGAGAATCTCCTCATTCGGAAACTCGATACCGAGCGAATGTTGCTTTTCTTTGGCTAAATCATGCTACAAAGTAAAATGGTAACAATCCTAGTTGCAAATGTTTACATTATATTAAAGTTTGCGGTGTGCTTCGACCGAAGCTTGATTTGCATTGTGTTTACAAGCTATTTTAGTCTGTCTGTCTGTCTACGGTGGCAAACTTCTAATTTCCTGCTGCGGTGCGGTACAGAGTTGTAAACGCTCTCTAACTCCACTCCAAACATTGTGAAATGTGTCAACATAGAGCGAAGGTAAATATGCGTAGGCTGGGTGAGATTTGTTTTGGCCCGACAGGAAAATGTTTCATTTTGTTTTAGATGGACAAACATACCAACATTTTAATGTACCGAAGTTAGCGTATGAGTTCAATGATACGGAGATTGGTCTCGCATAATTTTTAAACTATAAGTTATATTAATTTATCAACCGAACGCTTCAATATGCATTCCTGTTTCATGGCAATCGTAGTGAGAAAATGTTTGTGATCAGTAGTTGTTGACTGGCGTGTTGGGCCTGAGCTAGCAGTAAATTGGAGTACATTTCATTTTCAGCTCGCTGGGCAATTCTAATATTGTAAATACCCTATTATGGTTTGACCGCACAATATTGCAGTCTATTCAAACTAATCCAGTCGGGGTCATTCAGTTCAGAGAATGTCCATGCGAGCAGTAGGGTTAAATTCCCTTTTGCCATCCAATTTTATTTCTATTAATCCTTGGCATATATATGTTGTGACATTTAAATTACTGACACCGGTTGTAAATTGCACACATTGAACAAACATCTGATTATCATTCTACGGGTGTTGCTGAGCAAAAATCATTATTTTACCTTTCCAATTTTCTGTCCAAAGCCGGGCGGCACTGCCGGTAGTGTCCGGTATTCATTATACCTGTGCCAGCATGCCCGCACCGATTCGGGGTAATTTCTGTGCAAAATTTCATTATTGCCATTTGTCAGTCAGCCTTAAGGGGAAATCCATCCTGATTTCGAACACCGATGTGCAGTTCATTGGCTAGTGGCTAGTTGGTTGATCAGATCTGCCCGACCACTCAACTCGTTTAGATTTCACAGTGAATAACTTTGTACGGTGCATTTCGGTGCATTTGGTTTGCATGGGCGTAAGCGCAATAGGAATGCATCCCGTAGAATACTGAGCTGCATGTAAAAGAGAACATTTTTGGCTCATTAGATACGTGCTAACTTACTAACTCAATCAGTATTAGCGGTTTTTGTGAAAATGGTTCAACAGCTTGAAACGGTTTGCTAATGATGAATGTTTCTATTTTAGTTTCAAGTTGAGGTATGATGTAATTTTAACAAAGCTTCACCACTATGAAAGGAAAAGAAAGGGGTCGCATGGTTATTTGTGAACAAATGTTCGAATGACTCGCAGAGAAAATATCTAAATAACGTCACCGGACATGACCAAATGAAAAACAATTAAATCTGTTAGAAAGAGTGCTAATTTAACATTTACTGTTAGTACTGTGGGTACTACCGAATTCGTTTATTTAACCTTATTTACAAGAGGATCAAAAAATTGTTTACCTGGTTAATTTGCTATAAGATGCAAAATAAACAGGCTTGTCAATAACTTGAATTACGGAAATTATCTGCGGAAAGCAGTTGTATTGTTAATTAATTCCGATGTATGATATGATTTTCTCGTGAAGCTATTGAACCGATAATAAACCCCTTCACGCGTTGTTAATTTGATTCAGCTGAAATCGCACTTTATTATATACATGTTTCCATCTGTAAAAACCCGCACTTTTTTTTTCTTTTCGCATATTTATAAAGCGAAAGAGAAATAAAAAATCAAATAAACAATGAGCTATTAAATGTATAATTATATGTAAACTGGCATTGCAAACAATACTTATTAAGTGCAGTAGGAGAATCAATTATGGAAAAAGAAATTTGTGTCTCAATTCTTCAGTAAGTGGATAGCGTTAATCGACCGTAGTATTTCATGATTTCAGAATTTACTGGACTTGAATATCCCAGCGGGCTTCGATATAGAACAACGGTCGAACAAACCAGTCCTCATATGTGAGTTTCTAGGGGTTCCCAGAGTCCTCCAAACATGTTTAGATATAACCAACGTGACCCTAGATAATAGCAAGTTTTTTGTTCATGCAATTTCCCCCAGCGGTACCTTAATCCGGAACATTTCTGGTTAATCTCAATACAGTGAAAAACTCCTAAAATGGTTGCCAATGGGTAAATGTTGCATAAAAGATCTATACCGGCTATGATTTACGTTCATTGCGGAAGTGTCATAGAAGATTTTTATTTACTTAATATGAGCAATCAGCCCTTTGAAAATTCAAAAGGGCGTAACCACAACAATTTGCCTGGTCCTGTAAATGTCTTAAAGATATTATTTAATAGTTAAGCCCGAATCTTACAATCCGAAAAATATAAATGTCTGTCAAAAAAACTGCGGATACATTCCATTTGACAGTGTTTTCGAAGATGTTTAATCTTTGTATTAGTTCTTTGAGCTTTATATTTGCATCATGGCATGCGAAGATCTTACGATTACAATGATATAGCTCTAAGATGTACATCGAAGAGTACTACCCTGAAACCGAAGCAGTTGAGTTGAGCAGTAGAGTCGAACAGTCGTGTCGAGCAGTTAAATCGAGCAGTCTAGTCGAGCAGTCGAATCATGCTGTTCAATCAAGCAGCCCAGTCGAGCTGTCTAGCCGAGCAGTTGAGTCGGGTAGTCAAGTCGAGCCTTTGAATCGAGCAGTTCAGTCGAGTAATCTAGTCGAGCAGTCGGGTCGGGTGGAAAGTCGAGTAGCTGTGTCGAATGGTCCAGTCGATAAGTCTTGTCGGGCAGTTTAATCGAGCAGTTGAGTCGAGTAGTCTAGTCGAGCGATGCAGTCGAGCTGCTGAGTCGAGCAGTCGAATCGAGCAGTTGAGTCGAGTAGTTCAGTCGAGCAGTTGAATCGAGTAAGTGAATCGAGCAATCCAGCCGAGTAGTTGAGTTGAGCAGTCGAATCGAACAATTTAGTCAAGCAGTCTAGTCGCGTAGTTGAATCAATCCGTCAAGTCGAGCAGTCGAACCAAACCGCCCAGTCGAGCAATCGGGTCGAGTAGTAAGTCGAGCACTTGAGTCGAGTAGTCCAGTTGAGCAGTTGAGTCGAGCAGCTAAATCGAGCTGTTCAGTCAAGCGGTCAAGTCGATCTGTCCAATCGAGCAGTCGAATCGAACAGCCCAGTCGAACAGTTTATTTGCGCAGTCCAGTCGAGCAATCAAATCGAGCAGTCTAGTCGACCAGTCCAGTCGAGCAGTCTAGTCGACCAGTTGAGCAATCGAGCAGTCCAGCATTCGACCAGTGAGGTAACTGAGAATAGAACCCATTGCTACGAAAGCATGATGTCCTATCAGGGGCCTGGTTTTACTTAGCCAAGTAACAATTCTAAAGCCACTTGGTTTTACTTGAATTTTATAAAGGTTTTATTGCGGTATTATTCATTACCTCTGAATTTATTGTGGCATTGCGCAATACCAAGAGCTCGAGCAGAAGCGAAGAGCAAAATAATATACAAATAATATCAAACTGTGTTATAATACTATATTTTGTTATTGAATAGATATGGAGATACATTGATAACACATTTTGTTATTGAGTAGATATTTTAAACAGTGGTTGTAAGATGAGTTTAATAACTGATTTTGTTATCATATCTTATTTTGATCTTAAAATGACATTCGATATATTTCATAAATTTTTTTTTATTGATTAAAGAGATTTTAGATTTCAAATCTATACCTATAAAGAAGGATTTCTGTCTGTCTGTCTGTCTGTCTGTCTGTCTGTCTGTCTGTCTGTCTGTCTGTCTGTCTGTCTGTCTGTCTGTCTGTCTGTCTGTCTGTCTGTCTGTCTGTCTGTCTGTCTGTCTGTCTGTCTGTCTGTCTGTCTGTCTGTCTGTCTGTCTGTCTGTCTGTCTGTCTGTCTGTCTGTCTGTCTGTCTGTCTGTCTGTCTGTCTGTCTGTCTGTCTGTCTGTCTGTCTGTCTGTCTGTCTGTCTGTCTGTCTGTCTGTCTGTCTGTCTGTCTGTCTGTCTGTCTGTCTGTCTGTCTGTCTGTCTGTCTGTCTGTCTGTCTGTCTGTCTGTCTGTCTGTCTGTCTGTCTGTCTGTCTGTCTGTCTGTCTGTCTGTCTGTCTGTCTGTCTGTCTGTCTGTCTGTCTGTCTGTCTGTCTGTCTGTCTGTCTGTCTGTCTGTCTGTCTGTCTGTCTGTCTGTCTGTCTGTCTGTCTGTCTGTCTGTCTGTCTGTCTGTCTGTCTGTCTGTCTGTCTGTCTGTCTGTCTGTCTGTCTGTCTGTCTGTCTGTCTGTCTGTCTGTCTGTCTGTCTGTCTGTCTGTCTGTCTGTCTGTCTGTCTGTCTGTCTGTCTGTCTGTCTGTCTGTCTGTCTGTCTGTCTGTCTGTCTGTCTGTCTGTCTGTCTGTCTGTCTGTCTGTCTGTCTGTCTGTCTGTCTGTCTGTCTGTCTGTCTGTCTGTCTGTCTGTCTGTCTGTCTGTCTGTCTGTCTGTCTGTCTGTCTGTCTGTCTGTCTGTCTGTCTGTCTGTCTGTCTGTCTGTCTGTCTGTCTGTCTGTCTGTCTGTCTGTCTGTCTGTCTGTCTGTCTGTCTGTCTGTCTGTCTGTCTGTCTGTCTGTCTGTCTGTCTGTCTGTCTGTCTGTCTGTCTGTCTGTCTGTCTGTCTGTCTGTCTGTCTGTCTGTCTGTCTGTCTGTCTGTCTGTCTGTCTGTCTGTCTGTCTGTCTGTCTGTCTGTCTGTCTGTCTGTCTGTCTGTCTGTCTGTCTGTCTGTCTGTCTGTCTGTCTGTCTGTCTGTCTGTCTGTCTGTCTGTCTGTCTGTCTGTCTGTCTGTCTGTCTGTCTGTCTGTCTGTCTGTCTGTCTGTCTGTCTGTCTGTCTGTCTGTCTGTCTGTCTGTCTGTCTGTCTGTCTGTCTGTCTGTCTGTCTGTCTGTCTGTCTGTCTGTCTGTCTGTCTGTCTGTCTGTCTGTCTGTCTGTCTGTCTGTCTGTCTGTCTGTCTGTCTGTCTGTCTGTCTGTCTGTCTGTCTGTCTGTCTGTCTGTCTGTCTGTCTGTCTGTCTGTCTGTCTGTCTGTCTGTCTGTCTGTCTGTCTGTCTGTCTGTCTGTCTGTCTGTCTGTCTGTCTGTCTGTCTGTCTGTCTGTCTGTCTGTCTGTCTGTCTGTCTGTCTGTCTGTCTGTCTGTCTGTCTGTCTGTCTGTCTGTCTGTCTGTCTGTCTGTCTGTCTGTCTGTCTGTCTGTCTGTCTGTCTGTCTGTCTGTCTGTCTGTCTGTCTGTCTGTCTGTCTGTCTGTCTGTCTGTCTGTCTGTCTGTCTGTCTGTCTGTCTGTCTGTCTGTCTGTCTGTCTGTCTGTCTGTCTGTCTGTCTGTCTGTCTGTCTGTCTGTCTGTCTGTCTGTCTGTCTGTCTGTCTGTCTGTCTGTCTGTCTGTCTGTCTGTCTGTCTGTCTGTCTGTCTGTCTGTCTGTCTGTCTGTCTGTCTGTCTGTCTGTCTGTCTGTCTGTCTGTCTGTCTGTCTGTCTGTCTGTCTGTCTGTCTGTCTGTCTGTCTGTCTGTCTGTCTGTCTGTCTGTCTGTCTGTCTGTCTGTCTGTCTGTCTGTCTGTCTGTCTGTCTGTCTGTCTGTCTGTCTGTCTGTCTGTCTGTCTGTCTGTCTGTCTGTCTGTCTGTCTGTCTGTCTGTCTGTCTGTCTGTCTGTCTGTCTGTCTGTCTGTCTGTCTGTCTGTCTGTCTGTCTGTCTGTCTGTCTGTCTGTCTGTCTGTCTGTCTGTCTGTCTGTCTGTCTGTCTGTCTGTCTGTCTGTCTGTCTGTCTGTCTGTCTGTCTGTCTGTCTGTCTGTCTGTCTGTCTGTCTGTCTGTCTGTCTGTCTGTCTGTCTGTCTGTCTGTCTGTCTGTCTGTCTGTCTGTCTGTCTGTCTGTCTGTCTGTCTGTCTGTCTGTCTGTCTGTCTGTCTGTCTGTCTGTCTGTCTGTCTGTCTGTCTGTCTGTCTGTCTGTCTGTCTGTCTGTCTGTCTGTCTGTCTGTCTGTCTGTCTGTCTGTCTGTCTGTCTGTCTGTCTGTCTGTCTGTCTGTCTGTCTGTCTGTCTGTCTGTCTGTCTGTCTGTCTGTCTGTCTGTCTGTCTGTCTGTCTGTCTGTCTGTCTGTCTGTCTGTCTGTCTGTCTGTCTGTCTGTCTGTCTGTCTGTCTGTCTGTCTGTCTGTCTGTCTGTCTGTCTGTCTGTCTGTCTGTCTGTCTGTCTGTCTGTCTGTCTGTCTGTCTGTCTGTCTGTCTGTCTGTCTGTCTGTCTGTCTGTCTGTCTGTCTGTCTGTCTGTCTGTCTGTCTGTCTGTCTGTCTGTCTGTCTGTCTGTCTGTCTGTCTGTCTGTCTGTCTGTCTGTCTGTCTGTCTGTCTGTCTGTCTGTCTGTCTGTCTGTCTGTCTGTCTGTCTGTCTGTCTGTCTGTCTGTCTGTCTGTCTGTCTGTCTGTCTGTCTGTCTGTCTGTCTGTCTGTCTGTCTGTCTGTCTGTCTGTCTGTCTGTCTGTCTGTCTGTCTGTCTGTCTGTCTGTCTGTCTGTCTGTCTGTCTGTCTGTCTGTCTGTCTGTCTGTCTGTCTGTCTGTCTGTCTGTCTGTCTGTCTGTCTGTCTGTCTGTCTGTCTGTCTGTCTGTCTGTCTGTCTGTCTGTCTGTCTGTCTGTCTGTCTGTCTGTCTGTCTGTCTGTCTGTCTGTCTGTCTGTCTGTCTGTCTGTCTGTCTGTCTGTCTGTCTGTCTGTCTGTCTGTCTGTCTGTCTGTCTGTCTGTCTGTCTGTCTGTCTGTCTGTCTGTCTGTCTGTCTGTCTGTCTGTCTGTCTGTCTGTCTGTCTGTCTGTCTGTCTGTCTGTCTGTCTGTCTGTCTGTCTGTCTGTCTGTCTGTCTGTCTGTCTGTCTGTCTGTCTGTCTGTCTGTCTGTCTGTCTGTCTGTCTGTCTGTCTGTCTGTCTGTCTGTCTGTCTGTCTGTCTGTCTGTCTGTCTGTCTGTCTGTCTGTCTGTCTGTCTGTCTGTCTGTCTGTCTGTCTGTCTGTCTGTCTGTCTGTCTGTCTGTCTGTCTGTCTGTCTGTCTGTCTGTCTGTCTGTCTGTCTGTCTGTCTGTCTGTCTGTCTGTCTGTCTGTCTGTCTGTCTGTCTGTCTGTCTGTCTGTCTGTCTGTCTGTCTGTCTGTCTGTCTGTCTGTCTGTCTGTCTGTCTGTCTGTCTGTCTGTCTGTCTGTCTGTCTGTCTGTCTGTCTGTCTGTCTGTCTGTCTGTCTGTCTGTCTGTCTGTCTGTCTGTCTGTCTGTCTGTCTGTCTGTCTGTCTGTCTGTCTGTCTGTCTGTCTGTCTGTCTGTCTGTCTGTCTGTCTGTCTGTCTGTCTGTCTGTCTGTCTGTCTGTCTGTCTGTCTGTCTGTCTGTCTGTCTGTCTGTCTGTCTGTCTGTCTGTCTGTCTGTCTGTCTGTCTGTCTGTCTGTCTGTCTGTCTGTCTGTCTGTCTGTCTGTCTGTCTGTCTGTCTGTCTGTCTGTCTGTCTGTCTGTCTGTCTGTCTGTCTGTCTGTCTGTCTGTCTGTCTGTCTGTCTGTCTGTCTGTCTGTCTGTCTGTCTGTCTGTCTGTCTGTCTGTCTGTCTGTCTGTCTGTCTGTCTGTCTGTCTGTCTGTCTGTCTGTCTGTCTGTCTGTCTGTCTGTCTGTCTGTCTGTCTGTCTGTCTGTCTGTCTGTCTGTCTGTCTGTCTGTCTGTCTGTCTGTCTGTCTGTCTGTCTGTCTGTCTGTCTGTCTGTCTGTCTGTCTGTCTGTCTGTCTGTCTGTCTGTCTGTCTGTCTGTCTGTCTGTCTGTCTGTCTGTCTGTCTGTCTGTCTGTCTGTCTGTCTGTCTGTCTGTCTGTCTGTCTGTCTGTCTGTCTGTCTGTCTGTCTGTCTGTCTGTCTGTCTGTCTGTCTGTCTGTCTGTCTGTCTGTCTGTCTGTCTGTCTGTCTGTCTGTCTGTCTGTCTGTCTGTCTGTCTGTCTGTCTGTCTGTCTGTCTGTCTGTCTGTCTGTCTGTCTGTCTGTCTGTCTGTCTGTCTGTCTGTCTGTCTGTCTGTCTGTCTGTCTGTCTGTCTGTCTGTCTGTCTGTCTGTCTGTCTGTCTGTCTGTCTGTCTGTCTGTCTGTCTGTCTGTCTGTCTGTCTGTCTGTCTGTCTGTCTGTCTGTCTGTCTGTCTGTCTGTCTGTCTGTCTGTCTGTCTGTCTGTCTGTCTGTCTGTCTGTCTGTCTGTCTGTCTGTCTGTCTGTCTGTCTGTCTGTCTGTCTGTCTGTCTGTCTGTCTGTCTGTCTGTCTGTCTGTCTGTCTGTCTGTCTGTCTGTCTGTCTGTCTGTCTGTCTGTCTGTCTGTCTGTCTGTCTGTCTGTCTGTCTGTCTGTCTGTCTGTCTGTCTGTCTGTCTGTCTGTCTGTCTGTCTGTCTGTCTGTCTGTCTGTCTGTCTGTCTGTCTGTCTGTCTGTCTGTCTGTCTGTCTGTCTGTCTGTCTGTCTGTCTGTCTGTCTGTCTGTCTGTCTGTCTGTCTGTCTGTCTGTCTGTCTGTCTGTCTGTCTGTCTGTCTGTCTGTCTGTCTGTCTGTCTGTCTGTCTGTCTGTCTGTCTGTCTGTCTGTCTGTCTGTCTGTCTGTCTGTCTGTCTGTCTGTCTGTCTGTCTGTCTGTCTGTCTGTCTGTCTGTCTGTCTGTCTGTCTGTCTGTCTGTCTGTCTGTCTGTCTGTCTGTCTGTCTGTCTGTCTGTCTGTCTGTCTGTCTGTCTGTCTGTCTGTCTGTCTGTCTGTCTGTCTGTCTGTCTGTCCTGTGTTCCTTATAGAATCAAAAACTACTGAACCAATCGGCGTGAAAATTTGCATGTAGAGGTTTTTGGGGCCAGGAAAGGTTTTAGTGATGGTTAGAGACCCCTCCCCCCACTAAGAGGGGGGGCTCCCATACAAATGAAACACAAATTTCTGCATAACTCGAGAACTAATCAAGCAAATAGAACCAAATTTGGCATGTGGGTGTTTTCGGTGACAAGAATTTATTCTAGGGTAATTTGAGATCCCTCCCCTCTTTATAAGGGGAATTATAACTCCTCTCCCCTTTAAGAGGGGGGGTTTCCATACAAATTTCCTCATAACTCGAGAACTAATCCAGCAAATGGAACCAAATTTGGCGTGTAGGTGTTTTTGGAGGCAAGAATTTTTTCTGTGATGAATTAGGACCTCTTCCCACATTAGGAGGGGGGGCTCCTATACAAATGAAATACAAATTTCCCCATAACTCGAGAACTAATGAAGCAAATAGAACCAAATTCGGCATGTGGAGGTTTTTGGAGGCAAAAATATTTTCTACGGTGAATTAGGATCCTTCCACACTTCAAGAGGGGGGGCTTCTACACAAATGGAATACAAATTTCCTCATAATTCGAGAACTAATCAAGCAAATGGAACCATATTTGGCATGTGGGTGTTTTTGGAGGCAACCATTTTTCCCATTATGAATTAGGACTTCTTACCTTTTTAGGAGGGGGGGGGACTCCCATTCAAACGAAATACAAATTTGCTCATAACTTTAGAACTAATCAAGCAAATGGAACCAAATTTGGCATGTGAGAGTTTTAGATGGCAGAATTTTTTTTCTGTGGTGTATTACGACCCCTTTCCCTTTTAAGAGGGTGGGCTCCCATACAAATGAAATACAAATTTCCTTATAATTTGAGTACTAATCAAGCAAATGGAACCAAATTTAGCATGTAGGAGATTTTTGAGTCTTGAATTTATTTTATGATAGTTAGAGACCTCTCACCCCTGTGGTAGGGGGATATGGACTCTCATACAAATAAAACAGAAATTTTTGCGAAACTCAAAAACTAATCCAACTCGAGAAATTCGAGACTCTTCCATAAAACATTAATCAATAACAAGACCACAAAAACTATCTATAGTAACACTAGATCATTCAGGACGAGCCGGTCGCGAGTGTTGCCGGTGACCCGCCGTCGGAAGCGCCGCCCACTGGGGGGCTTGCAAAACTCGAGATAGTGACAAAGATCATCCGAGATTCATGATTTATGTACAACACAGGTTAATTTGTGGCAATGCGAAGTTTGTCGGGTCAGCTAGTATTTTATAAAATGATTTTTTAATATCTCATATGCTACTGCATTTGTTATTCAATACCTTAATAATACTAAAATATGTTATTCTAAACTCTGAATACAGTCATGTAATCGCTTTGTTATTCAAATTTTTTTTTTTTTTTTTTTTTTTGATGGCCCCGACCTTTCTTGGTCCTTGCCTCCACCCCATACGCATCTTTGGAGAGTGGGAGGGACGGTTTATCTCTTGGATATTTGAAACTGATTTCTTCACATTTTCCACATTTTTATTTATCTAATCAGTGTGACTTGTTGCATCACTCTCCCGCGTATGTCCATCATAGTATTATTACTTCTTTTGACTTTTCTAATTGGCTAAAGACTGCCGATAATATTTTGCATGTCTTGCCTTTGCAAGCAACATAGCAACAACTCTCGTATCTAAGCAATTCTACCTTAGTAGACTTCAGACTACACGAATCAAGTCGAATTCAGCAGGCTACAGACTGCCGATAATATTTTGCATGTCTTGCCTTTGCAAGCAACATAACAACAACTCTCGTATCTAAGCAATTCTACCTTAGTAGACTTCAGACTACACGAATCAAGTCGAATTCAGCATCACATATTCATATGCAAGTGTTGTCTTTAATTTAAAACTGACTTTTAACTGCCACAATTGCCATTCGTTTAAACTGCGTCATATTTCTTGCAGACTTCACGTCCAACGGTAAACTGTTGTATATTTGAAGACCTTTATAAAAAAGCGATCTCTGAGTCGTATGTTTCAAAAATCGAGGCAATCTGAAATCAGAAGCTCCTCTAGTATTGTGTCTATGTACATCTCTGCCAAACTGAACTTCATCTGTAAGATACTCAGGTAATATCCCCAGTTTCATTTTTTGTATGAATATTACGCTATTGTAAATTATTCTTTGTTTCACTGACATCCATTGGAGCATATCCAACATAAGAGATGTTGGTGTCAGTCGTTCACATCTAAGTAATATTCTCATAATCTTATTTTGCAACCGTTGAAGCCTTTGCACCTGCGTATCTGACGCCAACAATAGCACCGTTGCGCAATAATCAAAATGGGGTAATATAACTGATTTTACATATGTAAGCTTGGACCAAAACGTTAAATATCTGTTTATTCTACACAATACTCCATATTTTATAGCTATCTTTTTAATTACGTAATCTACATGTTCTGAAAAATTAAGCTTTTCGTCTACCTGCAATCCGAGATACTTGGTAACCTTCACTCTCTCAATTACGTCTCCATCTACTCTGAGTTCCACATTATCAGCATATTTCCTATTTCCTATTATCATCCATTTAGTTTTCGATAAGTTTAAACTCAGTTTTTTCAGTTTCAAATACTCAGCAATTTGTTTCAGGTCCATTTCAGCTTCTTGGATCGCTGTTTCCAAGCAGTCACTAGTCCAATAGATTGTGGCATCATCAGCAAATAGTTTTAACTTTCCACTTCCGCCCAAGCAGCGTTTCAAGTCATTGATATAAAGAATAAAGAGTAGCGGTCCTAAGACACTTCCCTGTGGTACTCCTAAGTCATTCTCACGCGAATTGGAAACAGTGTTGCCGTATTTAGTCCTTTGACATCTATTAGAGAGATAACTATTGAACCAATTCCATACAGTTTCACGAATTCCTATATTATACAAATAATGCCATTACAAATATTTTATAAAGTTTTTGTCCTTCCGGTGTTCGGCCACTGAAGGGGGGGGGGGGCGAAAAAAAACAAAGTGAATTTTTTAATCCAGCAAAAAAACATGGATTTTAAGAATTTTTATTTAAGGTTTAAACGTAAAAACCAAATCTATTCTTGCTTATAATATATACGTTATTATTTTCTATGTAAAAATATACGAAAAAAGAAAAAAAACGAAAGAAATTTTTTTTGGACGATTTTCGGAAATTCCATTATTCGAATTTCCATTTCTGTTTCGTGCTAGAGGCGTTAATTCAACTCGGAGACTCATTTTTCGAGTTTTTCAGACTGTAGAGACCACAGACAATTGATTTTATAAAAAGAAATTTGAGTCATATCCTACAAATTATTTTTTTGTCCCCCGATTTTTCAAGCCAATTTCCAAGGGGGGAGTGACAAAAACTTTAAATATGATTTGCAATGGCTTAATGCAAGTAGTCATTCTTTTGGCCTTGAAGGAGCAAAATTTTGATATTATTTTTTGTTATTTTTCCAACTATGTCAGCCAAAACAAGACCAAATTTTGATACGAGTTATTCGATTTCCATAACACATTTTGATATCATTTTGCTCTTCGCTCCTGCTCGGGAGTTATTATCAATCGGTTTTCCTGTCACAGGAAACAACTAAAGTGAATTTGCTAGAAATCGAGATTGACTAACTGAATATTTTCAACTTAAAACAATTAGTTTTTAAAAATTGCAAATTTGCAGTCGCGCGTTGGTTTTATCCACCTATCATATCAATATGCACGATAAAATTAAATGCGCACATGATGCAAATCAACGAAATGGCTTAAAATTTATTTAATATTCTATGATCTATGGTATATTTGATTCTGGTCGCTATAAACCAAATCGTTCAGAATTGATCTGTCATTAAAAGTCAACCCAAGTAGCACTTGTAACTAATTATAAAAATAAAAAAATAAAAAAAGGTTGCACAACAGTTACATTTAGGACACTTGTAACGAGTTAGGTTACATAAAATTAAAAATAGTTACTTTTTAGTTTTCTAGTGACAAAAACCTCAAAAAGTTACCAGGTAGTTACCAAATGATCAAATTGAAACCTTTTTTTCGAACTGTCAACAACTTGGTCGTCGCAAAACAGTTAATTTTTCGTTACGAGCAGTTACGAAGTCAAAAAAAGTCGGCTAGTAACATTTTCGCAACCACTTGTTCACTGTTCCTTGTAAACACAATGGATTAAGCAAAAACTAGATCTCAAGAATTTTACTAATAGTAAAGATAAACAATTGGTACACGGGTTGTAAAATGCTCTTGTAAATGCGTTTATTTACTTAATTGATGGTACTTGGAATCTTTTCCGCACAGACATTGGTATTAAGTAAACAAATTTTGATTATTCTCAAACGTCAAAACGATCAAGTTACATCGAAACGAAACCGGCAATGAAACTAGGTTACAGTGTAACTTAGAAATGACGACATAAGAAATGTTTTAGTTACTTGGTGACCACAACAGATTTAATATTGGTTACCGTAACCAATAGCTTAACCAGGTCAAAGGCAAAGGTTACGTGCAACTAGAATGTGGCTGAAATGTAACCTTCTATGATTAACACTGCTGGTAAACTGTTTTATTCAAACTGAAACTATTCTTTGATATTAAATTAACACTTTCTTTTCACAACAATCACTAAAAAACACCTTTTCCCGGTATCTAATAACAATGTATGCTTAAAATCATTTCATGTGCAATATGCCGAGAACGATACAAAACTTCAAGGACGATGGTGTAGTAGTTAAAACCAAAGGCAAAATGGCTATGAATTTTACTAAGTGATAGTGAAAACAATTTATTTTTTAATGATTTCTAGGCGAATGCTCCACTAATTCATTATTGCTAAGAATAAATTCAAAAAATCAAATTCAAATTTTTATATTTGTACATTTGTAAAACAACAAAAAATCAATTTTTTAAAGAAGTAAGTAACGAAAAGCTAGATTAAATAAGAGCGCGTGAATTTTTCAAAGCTAGAATCAAGCATTTCACCATAAATTTGAATCTGCATTAAAATTTGTGTTGAAATAACAAGTGAAATTTATACACTCTTCTATATTCAACAGTTAAATTTACTGCTTGACGTTGACAGCCATAGATTGAAATAATTTTCTTGTATTCTAGCAATATTGTAACCTGCTGCATTGTTTTCGCTATGCAATAAAAGTTTCAATATAACTAATTTGCCACCAATTGAAAGTCAGTTTACAGTTTATATGTAACTTCAATAGTAACCATTTTGTAACTATACATGCTACATATTGGTCATTGAGTAACTGTAAATGTAACCATGTTTAGTCCTTAGTTACATAAGTTGCGCTATTTCGGTTACACAACTGTTATATTTTAAGTTACGGTAACCGAAGTTTTACATTTAAATTTGTCGCATATCAGCCGCTGCGACTCAATTGTGACAATGTGTGCTACTTGGGAAACTTTTCTACTCACGTATATATTTTGAAGTTGACAATGCTGACGAACTGATATTTAGCTTTTGCCAGAGCGAAAAGCGAAAAGCTTTATTCAATTATGGCGGTGGCTGTCAAGCAGCGAAAGCTTAATCGGTTTTATTGTTGCTTTCAGCAGAACGTGATACGGCTACTTGAGTTTATAACCTGATACTTGTAGATGTTAAGAAAACATTCTGAAGAATGGGCCACTTGGTCAGAAAGCGGTTTTATACCGGTCATCAGAAAGTTCTACTGGAGCTCATAGTTTTATTAGCCGTTTTATGAAATTGGTCATGAAAACCACTATACGAACGTAATAAAACTTGGACTTGTTACTTGGGTACCGATAAGCCTCTTATGTCGTCCTGTCAGAGACCTGGTTTTGGCTACAGCCAAGCCTCTTATATTTTTTGATACATACATTATTTGACACAGTGCTAATCGAGAAAATTTTGAACTTGAAAAAATCCACAACTTGATTGGGAACGCTGATAACGTTAGTCACAAATCTACGAGAATCACTCAGAACCGTTTTGTCTTGAAAAAGAGTATTTTTCGGGTACTTTTTCATTTCTACGTATCTGCAAATGAGAGATTCTCTTCGTATCTCCTCTCTTCCGCTGTTTACGATGATACTAATACGCGTAAGAAGATCCAACGATGCATTCAAGCTGGAAATCGAGTCACCCGAACAGCAGCAGCCACCCGACTCTATACTGCTGATGATGATGACCCTATGAATTTGGTTCTCACTCGCTTGAACTTATTCCCGGACCCTTCGCTTCGGCACTGAGAAATCATCTATGCAAAATGTTCTAGAGCCAACTGGTCAACGTGGAACAATAAATCTACTTGCTAAGTAACGTTATAAGTTATAACACAAAATTTTTTTACTCATTACGGGTAATTAGCGATTTAAATCAGATTACCAGAAGACAGAATTTAAAGCAAAAACTTTTAAACCGTTATGTGTTCAACTGAATATGAGTAAATTTATATTCTAGAGTCTACGTAAGTTTGCTGATGCACGGTTATCTGATACAAACTTCAGCATTATTAGTCCTGCTTTTTCATCCTACTGACAGTTTTTTGTTTACTTGAATGAATAAGAGAAAAATTCTCATTTGAATCCAGTAATAACGTCTATAAGAAAAAATATTATTTAGACTCAAAAATGAAATTAATTAGCTTCCCCTCAAACGAAGGCAGCTAATAACGCATACGTTAAAAACTTTTGGTCTTCTCTACTCTGATTTTCGTATTTTATCTGTTTGTTTTCGACATTTGATCGGTAAAATATTAAAATCTTTTTCGGATCCTTGTTTGTCTAAATTCGGCAGGTTTATGATAGGTAATACTCTTTTTTCTGCAAAACCCTGGCAAATAAAAAGCTCTTAATAATGAATGAGCAAGCATTTTGGAGAGGTGTTGCGATCCCATCTAATCAAAAATGTAATGTGCTGAGTGTCGTGAACGGCATAAAAAAGCATTGTCATGTTAAAAATCTAAAAACAAGGCTCGTGCTTTGTCGCTCAATTCAATGTCTTATACATTTTTTTTGGCAGGAAATCTCAATTACTATAAAAGAAGCTTTTTCGCTTGGTACCTTTATTACTCATTTCTCATACAACGATTTTGTAGAAGTATTCAAATTACAACAGTGACATAGCTATGACAGCTTTATTAGGAAAAGTCTCTCGCGCAAAATTTTTACATGCGGAAGAGCATTTACCTCCCTCCTAGGATCTCTCACCGGTGACATCTTTCAGTCATGCAAATCGATTTTTTATTAATCCCGCGATAGACATTCGTTCCAAGGAAGGCAAGCAGTCTCCGTCTCCGTTTGCCTCCATAAGCTTTGTATACACACTCAGGCGTTAATGGAATTTTGCAGTATCCCGTCGTCGACGATTGGATCCGGTTTACTGCGTAAACCTGCCGCGACGCCGCCCGGTAGAAAAGCCTGAGAACATCGTAAATGTTTAATTTCGATTTTTTTGGCTGAATCAACTACCCTCTACCCCTATTTGCTGCTTCAATCGTGTAAAAGTTAAATCTACACTTTTTTGTGAAGGAAAAAATGCAAACGTAAACAAATCGATTGGGATTTGTTTACCGCTGAGTGAAAAATTCGACAAAGACCATCACCCACACCGGTACTGGGAAGAAAAAGGGAAAGTGAATGTATGTATGGAAAACATGCAAACAACGGGCGAGTTTCAAAAGCATTCTAAATATTTTATACGGCGCTTGATGGTATGTGAACAATTCAATTGTGCATTCAAACGGATGCTTGGTTTTTAATGAAGTACGGCGTTAGATTTAAAACAACAAAACTTTTGAAGTTACAACAATTCAGGGTTGAGTGGCTACAAATTGCAGATTAAGAGAAACTTTGATTGTCCTAAGTAGGAGCCACTTTATCCTTGATTATCTCTATAGTTTAGGGTTCCTGTCCCTCCTGTCATCGTAGGTATTATAGCGGACATGACTAATGAAACTTGATTCAGTTGGTAATAGACCGCAAAGACGGTACGCCGTTTATCGTTTGTTTATATCCCATGCACCCACCGTTTAATCTGCAGCACTGTGCTGACGACGCAGCTGGAGCCGAGTGCACCCGCTGCGTTCGCATTTTGTATCTCCCAACTATGTATCTAGGTTAGACCGCTGGTCGACGACGAACAATTCGGCACAAATGTATGCGAAGGAGACAAAACGATAAATGGCATCCGGCTGAATCAAATAAATTACGTCCGTTTTTAGTTGTCCTCCTTGTACTGCTAGCCGGTTGTAGTCGGTGCCCCGTTCCGGTCCGAGTGCTACACAACTGGCCGGGCACGCTTTGGCTAAATAAAATTGTTTTCCCTTTTCAGTGCGGAAAAAGCGATGATGTTGATGAAGCGATGTTGCTGGTTTGCGAGAAGAAAATTGTGTGGTAATCTACCCTAAAGGGTGCTTAAAGTCTCAACCATATGTTGTGGGATGAGGACATCAACTTTATTTTACTTTTGTCTATACTTTTAATCGCTTCCGTTTAAGAAGATTAGAAGATTTTCGCGTGTTCTTTTTTATTCAGGAAATACTGTAATGGTGTGGTAAGACGATTGGAACGGGATAAATTGGCGTGACTTACCATTAGTAGCTAAATAGTAGTTACGCTTTCATTCTCTTTTCCGATTCAGTTGGGACGACACAAGCGGAATAGCATCCCAAAGCGTCCGTTAGGGTGTTAATCCTTTCTCCCCAGAGAAGCGATGTGGCCTGTGGTCGCAAACGAATAAATGATGGCTTGTGTTTCGTTTGTCCACTGGTAGGTAGGAGCGTTTCGCTTGTGCTTGTGTAGGATCCAATCGTATCTTTTACTGCTGGATTGATGAACAACGTTTAGGGGCACTGAAAACCCAATTTGATAAAAAGAAGCAACAGTTTATGGTTGGATGAAACCAACGGTTTGCCGTATTCAGTTAATCGATGGCTACTGCTTCCACTGTGAGTGGATAAATTAATCAAGTGTTGATAAAGAAGTAAAAAAGAGAAGATTAATCACGTGAATGCCGTGTTTTTTTTGCGCTTTCAGTGTGCAACTTGCGCGAAGTTGTGACACTCTTTTGGCACAGAATTCCGTCTTACTGTATTTGCTTTGAAGTACGTCTACCAAATGTTTTGCTTTGCAAAAGTAAACTAGTAAAAATTTGGCTTAAGCTTATAAATAAGCAAATGAAAGTATGCATGCTCCTTTATTAATCAGAATCGATGAAAATTGCATAGTGATGGCTGGAAACATTATGTTTTGTGACAATGCTCTATTTCATATTTTACAACTTTGCTAATTATCTGCGCGCTGATCAAAATAGATGTCGAGGATCTGGTTAGGTGAGATATAAGACGAAATTAGGCTCAATATTATTTACCATTGATTACGCAATTCGCAGGAGGCTTGGTTTCGGGCCGCTATCCATCTATTTTTTCTCACGAATTGCCTTATTGTCACATGTTAATAACGTACACGGGTAAATAAACTCACTGACAATCTCTAGTCAATCCTTATCCTCCACCACTCATCACCACAGTACTCTACCAACCACCATGTACTTTGTTTTGGCAGAGTTTATTATGAGCTCAATTCACGGTGATTTCATCTTGAGGGTCCACATAGCCTGCAAGGTCAGACTTCATTATGACCCACCAAACTATAATAAAGCCCTGGTTTCGCATTTGCAACTTTACCTGCTGTTTTCTGTTTGACAGGATAATTGCGGGGCTAATGCTGCGATCCTATTGACTTTTACAGCCTCTCTTAGTCCAGACCGCTTGTATTATTATGTTAGTATTGTAGCTTGACGGCAATTGGCGATTTTACCAGCCGAGAGCCGGAGTGGCTCTTGCCATATCTAGAATTTGATCCTGGGCTACTCGTCGCCAATTTGTTACGCGTCATGACACACGCAAGTCGGCTTCAACATGGTCAAGCCATCTAGCACACTGGGCCCGTCTATTCCTGGTGCCGGTGGCGTTCTTGAAGAGAACGGATTTCACTGCACAGTCGTCCGGCATCCTTGCGACGTGGCCGGCCCACCGTAGTCTTCCAACTTTCGCCAGGTGTACAATAGGAATCTCTCCAAGTAGTGCCTGTAGCTCGTGATTCATACGCCTACGCCACTCTTCACTTTCCGTTTGTACTCCGCCTAAAATAGTCCGCAACACCTTTCGTTCAAATACGGCAAGTGCACGAATGTCTTCCGTAAGCAAAGTTACTGTCTCAAGTCCGTACACGAATAGAAATTTATTCCCCAAAACGAGCAAAATGACCATGATTTCAGGTTTCTAGCTCATGTTTTATGAAAATACACCATGAATAATAATCATGATATCATGAAGTTCCTACAGTACAACACAACGAAAGATCATGAACTGTTATTCATGATTTTGTGCTACTTTCAGGTCAGTCATGATTTGTCAGCAATTCAACCTTCATGAATTCATGATTTTATTCGTGGTATCAGAATCGAATTTATTTCAACCCTCTGCGCTATTCAAAAAGACTCGAGATTGTCCCCGAAACGCGCACGTAGCTCATCACTCGTTCTAGAGCAGCTTTGAACAGCCGCGTCAGTTTGTAGCTGTTCGTGTTCAACTGTATTGTATGCTGCTTTGAAATCCGCGGAAATATGATGCGTGGGCACGTGGTACTCTCGACTTTTCTGGAGGATTTGTCAGAGAACAACAATTTGATTCGTAGCAGCACGGGCACTCATAAAGCACGCCTGATACTGTCCTACGAATTCTCTTGCTATTGGGGATAGATCATAGATGACGCAACAAAATGCGGGAGAGCACCTTATAGGCGGTGTTGACCAACGTGATGCCGTGCTAATAACAGCAATCTAGCCGGGCGCCCTGTTTGTAGATGGGACAGACTACACCTTCCACCCACTTCTCCGTTAGTTTCTCCTCCTCCCACATCCTTGAAATTATCCAATGAAGTGCTAGCGGGCCATTTTTGTGAAGTTCTGCCGGAAGTCCTTTCCGGTGGCTCTATTATTCTTCAGCTGACGAATTTTTCGTCGGATCTCTTCGAGATCGGGAGTCGGCACACTGTAGTCGTTTGTAGGCTAGGTTTGGCTAGGCTAGGCTAGGGTTTGACTCCTAGATTCCATTGCGTCTGCTTCTGCTAACGGGTGGCAACTAAAATTTTAGATTTTTTTTCTCAAGGTGTCAAAAAGAAAGACAAAGATACATGGAGAAGATCTGATCTACCGAAATTAAAGATACATTATCCATTGTTGAAAAAACTTAGTGTACATTTGAAAACGGTCCGTAATCGGCTGTTCGGCGAAGCTTTCGTTTGACTTCGAAGCAGGAGCGTTGTACGGCCGTCAACTTTGCGAATGCATCTCTTGATTCTATCAATCAACTGTTTGCAATTCGTGGCTCTCCAGTTATTTTTGTACACCAAGAAACTTAAAATCCTGAAGAAATCTTTGATTGGGCGCACTGAGACAGATTTTTCGAGTCGTGGATTTTGGGTAAAAATGGTATCGAATAGGTATTCAAGAACGATTGCGTTTTTTTGGCGTAATGCGATGATACTCTATCCGGCCAAAACACGTATTGTCCATCTGCATGATGTTTTTGTAGAAACATGGCAGTTCGCAGAAATGTACAACGCGTTCTCGAAATGCTTCTTGTTTCGACGTCATTTTAAGCAAAACAAGGAAAGCATAAACAAAACAAAAAATATTGACAAAAAGAGGAGAGAGTGAGCTAACACATACATATTCTCATTCCTCTCTGAGCTCGTTTGTTGTGAAGTATAGGGACCTCAAAAATATTCCAAAATTTTAGTTGTCACTCGTTATATCGCGGATTTATTATTTATTTAGGAATGAGTTGGGCAAAATCAACTATTTTGCATTGCGCACTGGAATGGATGGGATTAGAACATTTGGAAGCTATTTGAGTTCAAATTTACGGGCGGCGAATAAGTTTTTATACAATTTAATTAGCTTTTACTATAAGATGCAAAGCATTCCTTGGTCTTAAGTAGCAACAAGTATTGGACTAACATTCCTTCCCATCCCGCCAGGACCCGCATTCGGACGTGGCCGGCGCCGGTATTGATCAGCATCCAGGGACCTGATAAGGATGTACAATGAGGAATAGTGTATTGTCCCAAGCAGGCTTGGCATACACTTTTCGCTTTGATTTTGCTCTTTTGATTACTGCTCCTCAGCCAAGCTGAATTTGAAAAAGTGGTGTATAGGGCATTTGTAGAGCTAGTAATTATCTATAATATTGCTGAAGAAAGGAAAGTTTTATCTTTAATATTTACGGCGCTGTAGGGCAGCAATGCCGTTGGTAGCAAAAAGAGCGCTCTTTTTGCTACCAAGAGGGTAGCAGCCTTATAGCACCATAAATACAAAATGCACAGTAATGCTTACTTCAGCTATATTGTAGATAATAACAAATTCTACAAACACCCCATACATCACTTTTTCAAATTTTGCTTGGCTGAGATGCAGTAATCAAAAGAGCAAAATCGAAGCGAAAAGTGTATGCCAAGCCTGGTCCCAAGCATGCTTTTTCCAGCCATCATTTTGCAATTTTCATTGGTCCTGGTCAATAACGGAGTAGCAGCACACGGGCGGTATCCTGTGGTTATGCTTATGCTTAATTTAATGATTAATTTTACTATGAATTTTGGGGATAATAGGACAAAATGAACATCTTCCCAAAGTCTACGCAAGATGGAACTACACCAATCAGTTCCTTGTATTTTTTTTACATATAAATCGGTATGAGTAAAGTGGGTATGAAATGGGGAAGGCAAACGAGAAAGCGACCAACATAGCTTTCGCCAGCCCAAGCTCCTACCTAGCGCCTCCAGGCGGCCGTACCCGGTAATACTCTATTGAGTAGCTAAGCTAGGAGGTGCGACGCCGCGTGGTTTCCAGATGCCTGATCTCAAAACTGAGATTTTGGGCAGACGGCTGAACCGCACGGCCAGGTAAGCCTCATATGTTACTCTAATAATTTGTTTCGTTTTAGCTCATCATGCACCTCCTACTGTACAGTTAAAATTTTGGTCGTGCAAGTTTGAATAATGGACATGGATATCAGAAGGAAGGATTAAATTGATTATTGGATATTAGATGCACTGATGGAGGCTCAAATGACGCAATTATATTTCATTCGACGGATTGCTGGTGAGATTGTTCTATTTTTCCCATATATGTTCCATTTCATTTATTTTTTAATGTTTTATTCATATCGTGTATTACTGGGTACAAGAACACCTATGAAGATTGCGTGAGTTTTTGCGCATCCTCTTATAGTAGGTGTTCAACTAAAGTACCCATTTCTACAATCGTAAGGACATGGCCAGGTGTATGGTGTACTTACGGGTACACCATATCAGCCACCCATGATGTGTACGGTTGTCTATGCTATGCTATGCTATGCTATGCTATGCTATAAATCGGTATGAGTAAAGTAAAGTGTCCAAACGTATTTAAGAGTCATTCTAGTTCTTACGTTAGCACGACTACGTAATTGAAGAAATAGGTATCTTGTAAGATTCCAATCTAGCGGCTTCTAATTAGTGGGATTACGAGCTTGTTCTTGCCCATTGTGCAACGGTGAGTCGTTACTACGAAACTCTAAGCATCGAATGGAAGGAGAAATACGGTCAGAATGGAGGTTCAATCAGTGATCAGCATCACAAGCGTGTCGTAAATGCTTTTAAGCGGAATCCAAATGCTTCGGTCAGAGATGTGGCTAAAACGTTGAATCTGTCTCGTTCAGAGAGTCAAGGACCGGGAGGGACTGCATACGTACAAAGTGCAGAAGGCTCCAAATCATGACGATACGGTACGGGCCTGGAAATTGTGCACCCTAATACTGACGAAGCCTCATTGTCTCATTATGGATGATGAGACTTACGTCAAGGCGGACTCACGGCAGCTTTCGGGGCTACTGTTCCTCGCACCCAGGGGAAGTTTGGCAAGTGATCTGCTCATGTAGCAAACAGAGTGCGCCGTTCGTAACTACCGGGACTGTAAATGGGCAGATCCACCTCAAGGAATGTCTACAGAAGCGTCTGCTTCCTCTGTTGAAGCAATACGAGAGCCCTACGATCTTCTGGCCGGATCTAGCTTCGTGCCACTATTCAAGGGATGTCCTGGAGTGGTACGAAGCCAATGGGATCACTTTCGTATCCAAGGATATGAACCATCCCAACGCACCGGAACTAAGGCCCATCGAAAAATACTGGGCTATTACAAAGTAGGCATTACGGAAGCATCCAAAGGAGGTCAAATCTGAGGAAGACATGAAGAAAAGGTGGGTTTCCGTGAGAAGAAGCTGCAGCCAGATGTTGTACAGAACCTTATGAGTGGAGTTAAACGTACACGGAGTTAAACGTGCAAGAAGCTCATGGTATCATGAGTATTATGCATGGTGTATTTTCATAAAGCATAAGCTAGAAACCTGAAATCATGAGTCATTTTGCTCATTTTGGAGATTAAATTTCTAACCGTGAAGGTGCGGTTGAAGTTGAATGGGTTAAATATGACAAAAACTCACTAATGGGTTATATTTTATTGTCTGAAAGTTTGAAAGCAATCAGTCAACGAGGTAGTTTTCTACAGCGTTTTTCCGAGATACCATTTGATGTGAGACACCCAGTAATAGCCGAAAAATTGACATCAAGACAACACAGTTTGTTGTTATTTTATTAGGTCTTCCTACTTCTCAAACAAAAATTTGTGGTTTGCGTGGAAACAGGAAATTCACAGTATACGTTATTGTGCAACCTTTCATGTGAAATATGGCTTGGATATTTTTAAATATATTTAAAATGTTATAAATTTTCAAAAAACAATCAAGTAACAGATGAATAATACCACAAAATTCCTGTTGTTCGTAAATTGAAATCTTTCGGATGCCAATTGCTGCTAAACGCAACGAATTTCGAGCAACCGAAACGATTGGCGGAATGCGAAAGCAGAAAACTTTCCCGCAGACTTTAATTTCAAAATTATCCGAGCTAAAAACTCGTAATCAGACCGAAAGCACTTCGATGATTAATATGGAAACCGATGATGCTGTTCCATTACTCATCGGGCTAATAATAAAACAGCGCAGCGGTTAAGCATAAGCTGCGGCTGTTGTCGAGCTATAGAAGTGGGTAACGTTTTACGGTTTTATCACTAATACGTGAGATTTTTCCTCATGACCGTGAATTGTTGAATATTAGTGGGTTGTTTGATGTGAAATGAGGGGCATTATTTCTGTTACTATTAAGTTCGCAAATAATCAAATAGGTATTATCAAAGTGCAAATGCATATGTTTATGCGTTCACTAAGCTGTTGTTATTCTCAGATTTGGACTTTGCAACCATAAATAGGTCAAAACTTGATTCTGATATTGCCATGGTTTGATGCTGTTCAACAATCGCAACCGGTTGATCTTAATCTCTTACGTTAAACTGTTTACGGCAAATTGCATTCAACGTACCTAGATCTAGAGACTGAAAAAAAGGATGGAATTTCGTTTGCACCGATGCATGACAGCCTTATGCCGATGCGGCTGCTTGCCCCTGCTGTTGCTGTTGCCGGTTCGGAAACAGTAAAAATGTGGCGAAATGGACAAGATAAATGGCTCAACTTTCTTGATTTACGACCATTTTTGCCGGTGAATTCACACCGGGCCTTCAGACAGCCCCCATTTTCGTATTGCATTGGAAGACGTTCTTTCGTCGGTCTTAATTTGCTCATTGCTGTAACTATTGTTCTAGCGCATATTGGATTCGGATTTTCGACTTCCGGAAAGGCTGCTAGGTACGAGTGAAATTTTATGAATAATTTGTGCTCATTTCGTCTAGCATACCAACCAGCAGAAGAACGATTGGGAAGCAATTTATCATTTTTTCTCTGGGTTAGTAACTGAATGGTGATATTAAATTCGAGATCGACTTTCGAGTTCTAAGAATGTGCATCCTCGATGCCTTAGTATGGATGATACCATACGTTGCTAGTGAGGGATTATTGCTTAAACTTCTGGAAAGCTGTATGGCAAACATGTGAAGCAAGTTAAGCCGTAAAATCAACTCCGGCAGCCGCAAGCCAATCGGACCGAACGAAAGTTCTGTTTTATGGAAAAATCGAGCAGCAAGGAAAAGGACGATGACAGATTTTTCCTCTCATTACCATCTCGAGCATTACATATGGTGTGCTGACAAATGTGGTAAAATTACGTGCAAACAAGGCAGATTATAAATTAAGATCTTCGAAGCATAAAATGTGAGATATTAGCTGTGCAGTATCGATTTATCGTCGCAATCAACGTGTGATTTTTAAATGATTCCCTGTTGTACGTAAGCCGTTCAATGTATTTAACAATGACAATAATTTGAAAACAACTTTGATTGCCATGCTTTTCAGTTTATGAACATTGAAGCCATTCACATCCTGCTCAATCGGTTTGCTCCATATCCTAACGCGTTTAACTTTGATCCTCGAATTGCTGTGCCATTTATTTTGCACTGTAAAATGACACCGACCGACACGTCGGCACTTGTCGCACATCCATCGGAACCCCGGTTGGGACCAGACCGCCCCATTATTCTTCAAGCAACATTCAAATGATAATGAGCTCGCAAAGCCACACACCGCCCGATCGACGACGTCCTGATAATGGGGTTTCGCGATGTACGCGTGCGGAAAATTAACTGAATGTAACATTTCATTCTGGGAGCGCGTTCCGTGTGTGGGCGGCTTGCCGTGGCAGCAGCTCGGCGGTCGGTGCTACGTTATCTGCTCGTGAACAAGTGCATTCGTCGGGCACCTCCTCCGTGTCAGTTGGGCGGCCTCATAAAAATTATTTTATGCGAACGTTTTTCTGATATATCGCAACTTCCAAAAAGCGGTGCTACTGATAGAGCAAAAAAAAAATCAAACACGTATCCTGATCAGCTTCAATGCCTCGCGGGCAAGCAGCCGCAGAATGATGCTGCAGTGTGTGTGTGAATAAATGATATCAGTTACCACTAACAAGGGAAGTTCTACGCCGATTACTAGTAGTACAGCATGTTATCCGTTACCGATATCTATCGGACTTTAAATGGTTTCGGGACCAGCATGGTCCCCACGTTGAATGATTTATTTGGTGCGATAATGCACATTAGAGCAGGCAGAAAATAATTTAATTCCAGCTATTTATTTAATTATCCAGTTAATTAACATTTATTGCAAGCTGGATGCGTTCCCACTTGTTCTCAAATTGGAGTAATTCAGGTTAGCTAGCTACCACTGTGGATTCTAAACAAGCCAAATTATGTGGGAGTATTGTTCGCACCTTCCTGATATCGCAATCGCAATGCAGACCATATGTGTGCAATGTGCACCGATGCTGCAGCGGTTGTGGACTAGAAAAATATCTGTAATGTTGCGTGCATTGCATAGTTATTCCGATTCAACTGACATTAACTCCATTGAAATACATACCAACCGATTTGATTCTATAGGATACTCTAAGGACTTAAAGCGAGTTCACCTCGTTTGGAACGGATAATTAATATGCGAAATCTAGTTGTGAATGCGTACGAAGGCATTAATGGAAACAAAAGAGTAAGCTCGACCCTGGGCACAATGCCGAGGAAAGGCAACGGCTTATATGCTAATGGTTTCCATGGATGCTGGAGCAGGTCATATGTGTTTGTGCTTTTGTACAGTATATTTTCTGCTCAGTTCCGTCGGTCGGTCGGTCGGGTGGTCGGTGCAGTATACGATTTCCACCCGGCCATTAAAAATGTACACCAGAAAGCGCCTTGACATTCAAGATACGTTCGCTCGGACAGGGTATTTACCTATATGAAATTCTGCAAACACTTCTAAAGTATGGCAGTTAGATTGTCTTCTCACTTTCCACACATTGTGCCTTCGGAAGGCTGTATTGAAATGAACTCAACCATAATGGCTGGGTTTCCTCGTACGGTTGCGAATTTCTGCCATTCTGGGTAGAGCTTGTCTGTGCAGGCATGCATATGAGTGGGTTTTAGTTTTAAATGCTGCAAATAATGTGCGTGTTGCTGATTTTAAATCCTTTGCAATTTTTGGAGGTACATTTAGAAACATAGTAGAGATCAATGCGGTTGTTTCTGTTTATTATCATGAACATGTAATCTGCCTGTAGACATGATTCAATTGTATTAACCAACTACAACGCAATATCATTCTGTTTTTCAACATATAGAATCAGGTTTCCTAAGCTGCGGTGTTCCCCGAAAGCCTGGTTACTATTTTAGCAGCGCGTTTAGCAATGACAGGTACGGAGAGATGACAGAGAGCTGCTAAATTGGGTTTAGCAGCGGGCCGTTACGGATTTAATAGTGAAACAATTTTTCATGTTCGTCGGGAGTTTGTCATACGAAACTGTACTTCGACAGACAGCATTTTCATTTTTCATTTAGATGGCTTGCCGTCCTAAGACAAAGCCTGTTGAACAAGGTTTCTCCAATTAACTCGGTTGTGGGCTATAGCCGTGTGGGTATACCGCTGTCCAATTCCTTAGAAACCGAGTGCTCTCCGCCAGATCTCGCTCTACCTGGTCGTCTTGTTCCTAGCGGATTTGGGGCAAACACAATCTTTGCAGGATAGTTATCCGCTATTCTTGCAACATGCCCTGCCCATTGTATCCGTCTAGCTTTAGCCACATTTTAGATACTGGGTTCGCCACAGAGCTGTGCGAGTTCATAATTCATCCTTCGGTCATTGGTCATTGGTCATTGGTAGTTGATGATCTTTTGAGAAGCGTAGAGGCAAAAGGTTTAGAAGTTGTGGACTTTGCTGATGATTTAGTCATCATGGTTCATGGAAAATTCGACGACGTGATATCGGAACTTTTCCTGTAATATGGCTCATTAGGCGGCGCACACTTTCTTCGTCTACCGTTTTGGCCATCTTATTCCACCAGGTCTTCATCTGATTAATGTCTTTGACAACTTTTCCCTTTGCCTTGAGTCTCCTCTTCATGATTGCCCAGTTTTTTCTCAATAGCGCTGAACTGGGGGCAATTGGGTGGGTTAAGGTTTTTCGGAACAAACTGGACCCCTTTCTCTGCATACCATTCTTGAACGACCTTGCTGTAATGACAGCTTACCAAATCTGGTCAAAACATTACGGGATGGTGGTGGGATCGAATGACGCTAAGAACTTCCAAATCCGTGCACCAAGAGCGCCAAAATATGACCAAAGTTTGTTCCAATTCTAAATGAAGCAAGCTTTACCCTGAGGTGCTCTGGTAGCCTCTACCGATACGATCAACCACATAGTGAACTCCGGCGAAACTATCATCGTGCCAATTGAGTTGTGTTTCGAGCGCATTGTCGACAGCAGTATTGATCCCGAACAGCCTGTGGATTTTTTTTTTGTATGCCAGAAGGGCATTGGGTTAAAAGGCCACTGCGACAGCCTTAATGATCGTCTTTTGTGGCAGGCCCCGATTGCTGTACACAGTTTACGGATCGCTCATACCCATTGATGGAGTTGAGCGGAATAGTTGTAATCCTGTGCCCCAATTCGGTACTACATGGTTTATAAAGCCAATGACCGTTTTGGGATTTAGGCTCCATACCTGATATGGAGTAAGAAGGAAACTTCCTAAGAAGTTGTGCCTTGATAATGCAAGAGCTCCGCAATAGCAGAGCAGATGCGCTGAACTTTCAGGTTCAGAGTTACAAAAGCGGCAGGTGTCAGATGATACCTTGCCGATATTCTTTAAATGATAAAGAGCGGGGCTGACAGCCTGTGGATAGTCCGAAGCGGATTAACCAGGTATTGGAATCCCTCCAACGAGAAATTGCCGTCGTCCGGGCAAGGAAGGTCCCCGTTTAACAACACCAGGTGAGTAGTTTTCTTGGAATAGATTCTGCCACCAAATTACGTATGCGATTGTGCAATACCCATGAGCGTCAGTACCAGCGAACTGCAAAAGTCTGCGACCGTTTGGGTTTATCCAGGAGCAGATTCAGGCGCTAATGAACAAGGAATTCCAACTAAAATTTCAACAAATTCCACAAGTTCATTTAAAACCTTTCTGGTCCATGACCAAGTTGCTCAAGAAGAGGGCCAAGTCTATCCTTCTTTTTGTTTCCTCTGGAGGGTTCAGATGAAGAAAAGCTACTGTTTGTGTTGTCTCATAACATGGGGCAGAATATCATGATTCCACAGGAGTACTTTGCCGCAAAAGGGCTCGCCGATGTTGTTCTAGTAGACAGCTTGAGTTCAGAGGAAAAAAATCACCACGGACGCGTTTTTGGGTCATACCAAAGGATCCAAAAACATGAAGGCCCTCAGCAAGTCCGTTCAACAGGTACTGGGAGCTTGCCTACTTCCCTTGAATATGGTAGTTAGTCGAATTGTTACGTTCGCTAATGAAAATGGTGTCTTTCTGGAGGAACAGTTTGCGTTCCGCAAGAGAAAGTCTATCGAGTTGTACACATCCCAACTTTCGCCAGGTGTACGATGGGAATCTCTCCAAGCAGTGCCTGTAGCACGTGATTCAAATGCCTTCGCTTTCCGTTTGTACTCCGCCTAAAATAATCCGCAACACCTATCGTTCAAATATGGCAAGTGCACGTATGTCTTCCGTAAGCCAAGTTACTGTTTCAAGCCCGTAGAGGACTACCGGTATGATTAACGTCGTAACGTATGCTCCTTGATCGAAGCGTCTTGCGGAGGGAAAAGAAGGCTCGACTTACAGCTTGAATGCGTCGTTGGATCTTCTTACTCATATTATTGTCGGCGGTGACCAGAGATCCCAAATATACGAACTCATCAACCACTTCCAGTTTATCGCCGTCAATAGTCATTGTCCATGGGAGGCAAACGTTGCCTTATCTGGAGCCTCTTCGTACCATATATTTGGTTTTCGACGCATTGATTTGTAACCCTATCCCCCGTTTTTAGTCTGGCGTAGATTGCCTCCATCGTCCCAAGGTTTCTAGTAATGATGTCGAGGTCGTCTGCGAAGGCTAGGATTTGGCTGCTCTTACTAAAGATCGTTCCTCTCGTTTCGATGCTCGCTCGCCGGATCACACCTTCAATAGCGATATTGAATAACATACAGGACAGTCCATCCCCTTGCGACAATCCTCTGCGCGATTCGAAAGGCACGAGAGTGTTCCCGAAACGCGCACGTAGCACATCACTTGCTCCAGAGTAGCTTTGATCACCCGCGTCAGTTTGTCCGGAAAAACGGACTCGTGCATTATCTATCATAGCTGTTTGCGTTCAACTGTATCGTATGCAGCCCTAAAATCCACGAGAATATGACGCGTGGGCACGTCGTACTCTTGACATTTCTAGAGGATTTGTCAGAGAGTAAAAATATGATCCGTGGTAGTACGGGCCCCATCTCTTGCTATTGCGGATATACGACGCAACGAAATCTGGGAGCGCACCGTGTAATGCCGCGGTAGTTACAGCAATCTTAGCCTTTTTGTAGATGGGACAGACTACACCTTCCACCCACTCCTCTGGTCGTTTCTTCTTCTCCCAAATGCTAGAAATTATCGTTCATTGGATTGGATCCAGGACAACAGCACTCTTAGATAACGAAAACTCGGCCAGTTAGCTTCGAGGTACGATGCTGGTCTAACAAGCCAGTCGTCGTATGTTCGAATCTCGGGTAGCCAGTGCTTGATAAATATAGTCAGTAGTAGGATCATTGCACTGGCCCCGTAATTTTTCTGTACTCTAACAGCCGGCTGCGAAGTCTGTCGGTAAAGAAGGGTATTGTCTAAAGACGGTATAAACCCAAGGATTTACTTTGCTTTTTTAGATATCGTAAAGCCTTTCGACAATGTGTGACGTGATGATCTCATGCTCACGCCTAATCAATACAATTTTCCAGTGTATCTTATCAAGATCATCAGAAGCTATCAAGCCAGTTGCTCCAGGTTTCTCTGAATAATGTTTGCACAGACTAACAGACGTAACACTTCGAACAAATTTTCTAACAAAACATCGTTTCAATGACACCCCTAAAACTTGGAAAATACCTGGTGCAGTTTTTGCGCTACGCAGAGTAGGTTGCTATAAAATTAGCAGTGCTATAAATTTACTTGTATATTATCTGACAACAGTCCAAACGTTTCAATGGCTCACAAAATCCTGGAGCTTCCGAAGAAAGATCTTAGCATTTATACTGGTCTTATAACAGGACATTGTCCGAGCCGATATCATCTGAAGCTAATAGGAAAACATCAAGATGATATATGTCGCTTCTGTGGCATAGAAAAAGAAGACTCGGAACACCTGTTATGCCGATGTCCGGCAATTCTTAATAAAAGATTAAGGTTCTTCGAAAGAGGGCTGTTAGAACCCTCTGATATTTGAGAACAACTCCCAGCGCAGTAGTGCACTTCATCCGAAGTGCATCACCGAGCTGGACAAATGCTATCAGTCAATCAATGACGATCACTTCTTATAATGGTACGTCATCTTAACAACATAGCTATAATAAAACGGAGGATATATCACAATAGATCAAACAAATTTGTTTATTTGTTTATTTGTTTATTTGTTGGTGTAAAAATCATCGGACATCATGTGGTCTTAATGATAAAAGATACTACGTTTAACATAAAACACATAAGGATATATTAGATTATCCACGCAGTCGCTGTCTAAATGCCGTTGCTGTTATGTGGAAGTCAAATAATGTCGCCACCGCATTGAAGCTAGCCGACATGAAGCGGATGGGGTCATGTTGTCCATATGACACATTACGCTGTGGTAAGAATAATAGATTCCTGGGCCGTAACTATCTTTCTGGTGCATATAAGTTAAGCTGCTGCAAAATGTTCGGGGCATCGATTTCACCGGACAAAATTTTCCCGACAAATACGGCTTGTGCTTCGAATCTTCTTCGCTCTAATGTTTGTATTCCGAGTAGCTGGCAGCGATCCGCATATTCTGGCAACTGGTGTTCGTTACGCCATGGAAGAAAGCGTAAAGCATACCGTACAAATCTTCGTTGCACGGTTTCAATTTTTGCTATCCAGTTAGCGTTGAATGGACACCAAACCACTGAGTTAGACTCAAGAATAGAGCGCACCAGCGCACAATACAGTGATCGAAGACAAATAGGATCCCGAAATTCTTCAGTGATCTTGCAGATAAATCCGAGCTGTCTATTAGCCTTGGCAACTATTTCGTTGTAGTGTGGCCTAAAGGAGAGTGACGTATCCAGACTTACACCCAGATCACGAACCGTATCTACTCTAGCTACAATCTGACCACACATAGTATAGTTGAATGTAACCGGATTGGATTTGCGATGGAATGAAATCGCACAACACTTCTCGATACTGACGGTTAGTAGATTATTGGAGCACCATTGCAGAAAAATGTTAACTAAGCGCTGGAGCTCTAAGCAGTCAGCAGTATTTCTGACAGTTTTAAATAGTTTGATATCGTCTGCATAAAGCATGCGGCAATCTTCTGGAAGCAGAAGCGATATGTCGTTGATAAACAGCATAAAGAGCAGCGGTCCTAAATTGCTGCCCTGTGGAATGCCAGAGAGGTTGGAGAAATATTCGGATTGCACTTTACCCACAAATGGTCGCAGTGACAACAATACCCAACACGGAAAAAAATCTGACAACAGCGCCAGCGCTGGCGAACGGCGTTCTCGCGCAATGACTGTTGTTTGAGTCTTGGCTTGAGTGAAAGTTTGAAATGATCGTTTTTATTGGCGATGGAATGAGGCTTCAGTGTTACGTCTGTTAGACTGTGATGTCTGTTTGCAAACATTTAACATCCCTGCAGGTGTGCCCCAAGGAAGTATCTTAGGGCCCATTCTGTACGTCATTTATGTACAGGTTCAACAGATGTTTGAAGATGATCTTGAACCTGTATTCCTGTCTTCCGAAAACAAGCGAGTTGAATACCTTAGAGACAAGGTTTGATTCTTATAATCAAAAATATGGAAGGAGATGCTTTGATTCTGCATGTCAAGGATTTAATTTAATTGGTTAAGGCTCTAAACGGCATATATCCTACCTGCCCTGGATTTTACTAATAATTTAAAGCAAACAAAAACTTAAGTTAGCCATATAAATAAAAAATAGAATGATTGCAGTTCTGAAATAAGAAAATGGTCTGAACAGCAATCGAACTAAAAGCAAACAGATATACATGCTTATAAATGGTATGTGATGCAAAAATTGGCATATCCGTACTATTTTGAAGGCGATATACGTGATTAGGAATAATTTTAAGCGTTATGGCTATATAAGTATTTATATACGATAATATCCGATTAAGCGCGACTTGCTGCAAACTGCTGTTCCATTTTGTGCTGAAAAACGTATGAGTGTCAGTTATTATCATTATATACGATACAAAATCAACTTGGGCCCACTTTATCAAGCTTTAGTTACGATTTGGAATTTGTTAAGAACTATTTACGATAATTTTCGTACATTGATATACGAGTTGGTGCTAGCTGGATAGCGTCGTTCTGCGCACCGCGCTCACGAAACTAACAACTCATGAGTTGTCACGAATTCGCAAGCGTGCGTAGGACGTAGGACTGCAGGTTTTGCTTTACTTCTTTTTTTCTTCTTCGTCTTATGCCCTTACTTATAACGCAGGAAAGAGAGCGGGGTCTCGTGCGCGTTCGGTATCAACTGCTCTGGTTGCAATGACGAGCGAGAGCCACGATCATTGCTAATAGTCAAATGCACACTCGCAAAAACTCGTCGCAGGGCAGGGAAAAATAAGAAAGGTAGTTTGAGAGAGATGCTTATGCCAGTTCGATCGCCACAACGAGATTGTTGGTTTACATTACTTTATATTCTTTTGGAAGAAACATATGAAATTTTTTCTGTTATTTTCCTTGCGTTATTTTCATCTTTTCGCTTCGATTTAGTTCATTTGACTACAGCGCCTTAGCCAAACAGAAGTAATTGAATTGGCCATTTGTAGAGTTTATTCTTGTCTATAATATGGCTGAAGAAAGCATAGTTTTATCCCTTGTTATTTTAGCGCAATGGGGTTGCTACCCCATTGGTAGCAAAAAACGCTTTTTTTTGCTACTAATAAACTTGCATCCCTATAGTGCCATAAATACAAATGATAAAACTGTACTTTCTTATATTGTAGTATGGTAGATAAAAATAACTCTGCAGCTGCCTTATATACCACTTTTTTTAATTCTGTTGGGCTGATGCGCTGTAGTCGAAAGAGCAATAACGAATCAAAAAGAGCATGCCAAACCTGCTCCACGAGTTATAAATTTTCCAAACACAGACGCCCCGGACTGTCTACAGTTCGTTAATGTTCGTGTCTTAATAGTTGCAGTGCAACTTTTCTTGTCTCGTATTATTGTTATTAAATTTTAAACATGCTTTCTTGGAGGCCTCGTTATATAATGTTGTCCACGTGATTATTTTTTCTTAATGTTTGCCTACTAATAATACATCCTAATTGTACATAAGTGCCCGAGACGACAAGACATGTTTTATTTTCTGCGAATCTATTTATCTAAATTTATCTTTTCATTGAAAAGTTTCCAAGCGCTCAGAGTCTCACCTGTCAGCCAGCCCCAGTCTTGAATCTGTTGGCCTAATTAAATCCTTTTTCTGTCCAGCCTACACGTTCTACTGTCAACTGGTAGCTTGGGCTCTATTCAGTTCCAAACCGTACACCGACACTCATGATGGTCCTTCGCGTTTGTGAAAGGATTCCCAATGGAAGTATTTAGCTCTTTGACTTTCAGGATTCTCCGGCGGGAGCCGTTTGTCGCTCCCACTTCGGAGCTTCGGTATCTCAAACACCGATGAACACCATGTCAACAAGTGTGCAGACTGTGTTCGTCGTGTAGGAAATTCAGTCAGTGAGTTCTGTTTTCGTGGAAATTGGTGTATGAATGTTTATTCCATATTTTACAAGATTGGTGTCGGAACCATTTTTCTGAGAGCCTTAATCAAACTTAACCGGAATTCTAGTAAAAACCAAATTGAGCAGGATATTATTTCAGCTAAATCGGTTTGAAAAATATATATGGGTAGTGTGATAAAATGCTTAATTATGAACGCAAATGGTATAATTACGATAATTGTCTAAAAACGATTTCGTTTGGACTGAATGAGGGCAGTAAAGAAGCCTACTTATAATAATAATAAATTGCGTGAAACGTGCTTGTAAAGCACTTTGAACCCTACCGAGTTGTGCTGCGATAGCGTATGATAGCGGTTTGAGTTCCTCGTGATGAGCTATTGTTGACTATGGTCCCGTTGGCTGTGGTTGTTCGTCGAAAGTGCGCCATTGGAAGCCCCCTATGAATGGTAACCATGCGAGAAGCCAGCGATCGCAATTTACTGCATCAATGCTGGCGCTGCTGCTGCTGCTGCTGCTGGCGGGCATTCGTTGATGTTCCTGTGTACCACACTCACATATCATGAAAATAAATGGACGAAGAACGGCAAACGAGAAAGGATTGTCCTATTTTTCCTCTGCCGCTTTCCACATTAGTGGTGAACCGATTTGCAGTCGGAAAATGTGAACGCTGTGCGGGGTGGTTTTGTTTATCGTGCGTTGTTTTTTGGTTTGATTATTTTATGTGACCACTTACGCTGTTTTGCAAATGCTCCTCGGGAGTATTAAATTAATGTAATTAGTTAAGGATCTATACAATTTGTCGATGATGGCCTTCTTTCTGCAATTTAAAAAAATAAAATATTCAAAACATAATTTACGCAAAATTATTGTAATGCATTATTCTAAGCAATCTAATATTCATCGTGCCCTCAAGACTCAGGTTAGTGGTTGGATGAGTTTGAGAAACAAGTTAAATTTATGATGCTTCTCTGCGAGTCCAAAGTTTAAAAAAATTAGACCCAAACTCTGCCACGTTTAAAACTTAAAAACTTTTCAGAGAGTGCATCAATAAATAATCTTAAAAGCATTTATAATTTTAGAAAGGATTTTATACTTTTCTGAGACAAACTATTCAATGGAAAATGTATCATCAAAACAGTTTTTGCCTCATATAACCAAATATTTTTTTTATTAACTAGGTTTAAATAAGGATGTAAAAGCATATACTACGATATTTATTTAGTAAGCCTATAGTGCTTTAGATTTGTTTTTCATTTAGCTAATTTCGAAATTATTTGTAGTACTATACAATCATAGTGTCACCCTTCTGCACGTCATAAGTTATATGCAAAATCATCCTTTTCATATTCATTTATGCATATCTAGTCCGACGTTATCGTATCCAGCCAGAAACTTGATCCAGTCGGAACTAACGCTACGTGCCGATATAGTGGATTGATGATATTTCCACAAATAGCCAAAAGCCGCTTTCCACTCGGTGCACAAGATATGGCTTAAATCAGTATGGGTGTAACGTGGCGGAAACTTCGCTAGTCTGCTGATGCATGGCCGTCTTTTGTCACGACAATGTGCTTCCGACAACTTGGCGGATGATAAAAGGAACCAGATTCCCATATCTTGGAAGCATACGGCGGCACCGCCGCACCGCACCGCATCGTACACCGGTACCTACCAAAATGTTCAATCCATAACGCGTTCGACCGAATCCGGAAGGGAGCATTTTCAATTTTCCTGTAATCGAAGGGAAGTAGGAAATTATTGAGCGAGACAGATAGCGTCACGCTTCCGTGAACATCAGTCAAAGTTTTCAGGTTGAAGAGCATTACTTTGCCTTCCTGTAATTGGACAGTTACTTCGGGTGAGAAATAGATGAAATGTGAACTCTGTGAGGTTCTTGGATTTACTTAGAATTGCAAAATTTTAATTCAATTTCGAAAGAGTAAAATTCAAAGTAAGTCAGTGTAGAAGTTGTATTTTGCCCCTATCAATCAGGTTCTTTTAGATTTAATTAGCCGTTTTATTCAGCAACGAAATACTTTTCAAATTATTGAAAAAGTTGACAAAAGTAGGTATTTTACATTCCTGTCTTCTATTGCATCGTTTGTGGCTTGGTACCAGCTGCTTGTGCATTACTGCCGATAAAACTATGAAAACTATTTCTATTGCTTACTGCAAACTTGTTTTTCGATTTATTCTTTCAATTCGGTTCAATTACGTTCGACGAAGTTGCCAGCCCGCAGAATATAAAGTTTTTACTGCGAAACGTGTGGTTCCGACTCTATCGTATCTTGATTAGGGTGAAAGTACCAGTAACAGTGGGTCCAACCATTATACTAGTGTCGTAAATAAATTCAAGAAATGATATTTGTTTCGCGTAAGGTACTCCGAGGCAAGTGTGTAACTAGGAACGGAGCACATGACTTGTTTCAACCTCATTTTTCCCAACTGAACCTTTCTAGGAATGAAAGATACGACTCCAACACAAACATATAAATTATTGATTATTTTTAATTGGCATTCCAAACTCCAAAATTAAACTCTAAAATTTAACGTCATTTTCTATTTCCGTTTAAAAACTGGATGCATCTTTCTATAAATGATAATTTGATCGTAGACGTTTGTAAAAGTACATATTTTTCTGATAGTAGGTAAACCTAATTAGTGTATTAACAAGTTCCACACGAAAAATAGTTGTACAATTAAACAATTTGTATGAAATATCTACAATGTGACACATATATATTCGAACAAATATCATTTTATGCTTGCAATGGCATATACAATTAATACAATCAAACTAATACCATATGTGTGTCATCATGACTTAAGTCTTACTTGACGTAGTTTCATCTTCGTATCATAGTTCGTGTCTCGTTCAGTGTACACGTACCAATGTTCTAGTTACGGTCGTTGATAATAAATAAATTCCGAAACGATGCTGCATGCAGCACTATCGTTTGTGACCTCAAACATCTCGGCATAAAAAGAGGATTTGCATACTATATACATTAAAAATATTTGTCAAGACAGGATCTGTTGAAAACCGTAAAAAATGGAAGAAACGGAAGAAAACGAAGCGTTAGAACTGCAGACGACAAAAAGGTTGTTCGAGAGCGAATTAGTCCGCACGGAAAATGGCAGTTGAGCTTAATATCAACAGAGAATCTCTTCGTCGAATTTTGAAATTGGATCTGAATATGACAGCATTCAAAAAACGTGAAATCATGGATTAACAGAAGCAAAAAAAAAACAGAAACGGTAGGAAAGATGCAAACTGCTGCTTTGTCACGGTGGTACGGTGATTTCGAAGTGATCTTTTCTGATGAGAAATTGTTCGTTCTCTAAACCCCCCATCATGCTCAAAATGATCGGTTATGGTCGGTTTCGTTAATCGACGTTCCAAAGCACAAACGGAATGTACCACGATACCAAAATTCATCACCGGTCATATGGTATGGGGAGGCACTTCAAAGTAAGTGAAACTTCCTTTTGTATTTATTGAAAAAGGTATGGAAGTTAATGCAAAATACTATCTAGAAATGGTCTTAGAACAAAATAAGACTTCTTACGTTCAGTAAATGTATGGTGAAGAATATTACTGCTTTTAACAGGATGCAGCCCCTGCCCGCACTGCAAATCTTGTGCAGGTGTGGTACAAAGCCAATCTGACGGATTTCGTATCGAAAAAGGAATGGCCTCCAAGTTCTCCCGATTTAAACCTCTGGATTTTTGTATATGGGGATATATGTAACAGAAGCTCATGGATTATAAATATCATAATTAGGATGAATTTTGGTTAGTCATCAACAAGATATGGGATGACATTCCGGTGGAAGTACTGCGTGCCGCGTGCATCGATTTCAAAAAGCGTTTAGGGCTTGTTATCTAGGCAAAAGGCGATTCAATAGCGCAATGATCGTTTGTTGCGTTCTGTATCTATCTGTAACTTCTAAAACTAAAATTCGAAATAAAACCTCCCAACCACCGAGAAGTGTTGGGTTCTACTGCTGCAGCCACTTCCAGTGAGTGGTTTGATGCAAAGTGCCAACGAGTGACTGATGAGAAGAATCGAGCCGGCAGTCAAATATTGGCTACAACGCTGACACACCAGAACAGGGAGTGATACCAGGATGCTAGAGCTGCCGAAAAGAGACTTCACCGGCGTAAGAAACGCCAGCACTGGGATCGCGTTCTTGTAGAGGCGGAGAATTGCTTTGAGTGACACGTTACGAGAAGGTTCTTCAATACGAACAACGGACCGTGCCAACTCCTGTTATGTGCAACGACAAGGAGAGGAACCTGATTACCGAAAGATCAGAGGTAACTAGGCGTTTGAAACAACATTTTAATGCATTGTTGAAAGGTGAACAAGCGGTTAACAAAAATAGGATAACGATTGAGGATGATGGACAAACTGTAGATCCTCCAACTCTGGACGAGGTTAGGAGAGAGTTGAAACACGGCAGAGAACTTCGGCTTCCTCACCGAACTTTTGAAAGTCGGGAGTGAACGGCTGTATTGCGCAATCCATCAGGTTATACTAAAAGTATAGACTGAGGAGGAACTACGTAAGGACTGGTTGGAATGTCTCATATGCCCTATTTACAAAAAGGGCCTTCGACTCGAATACTGCAATTACCGAGGCATTACTCTCCTCGATTCTGCATACAACATTCTTTTTCGCATCCTGTTTCTCAGACTGAGGCCGTTGCAGGAAACCTTTGTTGGCGAAAACCAGTGCGGTTTTTCGAGAGGCATTCACCTTCACCTTGCGACAAGTTCTCGAAAAATTCTGGGAATTCAACTTACAGTCTCACCATATGTTTATAGACTTCAAGGCGGCGTACGATTCAGTTAAACGTAATAAGCCATACCAGATTAAGCTTGAACATGGTTTTCCAATAAAACTGATTAGGCTGATACGTGCTACCCTTGATGGTTGAAAATCAAGCGTCCGGATAGCGTTTGAGACATCGGACTCGTTTGTGACGTTACATGGTTTGACGTTTGACGCATTTGCAATAATTTGATCAATCATTATGTGGTATTATAACGGAAATTAGCCACTAACGCTAAAATGACCCATTATTGTGGACTGATTGTACATACTGGAGCAGCGAAGCTAGGAGAAGCGAACTTGAGCGCCTGTTTTCCAGTTCAAGGGGCGGTTCAAACGGTGTCGGTTTCAGAATGAGCGGCTGAATATGAAATGCGGTATCCCGTAAGCTATAACTAAGATGGCAGAACCACCCCGCGTCCCCGGTTATGTAGTTTACCGAAACTCTCTTTTACCACGAACAACGAAAACAGAAATACGGAACGGATCAATCGATCTGGTACACGACAAAAAACAAGGAAACGATTAATGGATCACGATTGGAAGGAAACTCGGTATCTGGAATGTCCGAACTCTTCACAAAACGGTACGAGCTAGCTTCCTTGTTCGAGAGATACATCGACTTGGAGTGGAAACCGCTGCTATTCAGGAAGTTCGAAGGTTAAATTCCGGAGAAAGATAGTTCCGTGCAGTAGACCCTAACACAGGTACTTATCTCAAGTACCACATCTATTACAGTGGCTTTAGAGAGGCAGAACATGGAGGGTATGCCAGCTGAACGTCTAAAAAGGGGGAGCGAGCGGCTGTACGTAGCAATCCGGATCATTGTCACGATCTGGGAGGAAGAACAAATGCCGGAGGAGTGGTTAGATGGCCTCAATTGCCCTATTTTCAAAAAAGGACATCAACTAGAGTGTAAAAACTATCGAGGCATTTCATTGCTCAATTCTACCTATAAGGTGCTCTCTCGTAACCGTTTACCGTTAGCGGAGTCCTTCGTCGGCTATTACCAAGTTGGTCCACGATGGATGTAGATGGTTACTATGCGTCAGTTATTAGATGAGTTCTGAATGCACAACTCCCATCTTATCTGTATGTGGATTTTAAGGCGGCGTACGATTCAGTCAAATGAAATGAGCTGTGGCAGATAATGCTATAGAATATGATTAGTTGATGAAACTAGTTACGCTGATTTGTGGTGAAACCCCAGCCGCCTTCATGACACTGGCTGGACTAAAGCAAAGGGATGCACTGTCTAACCTGCTATTACACATTGCCGTTTTGACTTTTATATGACTCTATATGGGGTCATGCCGCCCAAGTAACAATTTGGGTTCTATTACACTCTTATGATGGCATTTAAGACCAAAATTGGCCTTTAAAACCACCATAAGAGTACAATAAAACTCATATTGTTGCTTGGGCGTGAACTCTTTTTATCTGGTGCGAAAAATGATAAACTGGTTGAACTAGCAAATTTCAAAATATAAGCCAAAAATATTTTCGGTTATTCAACGACAGGTGGGGCACGCATCCACCTTTTTGCGGTTGGTATCCAAATGTTTTACTAACTAAACTACTGCCATGCCTTCATTCCCTTGGAAAGTGCAATACGAAGTGCAAACGTTGAATGAGCCAATCCTTACGAAATCTCACGTGCTTCTTGGTTTTGCGGATGACGTCGATATCATCGAAATCAACCGTAGAGCAGCGGAAGAGAACTTTAGGCCTTTTAACTGTGAAGCAGCGAGACACGGATTTACCATTAACGTCGCCGAAAAGAATACATGGTGGTTGGCAGGGAACGTTGGATTCAAAATGGTGTTGGGGGCCATTCAGATACCACGTGGACACAAAAATGCTAATTTTCAACACCCCCCTCCCCCTCCGTGGACAAGCTTGGACATCGACTCAACCCCCACCCTCCCTCCGTTGTTTGTCCACGTGGACATTTTTTTTTCTTATGTGAAATTCTATGCTCAATTCTGCTTTCATTTGCGTTATTCTGTAATATAAAAAAATTAAGAAAAAAGCTTACGTAAAAGCAAGCTAAACTAGGCATGTTATCAAAATCTAGTTCTTCTACCCATGCTGATCTTGTCCACTGCAAATAAATGATGGACTACAGGAAAGCCTGTTCCAGCTTGATCTTCGCTTGTAGATTCATCTGCTTCAACCCCTGTTCAACCAGAATACCTTAGCATGGTCGCTGAGTTTAACACATCACAAGACCTCTCCGTTGTGGTTCGTGAAATTTTAGGAAGACGAATTATTTTTCAAATACGTTGTCAACGGATTTTCTTTTTCGTGGCGAGCTGCATTTGATTGTAAGGCAAAATACAATACACGTCGTGACCTAATTTTAATTAATTCAAAAGGCACAAAGTTCTATTTATTGCAAAAATGTCGCTTGTCCACGTGAACATTTTTTATACCCCCTCCCCCTTCCGTGGACAAGCTTGGACATTCACGTACCCCCCACCCCCCTCTAAGCTGTCCACGTGGTATATGGATGGCCCCTTGGTACCGAGATGGCGCTGGATGGGGATCGATATTAAGTAGTGGAGGAATTCATTTTAGGAGTGGGCAAAATTCCCGAAAGTATCGATAATTGAATATCAATATCAAATCCGCCGCTTTATCGATACCGTCGATATAACGCCCGTGAACTATCGATATTAGACTTACCGATACTATTTAAGGCGGCATTCTGGGATTAGGAAATGCTACTCAAAAAAAAAGGGATTCATAAAAATTTATCTATAAAAAACTTGTTGAGCAAAGAGAGTGCCCCCAAAACTCGCACGCAACACATCACTTGCTCCAGTGCAGCTCTGTTTCGGAAACGTCGTTTTGTACGGAAAACCGCACCACTTACCAGTTACCACAGCTGTTCGCGCCCGACTGAATCGTATGCTGCCCCGGTATCCACAAAAATATGATAGGTTGTACTCCCGACACATCTAAATGACATGCCGAAGAGTAAAAATTTGATCCGTAGTAGCACAGGCCTTCATAAAGCCCACCTGGTGCTACCCTACGAACTCTCCTGCCGCCATAGACGACGCAATAAAATCTGTTGATGGCTTTGACCAGCTTTATGCTGCGGTAATTACAGCAAGCTACCCGAACGCTCTTTCTGTAGATGGGACAAACCACACCCTCAATCCATTCGTCCGGCAGCTCTCTCCCGAACCCCTGAAACTATCCAGTGATGTGTCGTTGCTGGCGGTTCTTGGCCATTCCTGCAGAGTTCCGCCGGGAGTTGCTCCTTTCCGGTTCTAGCTCTGCTCGATCTCTGTCCCACCTCTGCCACTCTCACCACTATTATGGCGCGTAAAAAGCTGGGAAGTCTTCGTTAATGCCGTCAACGCACAATACTACTCTGTGTTCTCTGGTCAGATTTGAATTGCTGAAAATCGCATATCGTATGCACTTACTGTTCAATAACCGTTAAACATGTAAGTGACATTGTTCAAGGTTTTGCATAAGAATCAATTCCAAGGGGTCGGACATTCAGCACATTGTGCCGCGATACTTCAGAGATATCAAGCGGCACACCTCCGGTTCAATTTTACATTTGCATTGAGAGCACTGCCAGGTGTCAAAATCATCTCGCACGGTTGCCAGATCTATAAGATTATAACAAATTTAACAAATCTTGCAGTTCGGCACTTTCGGTACAGCATCGGCACAGTTCGGCTCGTTTCAAGTCGCCTAACATAAAAACGGCTGTGCCGAGTGACCGACCCCTTGGTCAATTCAAATAAAGTAAATTTGAGAATTACGCTTAGTAGCTACCTGAAAAGAAAACAACGCGTTAAAAAATCCTTAAAATATTGCTTTCTTGAGCATTTCCTGGCCTAGTTTTAGCCTAATATTTTTTCAGCTGCATATCCCGCTTTATCAAAATAGTATCGGGATGAAATTATCGATTTAGCATAATACCGACGTCGTAAGTATCGATGAAATATATCGAAATATCGGCCTTCGAGTATCGATATCGCGGATATCGATACGGTATCGCCCAATCCTAATTCATTTACTATGGTCACAATTTATCGTTACATGTGACTACGAAGAAATCCACAAAGTAAAACGACGAAACGACGAAGCCAGCTGAACTTGGAAATTCGTACAAAGCTGTCGCTCTGCAGAACACTAATCCTCCCGGTGGCCTTCTACGAACATGAGTCATGGACACTAAAGGAAGCTGATTAACGAGTGCTCTGGGTTTTTGAACGTCAAAATTCTGGTATCTATACTTGGTGACCAAATGGAAAAAGGAGTGTGGTGCAGCCGCAGGAACAGCGAGCTGTATCGCGTATACAAATATGCTGAGATAGTACAATGCTACGGTCGGCTGGGCATGTGATAGGAATACCCGACGAAAGGGTATCCAAAACTATTTTTAGCAGAAAACCAGGAAGAGGCCGTAGACTGCAAGGCATATCTCGCAGTCGATTGATGTGCGATGCCGAGGACGATACACATTCAGCTGGTGTTCTAGGGGATTGGAGTGCGGCAACCCATGCCTGACAGTACTGCTGCACCATAATTGGTTCGGCGCCGGACCGATTACGGACTGACGGACGCCACTAAAGTAAAGTAAGTTATTGTTAAGTATGAATCACAAATTTCGGACCCGTTAGTTCTGGTGCACAACAAATTCTGCCCGGGTTAGAGAGTATTCGTGAGGTGCTTGCTTCTGCTGTAGTTTGGGTGCACATATATTAGATTCCGCTTTGTGTAATGCATTTTGGGAGCGAGCTGCGATTCTTGCCACGAAAACATGACGTCCTTTTAGGGGTCTGGTTTTCTTTACAGCCCAATTAAGACTCTAATATCAAGGTTAGGGATGGAAAATCAGTGATTTTGATCAAATCTGTGAGTTATCGCCACACGCACAGATCACGATCCGTACAGATCACGACAAACAGTGAATCTCTAGCATTAATCACAAGATTTTGTTCTCTAAACAGTCTCAGAAGTCGATCACACTGTTACATTTTATCTAGCTGCGGAAAAAGGGTCACTCATGTTGTTTGTATTGTGATTCATACGATGCACACAACCAATCGTCTCCATCTATTATATTTCTAAACGTAATTATGCAATGAACATGATCTGACATAAAGTTTATCACAATCTGTACAGATCGCGACAAAGTATTTGTTGCTTACAAGTAGTGATATCAATGAATCTGAATCTGATCGCTCCTACGATCTTGATCGCTAGAAGCGATTTTTTTTCCATCCCTGATCGAGGATAATATAAGTATAATCGTATATGGATTAGAATTTCATACTCCGACAAATAGAAACGTTCAGAAACGTTGGGAATACAAGTTGACACCATATCATATTTTCATTGATTCCAAAGCAGCATACGATACGCTCGAACGGGAATAAACTGACGCGGCTAATTAAAGCTACTCTGATGGAAATTTAATAGAAATAGATACTTAAAACGGGGCCTAGAAGGATTGGGAAAACAACGTTTCCCTGCCTAGGACAGTGAATACCTATTGACGCAAAAAAACTTGAATTAATTTATGAGTTTATATATTTGGGATCTCTGATTATTGCGGACAGTAACACGAGTAAACAGAAAAAAACTAATTACGCAATTTTCATACAAAAGATATGCCCTAAGGTCTGATGTATGACACATTAATTTACGCTAAGCGTACTTTCAGTTATCCAATAAACATTTTCTGAGTAAATAAATACTGAACTAATTACGAACAGTGCTAATTTTCTTTTACAATAGCACAGCTTTCGACTGCCAGGAGCTTCGTGAACATGCCGGCATACGCCGTGCGATACAATTCGACCATTTTACCGGATTCACCGAAATTGATTTTCAGCACGGTATGAAGCTGACAGTTCGATTTATTCCCCAGTTTCGGGTGGCTGCTCTGTACTTACTCTGTACACCCGTTCGTCGCGGTGGATTGGTACGTGTAAAACATCGCCCTATGGAGGTAGGTATGTATATATAGGTACCTTCTGCGTTAGTTGCCAAGTGCACTTCATACATCTTTTCAGAAATATGTTTCCCAATATCCAATTGCTATAAATTATGCCACGATGAGGCGCTTTTCAAGCAAACTAAGTGTCGAGCTGCCGCTCGAAAAGGGATGCCACGCTGGCTGGTTGTGAGAGGAGAATTTTTTCCTTTCTTTTTTTCTCCCCAGTCAGTGGGCTCCATTTGACTGCAACTGCACGTTTTGTTTGTTCACAGGAATATGATTTACAGTTTTGCATATTTTCCCGTTTTGCTATTGGCGTTGAGAAATGACGACTGTAGAGTCACTGTAAGCTGCGGATCCGGGAAGCTGTGTAAGTGTGTAACACAATAAATTCAAGGCTCGTTTCAGCGGGAATTGTTTATGATAATTTGGAAAATATTGCTGCTTTTATCGGTAATTACTTGCATGGCTTATTGGCAGAAAATTCTACCATAAATTTTCCTAGTAATTTTCAAGAATTAACTTAATATATTTGAAGTTGGTATCCTCCAAGAAAATGGCACATGAGCTGCGTGCCATATTCCTATAAACTGTTATTACCATTTTTTCCGCATTATCGACAGATTGCGTTACAGATTATCAGCGAGAAAATTTACAGCATTTCCATCTTTTTGTCGTTATTATATTTCCGTTTAATTGCGTTTTACAATACGCAAACTATATCTCATTACGGCATCATTAAAATTTCATGTCAACTCGGCAGAATATCACCGAATGGAATCTCCGAATGTACCGATGACGATAATCGTCTGTTGTGGGTTTGAGCTGATTTCCCAAAGAGCAATCGATTCCGATTGTCATTTGCGTCTGCTGCTACCGCTGGCGCTGGTGGTGCTGTCTCGACGTCTACCTACAAGCGAATGCACATCGAACATATCGAATGAAAGTCAAAAGGTTGCCTTCTATGATACCGCATACATTCGGCCAGATGTTGAGTTATAATCGAATTAAGATTTCCTACGACAAAGCCGTTCCGACTGTAGGTCTCCGAGGTTAGCAATAAAATTCCAACCTGCCGGTGCCGGAACTGAAAATCTGCATATCCTTGTTATCTGCTCTGCATAGGAGATTACCGCTCGTTCGACGTCTGCCGGTACGAAATGGCCATCAAGTGCATCGGCTATAGCTGTAGCTACTCTACGGATAGCTAGTACAGAAGGCATTGAACACGTGTGTGTTAGGTGGTAGGAATATCACGTGGGTGAAAGATTTTACCCCTGCTTTCTTCCACTCAGTGACTAGTCAAAGGTGGTTTTCTATCAGTGGTCGATGCAGAGCAGGGCAAGCCAGCCAGCCTGCCAGCCAGGATCATTGCAGACGTACCCGAGCAGGACATCATTTAAAAAAGATATTATATTCCATGATGAAATTATATTTTGTTATTGTTATCAGTGAAGTTTTAACTGAATGTGTCTCTGAACAACGTATTCCAAATTCAAGTCTGGCCAGCTTTTAATTGTTTATGTTTGTGAATAACAACAAAAGCAATTCATTAGTGGTAGATTATCATACGATAATTTCACATATTTTGTATAACAACAAAAAATACAAGAAATAATCTCTTTTATTCTTATTGTTTTTAGAAGTTGTAAACTAAAATACAAATTTGTTATTACATTGAAATTTATTTCTGCTCGGGCATTCCAAAATAGTTAAATCGACAGCCTCCAGGAATGGGCGTCATAACGAAGTTAATTTGGCAAAAATCATTTCTTGTAGGTAGATAGTTGCCATTCAATCCGATAATCAAAGTAAACTTCAATAATTGATTCTTGCTGGTCATGTTTATTTGATTATGTGATACTTACAACCGATGTAATTTTGAGTATTGGTTTGCCTCGGTTGGGAGAAATCAAATCAAAGTTTTGAGTTTCCTTTACGGTTTGGAAGTGTTCTCAATTAATTTGCCTCAACTTGCATACTTCCGAATTGAACCCAGTTCGTGCTCATCCATCGTGTCCGTCTTTAGTTCAGGAATAATTTACTTTGTTCGATAGCGATGAATGATCGCTACTGCGAGCCCTTTCCGGCTGAGAAATTTCGTTCAAAGTTGCTAATGGTCAACAGAAAACTAATGGAAATTTATGCTGTTCCAACCCATCTAATGGTGACAAATTTTCACTTCAAGCCGGCAAACCGCTCGTCGCAAACGGGATGCTATCGGACGGAAGCGGCACGGTACGGTACGCAAAACGGTAAACTCTTCTTCCATTGAATGCACATATTTTGCAGGATTCGAAGCGACAACAGCTAAAACAAAAGTTCACACCGAAAACGTTACTCAACTACCGTTTTGATAAGGAGGAAACGGTCAGAGTGAGTTAAAAGGGCACAAAGCATACAACAAACTCTGGACCCGCATTTTGGTTTTGCATATTTTCACTTAACCGTTTGGTCTGTAAAGTACCGGTACCATACAGGATGTGCAGTCCTGCCGGCCACCTTCACACACACGGATGAGGCACAAAGCGGTACAACAAGTTAAGCTTTTCCCTTGTCGATTGTCACAATCTTTCGTAATGCAAAGTGTACCGGAAGCGTTTTGGTTGGTTAGATCGGTATCGATGTACACTTTCAATCCACCAACTTGGTCATCACATCCAAAACTGTCGCCGTAAAATCGGAGAACCATGTGAGTGCTTTTCAGTGCTTCCGATTTATGACGGCCCATTAACTCCAACGAGCAGCATCCGTTGCACGAGCATTGAAAGGGACTGAACAGGCGTTCGCTGGTAGAGTAGAGTTTGCCGAAATGGAATCTATTAATATTTATTTTTGTTTGATTTTAAATTCGGCCAACACACACACATACACAGAGAGAGAGAGGGAGAGAGAGAGAGAGAAAGAGAGAGAGAGAGAGAGAGAGAGAGAGAGAGAGAGAGAGAGAGAGAGAGAGAGAGAGAGAGAGAGAGAGAGAGAGAGAGAGAGAGCTTATGTTGCAACTGCAACGACAGTGGAGAAACGACCAGCGAACTACCCTTCCCGATTAGCATCCCGAAAACGGCGATTTATAGATAAAATCTAACATGGTGGCCAAATCCAAGATGGCCGCTAAAAAAATTTTTACTCCATTTGAAAGCCCTGTTTTTCTTCTTTACAGAACCGGGCAATCTGTTAATTGTTTCGTGGTACCATCCGGGATACGTTCCTTAGTGGAAATCGAACAACCGGTGGAAACTAGGGTCGTAAGCGGACAGAGAAGGGGGCACTCATGCGAAGGCTGAAGTGTAAACTCTCCGCCTGCAGGACGGTTCTCTCGACTCCCAGAAACCAAAGCAGAGGGTCCAAAGCCCCTAAAGGAGATGTTTGTAATAACTGTTATCCATGGCTATTAGGTAAAAACTTGAATGGATAAACCCCTAATCCAAGGTGTGACGTGACCCGTGCCGTGGGATGAATGGTGGAGGGGGTTCTATAAATTCTCTCACCGCAACGGAGCCTGTGGAGTACCAGGGCGCCCTCCACAGTAATTTGCCGTTGCTGCATCAAGGTGATGCAGTGGACGATTTCTTACCGTGCAAACTCTTTGGCGACATCCATTTAGTACGTCACGCAAATTTTGAACAAAATCTACCCCCCCTCCCCCCCCTTGTCACATTTCGTCACACATTCGTGACCCCCCTCTGAGAAAGTACGTCACGTCACGACAATCCCCCCCCCCTTCACAACAAAAAAATTAAATATTCATTCCACCCTTTTTATTTAAAGCTATCAAATGAATTTCAGCAAATAAAAAATGGAAAATTTTCGAGCTTATAAGTCATCGATTCGCGGATTTTGAAGATGATCTTCAATTGCTGCAATCGGATACGCTTCAGAAGTCGCTGATGTGTCGTCGATTAATGTTTCGCGCATATCCACGCCTTTTACATTCATCCACTCAAATTCGTCTGATCTAGTTGAAAGAATCAGGGCTTCCTGCTGACGTCTTGCAGCAACACGCCTTAGAAGAACTTTTCTGACGGATTTTTTTGTATTTCTTCAATCGTGTAGTCATTCAACACTACCTTAGATCTAAAATTTAAAAAGAAGAAAACCTTGACGTAGTAGACTTAAATTGGATAAGTTTTCTTCTTTTTTAATTTTAGGTTTCGTATTCTACTAAGACGCTCCAAAAACTTCAGACTACCTTAGATGCGAAATTTAATCCGCAAGTGGCTTAAACTCTATCCTTCAGAGAGCTTTTGAGTGAGGGGCAGTATAAATTATACCGAAAAACTTTAAAAGCAGCCGTGGAACTTCCGTATGAGTTTTTGTTCATCGATTGAGTTCAGCACGAATATCAAGGGAAAACATTGTCATGGGTCTCTGGTAGCATCCCGTAACCCTTCAGGAGTTTGTGCGACTGCTATTTGCGGTTGCAAAAATCTTTTAGGCAGGACGGTACTCAAGCAGCTCTTCAGCGGTGTACTGCATATTCTGTAAAGCCTTAATGGAGAGTTCATACTACATAGAATAAATGAGTCTGTTCACATATATATGTTAAAAAAAGTGTTCATTCAAAAAATTTAACTATTTGTTTTAAAATCCATCAGTACGTTAATCTTATAGAAGCCTTCAATAGTTGTATTTTAAAATGAAGGCTAAATTATAATTTCCCGAATAAATTTTCCATTTGATTTTTTTTCATGTGACGTCACATAACTTCATACCCCCCCTTCCCCCCTACGTCACAAATCGTCACGATTAGATCAACCCCCCTCCCCCATATAAGCGTGACGTACTTTATGGATGCCCCCTTTCTGCGAAAAAAAAACAAAGAAACGAATGAGATGGAAAGGAGAGTAGGGAAGGAACAGGACTTGAACGATGCGCTAGCAGAGATTGAGTCCTGATTCTCGTCTGTTCTCAACACGCCGACTCGTTATGAGTCGACAAACGAAGATGTGGCTCCAACTCTCCATTCACGGGTCGAGATTCACTCTGCCTAATCTCTGACTGTGTGCTGGAGGGTGGGCTGAAACAAAAGGAGAGCCGGACAGTTATGGCCAGTAGGATGGGGTTACTCAAAAGTCTCAATAAGAGAGATCTCAGCAAGCTTATTGGTCTTGCGACAGGACATTGTCCGAGCAAATATCATCTACGGAATCACGGTTTCGTACAAGATGATATTTAACCTCGGAACACTTGCTCTGCAAATGTGGAGCACAAATAGTAGGCAGACTGCAGTATCTCAAAAAGGGGAGATCTGGTTTGCGTCGCCGATCAAGGTAACTAGGTTCATAAAGCTAGTCATCTCTGATTGGTACATGTCTCACTCCAGCTACCAGCCTGCCACTTACTTAATAAGTGATAGGTAAGCTTGAAGTGTATAGTAAAATAATAAAACGGGGCATGCCACAATAGTTCAAAATAATGGTACCCAACAGAGGAGAAGAAACTGTTGGAGGTAGGCAGAATAAAAATCGGCTGGTCAGTGTTTTCCTTCAGAACCACTCCTCGAATTACGAAGCAGATGGAGAGATGCTTCAAATGCACATGCTTCGGTTTTTGGTGAAGTCCTGGCAGAACGGATCAGTGTAGAAAATGCGGCGAAAAGGGGAACATATTGCAAGAGACTGCACGAAGTAACCAAGGTGTTTGTGTTGCAGAAAAAACGATGGTAACAACCAAATGATGGGAGGTTTTAATTGCCAGGCGTAAAAGGCGGCAGTATTGATGGAGGTAACCCAAATCCACATCACACACAATAACGGAAAAATACGGATGCAGATACAGCACTGTTATTCACCAATTCAAAGCTCTGGTACCGTTCTACAATTCGTTCTTTGACGTAAAACGTCTATCTCTTTTAGTTTTGTTGCAATTTCATTTTAAACGTATCGTATTAGGTTTTGAATTAGTATCTGAAAACTGCACGAACTCATACATCACGCATAGCACACTAGACCAACGCGTGCGACGGATACGGTTAGACGCATATGCAATACTTTCGAAACTGACTCCTCGGGTATCTCTGGGACGTTTCTGAAAACGATTGCAGTATTAAAATGTATTCTCCGGAAGCACTCGCGCACATTCACCTTTGTTATGGCTTCGATAATTATGTAGTAATGACAGCTCAGCAGGAGTATGGTTGTAGAGTTTCTGATCGTCGGCTACCTGATGCAAGTAAGTGAACAAAATTCCATTTGTTGCACAATTTAATTCAGAGAGGTCTTTGACAACGCATCGTCGCTTCCAAGAAGGAATGTTTTCAGCGAGGTTTCGAGGGAAACCTCAGCCGCATCAGCAAGTGGAGTCAGTGATTGACCATAAAATCGTAGTAAATAATTCCAAGCCAAGCATAAGGCAAATTGCGGCACAGTCCCTCGTCACCATGGAGGTGTGGTACGTGCTGAACCGGGCAAAAATGCATCCTTTCCACACTACAGGTTCAAGAGCTGCTGCCAGCGAATAAACGCAAGCGGCTTGAGTTTTACAAGATTATGCATGCAAAAGTGGAGTGTTGGTGTTTTTCATATGTGTCAGACTACGTTCATTGCACGCGGTAATCTAGTGTGCTATGCGTAATGTATGAATTCTTGCAGGTTTCAGATACTAATTCAACACCTAATACGATAAGTTTAAAACAAAATTGCAACGAAACTAAAAGAGATAGATATTTTACGTCAAAGAACGGATTGGAGATTGGTACCAGAGCTTTTAATTGGTGAATAACAGTAATTAGTTTTCCTTTGGGTTAAAACCAATCAAAAAAAAAAAAAAAAAGTAATCAGTTTTATCACACATTTTTAAGAGAAATTCGATAAAAACGCCTTCGAAAAAACTTATTTCATAGCTTTTTGCTTCTAAAAAGTAACTAAATCTCATGAAGTAGCAGGTTCAAGACCAATTTTCAGTACAAAATTTTCTCAGCTTTCGGATGAAAGTAACCGAATTGAGCTACCTTGCATACCTTTTATAGCAGAGCTAATTTAAGGCAAACAGAACCGAAAACTAAAAATGTTCAATAACTCTGTAACAATTGAGATTGTATGCGTAGAAGGATTTTTTTCATCAATTATGGTTGTCTATCACCCCCTGAAATATTTGCACTAAGCTACCTAACACCCTGTATACAATTTAGATACAATATACAATTTAGACAATAATAATGTTCTACAAATATGTGAATATCATAAAAATACATCATTTTGCAGAAGATCGTGAGTCTGTATCTTCTACTCAGACTGAGTTATTGACAGATTTAGTGTAAAAATGGTACATTTTGTAGTCGTATAGCCTGAAAAGTTGCAAAATATGACAACTGAAATATATTTATAAACAGAAAGTACATTTAAAACCGTTCTTCAACTATATTGAGGTATTTGTCGCATTCAGTATCTTCATGTTGTCTAAATTGTATAATTTTAAATATTTATATTTATAATACTGATGATAAAACTGGTTTTTATGGGTCAGTCATAAATGACGCTTAATATCTCAAAAACTGTGATATTTAGAAAAATGGTGTCTTCAGCATATATTTTAGCAATAAGATTATCTACAACTTTTCTGAAGAAACCATAGCTCTATATCGTAATACAAAGAAGTTGAATTTTGCAGCACCATCTGTGGTTGAGTTTCGAACTAAAAATACTGATCAACCTTTGCGTCTAAGGATATACAAAATTCTTCCAAATATACTATATTAATAAAATCACTATCAAATGAGTTATTAAAAAAGTTCACGAATTCGAGTATTTAGACTACTGTGTAGTGGCTAGAATTATGTCAAATAGTTACGGACCTAGCAGTAGTAAGCGTCGTCTTTTGACTAATGTTTCTTATCGATCCTCAGATACGGAGGTCAGGTATGGAGTAGAGCGTTGAAAAACAAACGAAACAGCGAATAAGCAGGAATTTGAGTTTTATTCCACTCTTATGATAGCATTTATAACCAATTTTTGTCAAAAAAACATTATAACAATGTAATAAAACCTTTAATGTTACTTGAGCTGCATTAGGTAGTATTGGTATTGGAATTTTAACGAAAAAACGTTTACTCTTCACGATGAAGCGAAGCACATTGTAAATAACTGGAAGGGGTCACGAGTCAGCGGTCTGGTGTGAGCACCTCACGAGCACTCCATTATCCGGGGTAAGATTTCTGTGCCACTATGGGCCAGAAATTAAAATTTCGGGACAAAAATATTTGCGGTTAAACAGCATGTCTCAGATCAATGTGGTCTTCGGCAACTTTTTGAATAAAAAATTGATGCATATTTTGAAGGGGTCGTCCAATATTTGAGCGTTACTTAAACAACAATTTAAGTAATAACTTTTTGAGTAAACTTTTTTTTACCTTCGTAAAATCAGTTATATCTTATTAAGTAATGCAGAAAAAGCGAAACAGTCTTCAGCAAAAATATTCCTCTTTAATGTGCAAAATGTTGTCTAGAACATCACATTGAGCTGTCTGTTGAAATAAACATGTTACAAGAAGAAATGTGATTTGAGGGGTCGTTTATAAACAAAGGTCTATTGCTGAAAATGGGTAAAAGGTAGAAGTTTGATATCTTCAGAAAAAATGCTTGAAATTGGTTTATCTTTAATATTCTGAAACCAAAAAGGTGAAAAAAAATTTACTCAAAAAGTTATTACTTAAATTGTTGTTAAAGTAACACGTAAATATTGCACGACCCCTTCAAAAGATGCATCATTTTTTCATTCAAAAAGTTGCCAAAGACTGCATTGAGCTGAGATACGCCGTTTAACCGCAAATATATTTGTCCCGAAATTACAATTTCTGGCCCATAGTGCTGTGGGCCCGAAAATGTTATACACTCAAGTCTTTTTTTACACGGTTTGTTTTTTTCGATTAATCAAGAACGGTGCAACTGAGGGACCATTTACAAACTACGTGACGAATGTCGGGCCTCTTCCAAATGCATTGAGAAATAAATAAATGGTCCCTAAGTTGTTCCGTTCTTAAATAATCGAAAAAGCAAACCGTGTAGAATAAGTACTTGAGTGTAAACATAAACATAACAATATTCGTGACAAAACTATGGAAAGCTGTCAGCGCCCTGTTTAAAATCCCAGCGCGAATTAAGTAAAGACTCAAACAAATTATGCCAGATTGCAGTCTAGACAAGCTTGAGTACCACCGACTCGCTCTCAATTAGACGCGAGACAACGCACGCGGGCTACTGCTAGTTCATTACAACGAGCCAAAAACGTCTAAGCTCGAGAAAAATAAAAAATACTAACACTAAAACAAATCGCTGTCATCAAAATTCTGCCTCCAGTGTAATTCAATCTACTGTTTCCCGTGTTGCGTGCACATGCAATCACGGTTCCTGTTCATCCAATTAAAGTGCTCACGCCAACAATCCTGAAAGCTCCAGATGTTAGCAAACATCGTAGATAGATCACAGAAACATAATTTTAATTATACTATGTCAGACATTCTGGTAGAACGATACCGGAAGAAATAATTACGACACTACTTGTCCAACAGGCGGAGTGGTAATGTAGCAACAAGATATCAGTTCCCTGGACATTGCTATGATGTTAAAAACAATCACTGTCGACGCACTGGTATCCTCACGACAAAACTGTTCGTCTAATTTGAAGAATTTTTAACTGCTTGCGTAGGTGGTCTATATGAATTTTAATACTGGGTCAAGTTAAGCAAAATAGTAATTATTACAAGCAAAATTTCACGACTAAAGTCCAAACGACTATACGGAAAAACTGTTCTTGTAACGAAGAGGACAACTTCGACCACGCCACTTTCCACGACTAATCCGGTTCTTTCGCTATTCATAGGACAATGTTTGCGCTTATTTACATTTTATTTTAAAGTGTATAAAACGTTTCCATTCCATAAAGGCATACTGAATGCAAACAGAAGAATCGATCTCATGAATAAGCACATTTCACAGTCATGACTAGAAAATTTTATTGCGAATTTGCTACACTGACGCTTTGTTTTCATCACGATCGAAAAGTCATGCGACATCGATTAACATTCATGCGGAGATAAAATTCTAACAAGAGTAAGCGCAATTTGAATATATATGCTAAACTTCGTGTTATTTATTCCTAATCCATTAACATAAAGGTTCCAACAATAATATCTTGAATCCAATTCCAACAAAAAATTAAACGAATATTCCACGAAGCCTAAGCCTAATTTTAACATGCAAATGAGTAAACCGAGAAGAGGATATTTTTTTTGTTTATTACTTAGCATTCCACCGAATAGACATATACAATGTATGCTCCATCACATTGGTATGAATATGCTTTGTACCGGAAGAACAAAATGGAAAAAAATCTTTTTTTTTTGCGAATTCACGCTACCGCCCAACCGACCGCACCGGTGTGGCGCCAAACGGATTATTATTGGCAAAAGAATGACTTATACGGAAGCTGGCGGTTATTGCGGCATACTTTTTGGACCAACTTCATCACTCTGCTGCTGGCTGGGAGTGCAGGCGAAAGAAAGAGCGAACAAAAAAAAACTAAAATATCGCTATCGTGAAATTTTCTTTGCAAAGTAGTATAAATGCCTAACTTTAAGTTGAAATTCAAGTTGGTGGTGGTGCTATTTCATCCACCTGCTGCCCCGTTCGTTCCGCCAGCTAGACAATCCAGTATTCCGGTGCAACCGTGGAAGCTAGCAACGTTGTTCAGTCGCAAGACGATAGAGCTTTGACGAAAGTGAAAAGTTTCCGGCTGCAGCAGCAGCTCAGCGCAGATAGAACAAATGAAACCATTTATTATTTGATAAATACTTTTCTAGTTAGGATGTTCAGCTAGTACAAATAGTGCGCGCAGAAACATGGTGAATATTTTAAGTAGCTCTAAGTGGAGTTATTTCTTTTTCGAGTAATTTCGGAAATTGCTGTAAATTTTCGCCTTTGGCTCAATGGAAATTAGCAGGTATTCTGACTGAAACACTGGACCAAATTATTCATACAAACTATATCTTAGCGATTGCGATATTACTAGGGAAAACTTATTAGCTAAAATTCCAATATCGAGTTTTTTGTAAAATTTTGATGAATGCATAATAGTTATTTAAAATACCGTTGTCAAATAAACTCAGTCACAAGGAGCTGAGATTTCAAAAATTGCCTCATTAGTTTACATGGATTATGCGTAACCTCTATTCGTCTTCTCTTACCGGAGTCTACAGTAACTAAATTCAGATCTGATGGGGTTTGAGAAACTTGACTGTTTGACAACTAAAACAGGCGGCCAATTCCATTTTGATAGTTTCCGATTTTCTTAGAATGCGCAAGACGAATTATTAGTTTTCTAACACTTCTTCGAAAGAAAACTAAAAGCTATTCTCATTTTACATAATTTGCAAGGATTTGGGTTTTTCTTATTTAAAGTTCGATCATTAAATTTTTTCGTCAGACCGTGTGACCTTTCTCAGAGACAAACAAAACGCATTATTCGTCCGTCTTGAGCTGTTACACACCGGGCAATTCGAACCAATCAACCTAAAGAGCATGTCTATCGAACTGTCCGTTGTCAACCGACCTCAATCGCCTGCAAGTTGATTGAGTTGCAGTGATATCAAGCGTAAACCTGTTCGTTCGTTTGCTTTTTTCTTCTTTATCCTTCCGATTCCGGCACTAACCAGCGCGCGAAGCACGCGCCCGGAATCGGGCGAATTGTTTTGCGCCAATAAAGGACAATTATTTGCGCGACATTGTCATGCTGCTATCTCTATCGGCACACCAACCGAAGCAGCAGCAACCGATGGACAATACAGTGCCAGTGGAAGGCCTTGCAAAGGGACTTACATTGATCGTACCGGATTGCCATCGCTGCCGGATGAATATCCATGCGGTTTCCGTCTGATGGAATTAGCAGGATTTGCCCGCACATTGTCGTTTGCTTCATGCCCACTAGGTGTGGGCTTCCGTAATGTAACCGGATGATGGTGATTTGTCGGATTAATTGTGTTGCAAATCAATAGTCCGGGTCAATTCAGCTTCTCATCTATGTGAAGATATTAATGAAGGGAATTTTCCACCCGGTTGCACCGGAAGAAGAATGAACGTTACGTTCATTTCCACTGGATATGACTGGAATTAATCAAAATTAACCTCCAAATAAATCAAACAAACCAGTTTTAGTTCTGTACCACTTCAGAATACAAATCATACATTTCAGCGCAATGTAACCCATATTGTCTCGCTAGATAAATATTCTTTCAGGTGGCGATAAAGCAAGAGATATTCTCCCTCCGCTGTCTGTTTTCCCAAGAAAGCTCGCTACCCATCCGGGTCCATTATTTTATTAGATGTGTTTCACTATCTCGTTTCCAAATATTTGGCTTCAGGAATGTCACCCCGTTGTACAGTTTGTTATCGTTTTACAAGAAAAATATCTCCAAATGTTTGCGTGTACCGAGCAGCTCTGAGCTCATAAATCAAATGCCATTCCGCACAACTACTACCAGTCATACAGGAGGCAATATCCCAGGCGAAACATGGACCGGTTCGTGAACTTCAGACACACGGAACGACAGATGGTGGTCGTTTATGGGAAAGAATGGGACACGAGGACACGAGGCAGTCATTCATATCAACAGCAGCAGTGGAACTATCTCGGCTCAGAGAGCACAGTTCGGCTGTGGCAGCCGAGGACCGAAACTTTACAGCGCCTATTGCTTGCGCCGTTTGTCCGTATCTTGTACTGCTCGTTTCAGATTATGACAGCGATTCATAAACTGTTTTGCGAAATGGGCACATTTTACTGGCTGGCGTTACCCCAAACACTTACTTTCGAATGAAATCAACCGGCGAGCAACCAGCTCTAGGAAAAACGAAAAACACACAGCGAGTAAAAGAGACAGAGCGTGAGATAGTGCAACAAAGCACGCTCGCTGCATACATAATGAAACGAGCTGGCTGGCTGATGCAAACGCGTGCCTGTCGGGTGAGCTGTTTTCAGATGTTTTTACAGGACGTGATAACCGGTTCGCTACATGATATGTGCAACATTCGCAACGGACCCAAGGATAAGATCCCAAAAAATGTTAGAAACAATGGGTTTCTTCACTAGCATTGGGAGAGTTCGAGTTGTTTCTGAAAAGCAAGCGATATGGTTTAGGAATAATGTACTCATGGGGCTGAAAGATGTCGTTTGGTTACAATTTTTGGAGAATTTTACTCAGTTCCAACCAACAGGGTGCTGTTGGATACGGTTGTAACAATAAGAAGTTCCAGTAATTATTACCTACTCTATGAGTTCTGATAAACATTCAACTGGTAACAACTTATTGAAGTCAACGACTACGCGTTTACGTTAGGGAAGAAACAATGGAGACGCATGGTAACTGTCTAGCAAATTTTTTTGAATTTCGAGTCAAAGGAATGAGTTTCATTAAATTTTTATTCCACTATAAACCTATGTGGAATTATATTAGTATAATTTAAACTCTTGTCCTGCTTGTAGACAGCTGCTGCGATGAACTCCGTCTTTAAGATACCGATTTTCGCATGTCTAAGCTTGCGTTTTAGACATATTGTAGCGCAGATGTAAATTGCATATATGTACATACTTCGGCTTCGAAAACGGGGGGCCACTATTTCCTAATGGAAATGCTTCACTTTTTCTGGTTCCATATATGTACTCCGGAGCCTATGTGGGCCCTCATTTTTTTGTCCATCTGTAAAAAAAAACAGATGGAAACAAATGGAAGAACGGGCCCTCCATTAAGCTCATGCAGTGCGATCTGTATCAATCACGCTATATGGAATGTCCATGTTGGGCCGGTGCCTCCTCCTAGGGATGATAGTTTGAATTCCCGCGTTAGTGGCCAATTAGGTCCCTTTTAAATATGTTTTGTTTTTAAATATGTTTGATATGACTGAAGTTTTTGGAGCGTCTTAGTAGAATACGAAACCTAAAACTAAAAAATAAGAAAACTTATCCAATTTAATTCTACTATGTGTATTTTATTCAATGATAGATACGTATTTCGCCTACGACTTGCAGGCTTCCTCAGTGTCTGTTTTCGAACTTATTTTTTACTTATTTTTTTATTTTTATGTTTGATATGTGCGCCAAGTTCTGTTTTCATCTTCACAAGAGCCACAACAAAAAGCCACTTTTGTCTCGACTATATCTGATTGGAATGAAAAATAAGCCAAATTTCAGAGATATTATTAGAAAAATTCAAAATACTTCACTAATTTTTAATATTTGATCGCCATATCACCGCACCCAGCTGCAATGTAAAATATTTGACCGGGAAGTTGCTTGAAATTCCTTTTCACGTAGGTTTCGTCGCCCATTAAACTACATCCGTTGAATTTCGTCAATACATGCTCGTACAAATGCCTAGCACGCCTCTTGGCTTCCAAATTCTGTTTCAAGTGTCGATTCAGATGTTTATTGGCACTGCAAGACCTACAGCCTTCTCGAGCGAAGATATTCCGCTTGTTTTGATAGTTGGCATCGTACCTTCTAGTCATATCTAGCCAGGAAGAAGATGCTAGGATTGGACTTAACGCACCTCAATATTTTCCCCCTCACAGCTTTCGGTTTCTAGTTTCGGTTGTCTTAAAAGTTCTTTACCGCCTTTTCATACCTAGGTGTTCCTTATAACCTTTTAGAACATTACATACTGTTGATTTTGGCATTTTTAGCACTTTCGCCAACTTTTATTCAGACCACTCCGGAATTTTCCGGTGTTTTTGCAAGATTTTTTTTTACGTCGTTCGAGTTCTATTCTGTACTGCTCCGTGACGTGGCGAAATATTTTGTATGTAAACCTGTAAACAAAATTATATCAAATGGTTGCAGTTCCTACCACAAGAGGCGTGCCTGTAACGTACGAGAGGTGTCCAAATTTACATTTAGCCAGGCTTCACAATTCAAATAAATTCGGTTTTACCTTCGTGAAATCCAAATCTGTTCTTGTATTTCGTATGTATATACTTACGTAATTGCTTTTCTTCTGAAAACCTACCATAAGACAGGCAAAACCGGAAATAATTTGTTTTACCAGTTTTCGATTATCGAATTGTACAAAGTTGCACTCCTGTTTCGAGGTAGAACTGCAGTGTTGCCTGATTTTACCGAACACCCCGTAGTTTTATCAGAAATGGGTGATCAACTACCCGAGCAGGAGCGAAGAGCAAAATAATATAAAGACAATATCAAACTGTGTTATTATGCTATATTTTGTTATTGAATAGATATGGAGATACATTGATAGCACATTTTGCTACTGAGTAGATATTTAGAACAGAGGTTGTAAGATGAATTTCATAACTGATTTTGTTATCATATCTTATTTTGACCTTAAAATTACATTCGATATATTCCATGATTTTTTTTATTGATTAAAAAGATTTTAGGTTATAAATATTTTATAAAATATTTTATAAAATAATGAATACAGTCATGTTATTGCTTTGTTATTCAAATAACACAAGTAGACATTTTTTTGGCCTTAAAGGAGCAAAATTTTGATATTATTTTTTGTTATTTTACCAACAATGTCAGCCAAAACAAGATCGAATTTTGATATGTGTTATTTGATTTCCATAACACATTTTGATATTATTTTGCTCTTCGCTCCTGCTCGGGTAGGGTTGTCGGTATTGGGCGCTTTTGGTGAAAACCGGTATTTCGGTATTGGTGTAGAAAATACCAGTAATACCGGTATTGGCAGATTATTCGGAATCAATAAAAATGTTAAAGTTTTTCAATAAATGTCTTCATTTTTCAAACTTTAGGTTTAGTATTATTGATTATCAAAGCAGAATTTAAGCAGATATAAGAAGCTTAGCTATTTATCTGCCTTGCTAGAACTGAGTTTTTTACCAACGCTTCCAACAATTGAAAAAACTTCCGGTTCCATCAAGGTCTGTCGAGCGGATCTAAGGAATTTTCCTTTCATTTCGCTCTTAACTATTTTCAAAAATTTTTGTATTGTATATTGTATTGTATATTGTATATTGTATAGCTTTCAGTATAATGAACGCCCGGGTTCTTCCATCCCCAGACTAAAACACCCTAGCATAGCGGCATCTTCTTCATCATCGTTGACAGATATCTTCTCTTCTCTGTGATCAATCTCACTCTTCGCTTGTGGATTTCATCTTCTGGAGATCTCACTGTAGTTGCTTTGATATTTCATTTTCTTGTTTAATGAATGATCACGAGAAAAACTTGAAAAATATTCCAAAGTCTTTCCTAGTAGATCCTTTAAAGGTAAGAATCCTAAAAAACGATCTCCGTATTCTCGTCTTGCTTCGAAATTCGTTATTTGAGAGATTCGAATAATTTGAGGCTTTGAATATAAAATTGTTCAAAAATAAAATAAAACGCGACATCTGGCTCCATACAATGAAACATTTTTACACCAAAGATGCTCTACTGTGGGGGTCAGTCCCGGTGTAGTAGTTAGCATTCACGCCTCTCACGCCGAGGCCTGGCACTTAGATCTTCCGAACCAATGAAATCTCCCGGTCCGGATGGCATTATATCCATTTTGTTTTACAGAAAATCACTAAAATATCAGGAGATGGCACTTTGTGCCTTCCTTGAAATTGAAGGAGCTTTCGATTACACGTCCTTCATTTCAATTATTACGGCTCTTTTTTAAAAAGGGAATTCACCACACTAAATGAGCTAGATTCAAACAATGCTTCCGCTCAGAGAAATCACAACATCATTGGAAGATACGTTGGTCACGATTTCGGTGATCAAAGGATGTCCACAAGGAGTTCTCTCCATGATAACCGAGCTGTTATGAGAGTATTGACTAGGCCGTCAACGTAGAACTTATCGTCAGAGAACAGTTTAACGCAGTACTGTCAAGTTGTTTGTTAGGAGCTCTTGAGTCACTCCAAGATCTCGAACAGTGTGTACTCTGTTCAATTGTTCTCCGTTAATAGTATAGTCAAATGATAAGATGCTCTGTTTACGATGGAAGCTAATTGTGCAACACTTAGCGATACTAATTTGCATTCCATTGACTCTACGCCACTCAGCAAATTTGTCAAGTAAAGTTTGGAACAAATGGCAATCATCAATGTTGTCAATAACTTTGAACATCTTTAAGTCGTCAGCATAGACTAAGCAGGAGTCATTTCCAAGACAACTGACTGCATCGTTAATGAATAGCGAAAACAGGAGTGGGCCTAAGTTGCTACCTTGTGGCACACTTGAACTGTTAGTAAACCAGTGTGAAACGGACCCACCTATTTTTAGCGCCAACTGTCTTTAGCTCAAATAAGAATGACGCCATCCAATGAACGCAGGAGAACATCCGATTTTGTTTAATTTTGCTAACAGTATCGAATGGTCTACTTTGTCGAATGCTGATTTTAAATCGGTATAGACCGAATCGATTTGTCGCTCTTGTCCAATGTGAACTCGCATAGGTTTGTCGTAACACTTCTCCCAGAAAAAAAACATGCTGGTTCGTTGAGATATAGTGCTTAGTTTGGTGAAAAAAATACTTCGATACGGTGATCTTATGAAGCTAGGAGCAGGCACAGAGAGAGGTAATACCTCGGTTACAGCGTATATCATGCTTGCTGTCTTTTTTATGTACGGGAAACATAAATGAAGCTTTCCAGCTGGTTGAAACAGTTGCTGTTCTAAGAGACATATTTATGAGGTGCAAAAACGGTAAAAGCAGTTGAGCAAAGCATTTTTTTTAGAATGCACGCAGCAATTCCATCCGGTCCTGGTTTATATGAAGTTTTCAGTTTTTGTATAGCATTGTTCATGATTTCAGGCGTCACTTCGAAGATTTCCACATTGACAGTGTTACTGGGTGTGTTACTGGGTGTATACTGTCTCCGACGATGCCGGAATTAGCGTGGAAGACTGAATTAAAGAAAGTAGCAAAAAGATTGCATGCATTCAAGATTGCACTATGAAAGCATCCCAGATAACCAATAAGCATTACCAATGCTATTCAAATGCAGGCCAATAAGCATTTAAGTCGCCTTAAATTCTATTTTGGCAAAATATATAGCTACTTTACTGCTAACCTTCTTATAGTGCTGACAATGCTAATTTGCAGCTAATTACCGACACGGAAAATTTGTATAGAATTTTGAATGCCAATTTACAACACCTTTACAGTCAAAAAGCTAATATACAACAACATGCAGTATAAAATGCCAGATATGCTGATTTGCTGCTTATTTTAATGCTTATTGGTTACCCGGGGTAAGTAGTTTAATATACAATTTTGCAATTTTTCCTCTCCTTAAGCGGAATGTACCATTTCATGGAAAACTTTTTCGTAGAAAGTACCATTCCGCAGGGGTGATCCTCTCCTTACTCGCTATCGCTCGTCCAGACCCAACTGAAGGAAAGTAATAGAGGTCTGCAGACCCAGGAAAACAAATAAACCTAGACAGTGGTGATTTCTGCGGGAATGCGGGGGGGATTGCTCCCCCCCAGTGGCCGGTGCTTCCGACGGCGGGTCGTCGGCAACACTCGCGGCCGTCTCGCCCTGAATGATCTAGTGTTACTATAGATAATTTTTGTGGTCTTGTTATTGACTAATGTTTTATGGAAGAGTCTCGAATTTCTCGAGTTCGATTAGTTTCTGAGTTACACAAAAATTTCTGTTTTATTTCTATGAGAGTCCTTATCCCCCTACCACAGGTGTGAGAGGTCTCTAACCACCATAAAATAAATTCAAGACTCAAAAATCTCCCACATGCCAAATTTGGTTCCATTTGCTTGATTAGTTATCTATTTATGCAGAAATTTGTGCTTCACTTGTATGGCAGCCCCCCCTCTTAGTGGGGGAGGGGTCTCTACCATCATAAGAACCTTCCCCGGCCCCAAAACCCCAACATGCAATGTTTCACGCCGATCGGTTTAGTAGTTTTCGATTCTATAAGGGACATACCCACAGACAGACAGACAGACAAACAGAAATCCATTTTTATAGGTACAGTAATGTTCCGATTTTATCAGCTTGTCTACCTCCGATTTTATCAGCTTTTTATCCTAATTTTGTCAACCTATAAATTTTGCTTATTTTTTGTGCTTTTAAACATGGTTTATAAAACTTTTCAGCCTGCTTGAAACTATTCCGATTCTCTGGGGAGAGTTTTTGAATAAAATGATGCCTTCTTGCGAGCAATTCGGATATATATAGTAAAAGTTCTATAGTTCCTAAACAAGCAAAGATAGAGGTATACTATATTCAGAAATGTTGTGTATTTTTACTATTTATACAACTTTGTAAAACAGAAAAAAGTCATACAATAACTACAAAAACAGCTAAAATAGAAAAACTGATTTTAACTATTTTTCATTTATAAGAAATAGGATTTTTCTATCGTTGCTGAAGAGATAGAAGGGTTCTGTCTTCAGCAAAATTTCTTGTTATAATATGCTGTAAAACTTTGCAGAACACATCAATGAGTTATATTGAAACTGAAGAAAAATAAATTGTTTATTGCACTTTTAGGGAGATTAATCAAAATTTAAATTCCGCTGGACGATATACCTATTAATTTTAAGAAACTCTTCCAAAGGTTTCATAAACCTAAAACCAAGTTTTCCCGCTCAAAGCTAATGCGGTAAAGGTTCTGGATAAAGGTTCTGGACCAGTGTGCTGTGCGCGGTTCATTGAGCTTTCGGTTGACCAATTGAGGGTTGAAATTTAATTTTCAGTAGAAGTCTTCGATATTGCAGGGTCGTAAGTAATGAATTTTGAAAAAAATTTCCCGATTTTGTCAGTTTCCCCATTTTGTCAGCCCAAAATTAAACATGGGGCTGACGAAGGTGAGGTAAAATAGGTGATCTAGCTTTCACAGTTTGTAGAAGAGAAGTGCGCGGAACGATTGGTTAGCAATCGTCGACGTTGTTTATACATTCAACAGTTTCCGCTTTGAAAATTTCGGTGATCGTCAAGGGTAACCCAGCGGGGGTGAAAAACTTATTTGAACATCAGAAAACCTCTCTTGACTAACCTTGGGGCTGACAAAATCGGAACAAATTACTGTGTAGATATTCTTGATTGTATTTAAAGGAAATTAATAGTTTTTTGAATTAATCAATTTCATCGACTTCTTACCGTTGTTGTCGTATATTTTATGGTTTTAGCAGCATCATTTTGGCATTGTGATTTAATCGATTTTTTTTGTCATGTTTGTTGAAAGGCCAAATTGTCTTTTGCGGCAGTTTTGGTTTTCTTTGCATCAAACAGGACGAAGAAAAAAGGTGATCGAAAGACTACAACGAATGGAAGTTGTTCCTTCGTCCGTCGCTTTTTGACCACCTTTGGCATTATTTCTTTTATTATTTTAATGTCATCTTTACGTCGTCTTTGTCATCGTTTCGTCATTTTTTCGTTGTCTTTTTGTCTATTTTTGCAATTTTTCGTCGTCCTGTTTGTTTTCGAGCAAACAAAAAGCTATCGTTTTCCTGTCTTTTCATCGTTCTTTTGTTAATTTTTATGTATTTTGTCCCTTTTTTGAAGCTTGTTTTTTGTAATGTGGCTTTTTGTCCCTGTTTAACCGTCCGTTTATCGTTTTTTGACGGCCTTTTCTACATCTATTTATAGTTATTTCGTCGTTTTGTATAGTATTTTTTGGCCTTTTTTGTTGCTACTGTGGCATCTCTTTTCATCGTATTTTTGCCGTCATTGATCTTTTTCATTGTATTTTCGTCGCCTCTTCGTTCTCTTTTCATTATCTCATTGTTGCCTTTTCGATATACCTTTTCGCCGTCTTCTTGACATCTCTTTTATATCTTCTTTTCGTATGCGTCCTCCTTTTGTCATCTCTCTGCCACATTTCTGTCATCTTTTCATGGTCTTTTTGCCATCATTTCAACGTATTTCCGTCGTCTGTTCGTCGTGTTTTGAAGCCTGCTTTTGACATGTTTGACGTTTCTTCGTCGGATTTTTGTTTTCATACTCTTTTGACAGTTTTAAACGTCTTTTTATTGAGTTTTTTGTCATGTTTTATTTTATGTTTTGGCATTTTTCGTCTTCTTTGTCGTATTTTTATTTGCGCTTTGTACCGTTTTCATCGACTTTTTTGTTGCTGTTTTCGCGTCTTTTTATCGTCGTTTAGTCGTGTTCTCTTTATTCTTGTCATGTTTTCATCACCTTCTGTCGTAGTTTTGCCGTTTTTTGTTGTCTTTTTGTCACTTTTTTCTTAATTTTTCGTCATTCCGTTTGTTGTCAAGACAACAAAAATATTACCTTTTTTATTATCATTTCATCGTCGTGTGTAACATGTTTTGTTGCCCTTTTGAGGTTTTTTAGACCTTTTTTGCCGTTTTGTTATTTTTGTCGTTATTTTGGAGTCTTTGCATCGCATTTTCATGTTGTTTATTCTTTATATACGTCGTTTTCCGTTGTCTTTTTGACAATGTTTGCGGCATCTTTTTGTCACTTTTACATTTTTTTAATCACATTTTCAACGTATTTACGACGTCTAGTCATTAGAGTAGGAAACCCTCTTTACCATGTTCGTTTCTTTCTCTCAGAAGAACTCTTAACTCTTTAAAAAACTTTCATTACTATTCACGTAGGGTAATGCCGTTATCGTCGGGCCACTGTTATGGTCGGGCCACCACGATTTTTTCAGTTTTAGTAACTCGTGATACGTATATACAAGCAATGTAAAACTTCTTACTGTGACAGCTAACTTTTCACAATATTGTGAGTTTCAATCGTGTATTCAAAACACGCGTACTGAATTCACTGATTGAATCAATACAAAAAAAAGTTTTGCAGGTGCAGTTAACTTTTCTTGAAGAAATGATTCATGAAATGCAATTATCGGGATAAATATTGAAAATTTATTAAGTGTGTTGTGCCCTATTCGAAGGATATTGAAAAATCCCGTCCAGTTAGGACGTAAGGGGGTAAATGCCACAAAAGCGCTTATTGTAAAGGTCGGGCCACTTGTGTAGTCATGGTTGGGCCACCATAATTTTAAGCACAGACGCGCAATTTTCGCTAGAGAATTATTAGTATAATAAAAACCTAGATTGTTGTTGATTTTTCATTGCAGTAGTACACTTCGGGAAACGCGATTGTAGTAATATTGATTTTACAAGATCACCAAAAATTTCGCAAAGATGTTATTAAAAATAAAATATTTATACATACTTATAAGGGCCGTTGCTCACGAAATTCATTCTTTTGATGTCTCTACATAGAATTTCAATACGTATTTCTTAGATTAAGAGCGGTGGCCCAACCTGTACAACGTGGGCCGAGTATGACAACATTTTTTGTCTTCATATAAATGTCTATAACTTTATTATTTTTTAAGCAATCAGTTCAAGATTTTCCAGAAATATAGCTTATTCTTAAACCTTTCCAACGATATATTTAGATTTTAAAAATTCTTTTTGAAACGGAAGTTATGAGCGAATGTCAAAAAGGCGGCCCAACCACGACGACATTCCCCTATGTAGCGTACTTGCGAGATTTGTAAATAAAAAATATTTTCAACCATTTCTTTTCCGTGAAGTTTATGAAAATTCGTAGATACGAGCACTTCTGCACACATCTGTAAGTCCGTGAAAAATTCCTAAATTCGTACCGTAGATCTGGCATCACTAGCGTTAAAATTCCGTTGTTTGGCCCCAGCTGACAAACTTTGATAATAATTTGTAATTTAACACAATTCACACGCGTACAGGTATGTCCTTCAGATTTGGAACTAGATAGCAAAGGGAATGAGAGAAGCACAAAGTATAATGATATCAGAAGATAAAATTTTCGCGCTGCTTCTGTCAGGTTAGGTAGTTGATTTAATTATCATTTTCTTATTCCGGATTGCTTTTTGTGGCAATGGGAAAAAGGATGAGCAAGAAGTCTGCAGGAAGCGCAAGAATAAATTGGGTGTCATATTCACTGTCATTAGTGGATTCTTGTCCACCTTGTCGTTCATTGAAAACAGCGAAATTATATATTTTCAGTAATGAGGGAAAACTAAAGTTACCGGTTATTCGTGTCAAAAATAATTATTATTTGTGTTTTTTTGTGCGACATTAAAAAATGCATTATACAGGTAGTTCACGAGGATTAAATATACTGTTCCGACCACGGTCAGAGCAAATTATTTATGCGCACCTGACTGCAGGTTAGTTTTTAAACCGATGCAGCAGTGTCCTTGACATTAATCTGAGTCGAGCTGATAATGGGAGATTTGTACAGCTTAAAGCTGTGTGTTACAGCGAAGAAATACAAAAGTCAGTTAAATCTTTTTTAATTTTTTTTATACTCATGCATACGTGAGTGTATGAATGGCTTAAATTATGCACAGCGAAAACATTTTCCGGAAGTAGTCCGTTAAATGTGAAAAGCGCTAGTAACTCTGATAATTATCATTATAATTTTATACACATTTTTTTGCGCGCTCACCGCTGCTGCGATGCTGTGGATTATTATTATATGACAGACCACAATTGTTGTAAACATTTTATGAACTGCTCATACCTGGTAATTAGTCACTTCCATAACAACAAAATTAAACACAAGGTGGAGGTGGGTGGCCTTTGTGCCAGGTCACGGCAAGGATCATATTCCAGCACCAGTAACGGTGGATCAGCAGAGCACACATACGGAGGTGCAGGTCGCGAAAGCGGAACGTTCGGAAAAGAAACAAATTGCAATCTCTACAAAAGAATGAACTGCACTATTATACAAATAGCTTCAGGAAATTGGATTGGAGGATTGGATTATTTCGACGGTTCGATGGTTTTCGGGGGCCAACGGGAGTAAGAATACTGAAGCCACAGACAAACAAACGCGACTCTTGCATTATTGCATGGTTCTCTTGATATTGGCTATAGAGCAATAAAGCTGTTCTGTAAATATATTCTTGCATCACTGCTGGATGCATTAACTGCATGATAAAATTTTCACATCACTCACAATCATTAAAAAGCAAATCTCTTACCTATAGGTGTACTTACCTTTGATCGCTGTCGTTCGCCTGCAATTCCTTTTCACAATCAGTCAGAGTAGTTGGCTCTACAGAAACGATACCGATCTAATTCAATTTCTTCAACTTACCGCTTCCAAGGACATTTCTTTCAGGCAGCGACAGCAAAGGAAAAAAAAAATCCACATTTCAGTATTTCATTCATTCACAAGAATGATTTCTCTGTGATTTCCTTTATTTATCATTGTCGTCTGGTTGAAGTTTGTTTCGCTCTAACCATAATTGAACGTCGTCGATTTGTTGTTGTTGTTTAGTTGTTGTTTTTCTTCTTCCTCTATGTGTGTGAGTATGTATGCGTGTACGTGTGTGTGAGTGTGTTTGCATGAAACTGACTGTGTACATGTGTCGTGTTTGACCGTCTGCTGAATACACTCTATACTCTAAGTATCATAACATTTCCCGCCTGTTCCGCACTTAAGACTTTCACTCGTGTCGTGTTGTAGGTATTATTCGTAACGTTTTTTTTTGGGTTCAGAGTTAGGAAAAAATCGGATGCCTTCAACTTAACCTTCTTCGATGACCCACCTTTCTTTTCTCTATGGTTATATGCCTCTTGCGCATATATTGTATTACAACACTATATTTACACTAGGATTTTGGTAGTTCACAGTTGTCTATTTTAAACACCAGTTTTTTGGTTGATTTCATTTCGCCGAATTTTGTTCTAAAATGCGTGTTTCTGTCTGTGTGTGTGTGTGTGACTTTTTGCTTCTTACTTTTTATATGGGTGTTCACCTTCTCTCACGGTTTTCTTTTTTGCTTTCGTATTGTAATAGTTAGTGCTATTTCTTACAGACAAATTTTTACTCTTAAAGTTTTTTTCCAGTAATCTTTTATTTATGCGCTGTTTTTCTTTAGTTTTCTTATTACAAAAGATAGATTTTCAAATAACTAACGAGTTGTTTTTCGCGCGGTGTTTTTTTTTTCTACTATTTCAAATTAAACTTGAAAGATTTACATTCTTTCGCCGTTTTTTTTTTGGTGTGATGTTGTTTATGGTATTACGTGTAATGCATGTATGTTTGTGTGATGTTCTGCTGGCGTGTGGAAGTGTGAGAGCGTAGATTTTAGATGAATGAACGATAGAACGAGTTAAAAACGGACCGTGTCAAAGTGAGAATGTTTTCTTTTTGCAGGAAAAATCAATCTCTGGAAAGTGTCACAGTACAACTAATTGATTCCTATGTTATGGCGTTGATTACATACGTTCCTGGAATAATGAGCATACTAAGTAATATCGTTTCTTTCTTTTCCCTAAGTTAGTAATAATATTGTTTAATAATACAGATTCAGTTTTTCGTTTTTTTACGCTCACGCGTGTGTCTTTGTGTGTCCCTCTTGTGGGGGTAAGATAAAGTGCGCGGTCTTTTGTTTTGTTTTGTTTTTCTTTTTGGTATCTGTGTATGAAACTGTCTGAGTGAGGTCAAGAAAAAATGAACGCAACTACGCGGTTTTCCGGAGCTAGAAACCAACAAATTCCTAGTTGTATGTGTGTGTGACAGGAGATGAATCCCAAAAAAGTTGTCGTTTGCTTGCGCTCTACCATACTACCTTTCTGCTACCGGTCGGAATCGGCAGATATTGGTTGATCTGTTTGTTTTCTTAAAATCTGAAACTTAGCCATTAAATATGATAAATTATAAGAACAAACGTTACAGTCTTTGGATGTACAATATCATTATCTCTTCAATATTAGTTTCCTTACGACATAAATAAATTACCTTAAAAACACTCAAGTGTTCTTTCGCGTTTTATCTGACTTCCATTACATTCACTGTTCTCCGTTTCTTTTTTGCATCTCATTTCAAAGTTGTTTTATTGCGTAAAATTTCGCAATAAATTTCGGCCCTCGGAATTATCGTCTGTATATTTGATTTACTTAGCTTAAGGGTTTTTCTCTGACTTTTAGCAGTTAATACACTAAGTTTTTCCCTTACTTAACAATCTAGTTTTACGATGTTGTCGGTTTCGTGTTTTTATTAGTTGTAAGATTTTTCCTAGATCGTAGATGGCCGTGAAAAATATCTGTCTCCCGTGTTTGCCGAAACGCGAGAGCAGGGCGCGCGATTTGCGTCTGTGTATGTGTGTTTGTTTTTTTGTTGTTGTTGTTGTTGTAAATTATGTGATCTATAGTAGGCTCACTATGTTTTATAAAAACAATCGCTTCAGTTTTTCCTACTAAAAAACTTTCATACTTACTTAAAGACAAAACAGGAACAGTACAATGTTGTGTTTAAAAAAACCAAAAGATTTTAATCTTTCTTTACAAACTAAAATAACAAAATAACTCTATCTGCGTGTATTAGTGTATTAAAATCTCAAAACGGAAAATTTGACTGGTTCCAAGGTACTGCATTTACTCTTTCGATTGTGTCAGCAGGAAAAAAATTAAATTAAAAAAAATCGTTTTACATGATCGGTTTTAGCGTGTGAGTGCCGGTCATTTCCGTGTGTATAACTTTTGTAAAACGTGTGAACGTGTTTTTTTTGTTTACGAGTGTATAACAGTAAGTGTATATGAGCTTTTTCTGTATAAATTTGACCAAAAAAATGGGTACGAGAATTTCACTCATTAAAAACTCGTTGATATAAGTGTATGTATTCAATCATCGGAATAGCAATCAAAACGCTTAACGAGCGAACAACCTTGTCTTTTACCTATTTCTTAGTTCGAACGACCTGGGAAGTGGATCTGTTTGTATTCTGAGAACTTTCAGAAACTCGCTTCCTCCCCCCCCCCCAGTGCCGTCCATTTCTATCCGCTCGATGAACTTATCTGCTTTCTCCCCTTGCTCTTAAACCTTCATTAAGATTAATAATTAAACTTTGGTTTAGTATTCTTCATTCTTTTGACTGATTTTCTCCTCCGTTCGCCTTGACTGACTGATTGGTGTGAAGTACGGAACTAAAAACGTGCTAAAACAATTTGTACCTAACCTGTTTATTTTCTCCACCCGTCTGATAGTAGTTTCATCACTTGAACTCTGCTCCTTGCTACTCTGGTATCGTCCTTCGCTTCTTTCTGGGATACGCTAGTGGAAAGCTCGTTGGCAGGACAGTTTTTCCGCAGAAACCGGACGACGTTTTATCTTTTGTTGTGATGACGAGCACAGACGAGACGAGGGTGGTTGTTAATCTCTAGTAGTCGCTTTGAAAACTCCGTTCAATAGCTCTTGCGCCAGTGATGGACTGCGCTGCAATCCGCCATTGTTGATGTTGATGTTGTTGTAGCAGTTGTTACTCTAATTAAGCTCATCCAAGTCTGTTGGATGATGCTCGCCGTACATGTTGGCCAGCTTGTCGAAGCGTGGACCCCAAGCGTCCAAATAGTCGAATTCCTGCACTTCCTCGTCGGTGCCTGGGAATGGCAGAAAATGGAAGAAAGAAACAAAATTGTTGGTCAACCGAATCGAAAATAATGATTGTCGAGCGCTGGGATTGAGTGAGATGATACTTAAATTACTGATGCTGGCGTTCTTTAATTGGCGGACATTGAATGTTGACGTTGCTAAAAAATCTACCTTATGCACCAACTAACGAGCTTATGCTTCGCTTCTGCAGTATTATCATTTAAACAAGATTATGTCGATTAAAATTAAATAAGGTCGACAGACCTTTATGGAAGCGTTACATAGATCTGAGAGGCTATTGAACTTTTATACATCGAATTATACTTAGTTTTAGACAGTTCCAATCGAACTCAAATTTCAATTGTTAAATAAAATCGCTTCAATATCTAATGTTTTCTTCAACGTATTTCAAATACCAAAAGCTTCACTGAAAACACATTTTAGTCATTCAACACAATTTAAATTTTAAGTCAAACGTAATTCATCAAGTAGATAAAAAAAACCTTTTCAGTCGACATAAAACTTTCCGACGGCGAACTTCCTTTTGAACATTTTGTTAAAATGCTCTAGTCATACAGTCAAGCGTTAACTATGCTCTGGCTGGGTGTGACACAAATCGTAAACTGATCATAAAAATTTGACGTCCTTTCGTGATTACCGTTGTGTCTTTCAGGCTCAAAGAATTGGGTTATCTCGAAAGTGTCCAGTGCCAAGGCATCTAAGTAGCAAGCGATGGGAAAGGCTGGGAAGTAGTTTGAAATAAGTCTTCGACCAAAAATGATAGACGGTTCCGTTGCGTTATTGCATGATCGCGCATTTCTACGAATCCGTACTTTGGTCGAGGGACTTAAGTAGCGAGCGTAACAAGTTCAATGTTAAATCCGTATTCTAGGACGATTTAATCACAATTTACAGTCTAGTGGCCAGTGTTTGCGAAGATGTTTAATCTCTGTATTAGTTCTTTGAGTTGTAGAGTTGAGATGTTGTACATAAAAGAGTCATTGCCGCAAACTGAAACAAATAGTTTTATGGTCGTATTGCATTTTATTTTACTGAATAAAAACTTTTGGCTGTTTGCAACATTTATGTAGTCTGATTAGCGTAAAATGTTGCTTAGAAAATCCTTGATCGTTTGCTATCATTAACTCATTTTTTAAAATTTTGCGACTTGGTCCGGTCTGATTTAACACCGACCATATGATATCGCGACAAGCAATCGAGTTGAGCAGGCGAGTCGAGCAGTCGAATCAAGCAGTCGAATCAAGCAATCGAGTCAAGCAGTTGGGTCGAGCAGTCGAATCGAACAATCAAGTCGAGCAGTTAAATCAAGCTGTTCAGTCAAACGGTCCAATCGAGCAGTTGAGTCGAGCAGTAAAGTCGAGCAATTGAGTCGAGCAGTCGAGTCGAGCAGTAGAATCGAGTGGTCGAGTCGAGCAGTCAAGTCAAGCAGGTAAATCTAGCAGTTCAGTCGAGTAGTTTAATCGAGCAGTTAAGTCGAGCAGTCCAGTCGAGCAGTTGAATTGAGTAGACTAGTCGAGCACTTGAGTCGAGCAATCGAATTGAATGGTTTAGTCAAGCAGTCGAGTCAAGCGGTTAAGTCAAACAGTTGAGTCGAGCAGTTCATTCGTGCAGTCGAGTCGAGTAGTTCATTCGAGCAGTCGAGTCGAGCAGTTGAGTCGAGTAGTCCAGCCGAACGGTTTATTCGAACAGTTGAGTCCAGTTGAGCAGCTAAGTCGAGCAGTCGAGTCGAGTAGTCCAGTCGAGTAGTCCAGTCGAGCAGTTGAATCGAGCTGTCGAATCAAATAGAAGTCAAGTAGCTGACTTGAGCAGTCAAATCGAGCAGTCTAGTCGAGCAGTTAAATCAAGCTGTTCAGTCAAGCAGTCTAGCCGAGTAGTTAAGTCGAGCAGTCGAGTTGGGCAGTTGAGTCGAGCAGTTGAGTCGAGCGTCGAATGGAACAGTTGAGTCGAGCAGTCTAGTCGAGCTGATGAATCATGCTGTCCAGTCAAGCAGTCCTGTCGAGCAGTTGAATCGAACAGTCCAGTCGAGCAGTTCAGTTAAGCAGTCCAGTCGAGCAATCAAATCGAGCAGTCTAATCGACCAGTCTAGTCGAGCAGTCGAGCAGTTCCGATCTAATAACGAGTAATTCTCGCTGAAACGGGGCCACTACTGACATGAGGTCTTCAAATATTGGAACTTTTGCGCTTAATTGGTTGAAAAATAAGACTTACACTTTCGATACCGCGAAATAGAGAACCCCTCGTTCGCCACGGAGTCCAAGGACCCTAACATTTTCAAATATAAATGAATTTTGAGCAAACCTTGAGATCTATATCATGTGACATTTCATAAATTTACCATGAAACAACTAACAAATGGCCCAGTTCTGTAAAGAAGAAGAACAGGGCTTCCAAACGGAGCAAAATATTTTTTGGCGGCCGTCTTGGATTTGGTCGCCATATTTTATTTATATCATATATATTATATCATATCATCTATACCTATAAAGAAGGATTTCTGTCTGTCTGTCTGTCTGTCCGTATGTTCCTTATAGAATCGAAAACTACTGAACCAATCGTCATGAAAATATGCATGTGGAGGTTTTTTGGGGCCAGGAAAGGTTTTAGTGATGGTTAGAAACCCCACCCCTTACTAAGAGGGGGGGGCTCCCATACAAATGAAGCACAAATTTCTGCATAACTCGACAACTAATCAAGCAAATAGAACAAAATTTGGCATGTGGGTGTTTTCGGTGACAAGAATTTATTCTATGGTAAATTGAGACCCCTCCCCTCTTTATAAGGGGAATTATAACTCCTCTTCTCTTTAAAAGGGGGGGCTTCCATACAAATTTCCTCATAACTCGACAACTAATCAAGCAAATGGAACCAAATTTGGCATGGGAAGGTTTTCGAGGGCAAGAATATTTTCTATAGTAAATTAGGACCCCTCCCCACTTTAAGAGGGGGGGCTCCTGTACCAAAGAAACACAATTTTCCTCATAACTCGAGAAGTAATTAAGCAAATGGAACCAAATTTGGCATGTGGGTGTTTTTGGAGACAAAATTTTTTTCTATGATGAATTGGGATCCCTCCCCGTTTTAGGAGGGGGGGATCCTATACACATGAAATACAAATTTCCTCATAACTGAAGAACTAATCAAGCAAATGGAACAAAATTTGGCATGTGAAAGTTTTCGAGGGCAAGAATATTTTCTATGGTGAATAAGGACCCCTCCCCACTTTAAAAGGGGGGGCTCCCATACAAACGAAATACAAATTTGCTCATAACTCGAGAACTAATCAAGCAAATGGAACAAAATTTGGCATGTGGGTGTTTTTGGAGACAAAATTTTTTTCTATGATGAATTGGGACCCCTCCCCACTTTAGGAAGGGGGGCTCCTATACAAATGGAATACAAATTTCCTCATAACTCGAGAGCTAATCAAGCAAATGAAACCAAATTTGGCATGTGAAAGTTTTCGAGGGCAAGAATATTTTACCCTCGCAACTTTAAGAGGGGGGGCTCCCATACAAACGAAATACAAATTTGCTCATAACTCGAGAACTAATCAAGCAAATGGAACCAAATTTGGCACGTGGGTGTTTTTGGAGACAACATTTTTTTCTATGATGAATTGGGACCCCTACCCACTTTAGAAGGGGGGGCTCCTATACAAATGAAATTCAAATTTCCTCATAACTCGAGAACTAATCAAGCAAATAGAACCAAATTTGGCATGTGGAGGTTTCTGGAGGCAAAAATATTTTCTATGGTGAATTAGGACCCCTCCCAACTTTAAGAGGGGGTGCTTCTACATAAATAAAATACAAATTTCCTCATAATTCGAGAACTAATCAAGCAAATGGAACCAAATTTGGCATGTGGGAGATTTTGGAGTCTTGAATTTATTTTACGATAGTTAGAGACCTCTCACCCCTGTGGTAGGGGGATATGGATTCTCATAGAAATAAAACAGAAATTTTCGCGAAACTCAAAAACTAATCGAACTCGAGAAATTCGACTCTTCCATAAAACATTAGTCAATACAAGACCACAAAAACTATCTATAGTAACACTAGATCATTCAGGACGAGACGGTCGCGAGTGTTGCCGGCGACCCGCCGTCGGAAGCGCCGCCCACTGGGGGGCTTGCAAAACTCGAGATTGTGACAAAGATCATCCGAGATTCATGATTTATGTATAACACAGGTTAATTTGTGGCAATACGAAGTTTGTCGGGTCAGCTAGTATCATATAGTATATAAAAAATCGCCGTTTTCACCATTTCCGCACGACACGGTTTTGTGAATAGGAGAGATAGGGCATATAAACGAAGTGGAAAATAATGGCGGCCATCTTGGATTTGTCCGCCATGTTGGATTTTATCAAAAAATCGCCGTTTTCGCCATGATCCCCCCAACCGATTTTAATTTCAAGACCACCATCGGAGGTTAAGAAAAATGCTATAAAAAACATTTATCAAGTTTGGTGTGTAATGGCATTGACTAAATAAAACTAAATAAAAAATTAATTTTTTGTAGCAAGATATTCCATTATATGAGAGTTGTTAACCTTGATACAGATAATGAATTGTTTCGTTTATTTAATGCCACTACACATGTAATTTGATGAATGTTTCTTATTGCATTTTTTCTCAGCTTTCCGATGATGGTATGTATTAAAATTAAAATCGGTTGGGAGGATCATGGCGAAAACGGTGATTTTTCGATAAAATCTAACATGGCGGCCAAATCCAAGATGGCCGCAGATTTTTTCTCTTCGTTTATAAGACCTATCTCTCCTCTTTACAAAACCGTGTCGTTTGAAGTTTGTTTCATAGCAAATTTTGGAAATATCACAATAATTATATGAAAATTGTGAATCTGGCTACAAATAACTGGTTGTTTTATTCAGTTAATGCCATTACACACCTTATTTTATAAATGTTTCTTGTAGCATTTTTTAGCTTTCTAATGGTGGTCTTAAAATTAAAATCGGTTGGGGGTCTCATGGTGAAAACGGCGATTTTAGGATAAAATCCAATATGGCGATCAAATCCAAGATGGCCGCCAACAAAATTTTTGCTCCATTTGGAAACCCTGTTCTTCTTCTTTACAGAACCGGGCCATTTGTTAGTTGTTTCATGACAAATTTATAAAATATCACATGATATAGATCTCAAGGTTTGCTCAAAATTTAACTATTTATGAAACTGTTAGGCCCCTTGGCGAACGAGGGGTTCACTATTTCACGGTATCAAAAGTGTAAGTCATATTCTTCAACCATTTTCAACCAATTAAGCGCAAAATTTCCAAAACTTGAAAACCTCGTGTCAGTAGTGGCCCCGTTTCAGCGAGAATTACTCAATGTTCAAATTGGATATCTTTATACGAAATCTATAGAAAGGCAGGGATTTGTTATTTGTTATGTGCATCTATTTATTCGAGGGAGGGACTGTACCGATAGTAAAAATTTCAATACATACAGAATGGAAAATTCTTTTAAATTTCCATTCTGTACCGCAGTGAACTACAGATGATTCCTCGCACGTGCAAATTCGCTCTCTGCTCAAAACAGCAAACGCCAAGTTGAGCCTAATTGCGTCAGATGGAACACTTCGGGTGCAATATTGATCACCCAGCCAATCATTCCCATTTGCGCACATATATCTACTATGTTACATCATGGCAATCAACAAGACCGACTCACCTGACTGTAACGAGCTGAGCGAACCGGCCGTACTGCCACCGCCCTCGTACGCGTAGTTCCGCAGGTCATCGAAGGGAGGCGCATTTGGATCGCTGTCGGCTCGCTTCTTGTGCTCCTCGATAAACATGCCAACGTTCGGCTCGTGACCGGGTCCCATCGTCATTACGGGATCTGCCAATGAAACGAAAAGCGGATAATGAAATACAGTTCAAAGACGCTTTGGTTGGACGTTGGCAAACGTGTGCGGTTTGCTAGGGCGGTCCGGTCCTCACGTAGCACAATGTACAATTTTACCAGTTGTACAATTTACCAGTGAAAGAAAATATGAATTTTATGAAAAGTAGTGAGTATTTCATTGGCACAAGCAGAACAACGTGATTCGCGGATGACCATCCACCGATTCAATGGAACGATTGATTGGTTTGCAGCTGAGCTGCACGACCTGGTAGTGATCAAAGGCAGTAGGTACTCTGAATAGCACTTACACATCAATGGTGGCATTTTGCACTGCGTCAGCTCCGGCATCGGTCCGATCGGGATCTGCAGCGGTGTGATGTCGTACGCGGTCATGTCGTCTTCGCCGCCTCCTTCATCATCGTAGTTGATGATGTTTTCCCGCACGTCGTCGTCCGGTCCCGGGTACTTGATGTGCGACTCTCGTCTTCGGTTGTAGACCACAAACACCAGCACCAGAACTGGATGCGTTTTTTTTTCCATTTCGTAACATACCATTTCCGTCGTGACACATTGCAGTAAATCGTACCGCACAGGACGCAGCAGAAAGTAACAGAAGGAATGGAAATAAAGAAAGATTAGTTCGAGTTCAATTTGGTGATATTAAAAATTTAAAACTCGGAAGCCCTTTCCGGAAAAGATTGGTTGCTTTTCCAGCCGTCACAGACAATCTCCGGATGGAACGGAGAAAAAAAACTGAACCGCAAAGAGCTTTTCCCGGCAACCGGAAATAGCTTCCAAAGTATTTATCAAGAAATGTTATCGACTATACAGGGGATAGAAAACGAAGATCCATTCATCTGTTTGCTTGCATTTTCGCTACACAGAGTTACAAAACTCAAGCTTTCCACCCACCGTACTGCGGAGGGTTGAAATAGGAAATAAAAAGAAAAACGGAAGAAGAAAAAACGAGCGAACGAGAATGAAACTTGCACTAGCATTCAGAAATAAAGGGCAATATGTGTGAGTGCAGTTGAAAAAAATAAGCAACTATAGTCGGTAAAAGCTGCTTCTTCTCTAAGTCTAGTGGTATGCTATCGACTGTAAAGTGAACTTCTAGTGAGACGAAACAATTGTAAGAAACTGTATGGGAGGTTCCATCTGTTACAATAATGGAATTCTACGACTATTTCCACTGTACAGTTTCACGGCTACGAAGCAAAACCTTCTCTAGATCGCTACTTGAAACTATAGGTAGGACCCAATGTTCCTAGCTATTCCAGGGTGATGGCCCCCGGGTGAGTTTCGGAATACATATGACAATCATGCGAGAATATGCTTCCTAATAATGCATCGCGACGCTGCTGCCTGCAGTGGTTTTTTTGTCTTCTTCGCTTCATCGAAGGATTTAGAGAAGGTCTTGCGTTCGCTTTACTGCGCCAAGCGCCAACAACCAGGGAGGGTGCGGCGGGTTGAATCGGTTGTGCTGCGAGCTGCGGCGACACACGGCACGGTTCTGTTGACTGATGCGGATATGCAGAGATTGCTGGAAAGCTAGACAAGCTCGATGGAACAACGGCAGATTCGACAATTGCTAAGTTTGCTTTCCCACACGTGCTGCTGCTGGCTGGTGGGATTTCCGGTACAAGCCAGAACAGGGTTTCGATGTTTACAATGTGCGAGAGCTCTTGTGTTTGCTTGCTTCGTTCCGAATAATTGTTCGTTCGTTCGTTTTTCTGCCTGTCTGAATTTTTTCGAGAATTCTGGTGAATCCTGTTGGTTCTTTACTTTCAATTTCAGTAAAAGTCTTGTTGTACCGCTCTACGCGCTTAGTCTTATGTAAGTCTGCCAAGGGGCATACTTGGGTATTGTGTTTTGATTTCGAATTTTGGTTCAGAATGCAAAAAAAATCTGCGATTGATTCATTCAATTTCATATCGATAGTACACAACAGACGGAGAAAATGGTAAAAGAAAGCAATGAAATTATAAATATTTGAAAGTCTTTTTGAGAAGACTACAGTATGAGGGAGAAGGAACGGAAAAATTAAAAATCACTGGTTTCGGTTGTAACTTTAAGATTAATAAAATCAAAGAGGAACCAGAGATATTAGTTTGCTAACCAAAAATTAATATTTCTGCAAACATAAAACGTCTTGCATCTTTATTGTATTATACCAACTTTGTTTTTTTTTTCATAAAATTGTATCGTAAAAATACAATAATTCACATTTTTCCAAATACAAGCTACAATACAATTTCGGGTTCAGGGGTCAGTCCCGGCGTAGCGGTTAGCATTCACGCCTCGCACGCCAAGGACCCGGGTTCGAATCCCAACCCAGCAGAAGTCACGAATGACCCAAGCTGTTAAAGTGACTATAACCTTACAAAAAAAATCAGTTTTAAATTCAATTGAAAGTCCAATTGGAAATAAAACTTCAAGTAAAGACTATCCTAAATTCAAATCAAGTTTCACGTCTAAGGTCAGGTCCAATTTTAAGTCCAATTTCCAGTTCAGAAGGCTCCTAAATCGGTGTCGGTCCTAATTAAGATCCAAATTTAAGTAAAATTTGAAGTTCAGTTTTAATTGCAATTTTAAATCCAATTTCAATCCAGGTGTCATGTCCGATTTAAAGTTAAATTTTAAATATAATTTAACTCCAAATTCGAGGAAAATTTAAAATCCTTCGATTTTAGGTAAAATGGAATACTTCAGAACTCAAGACTGGGCATAGTAGCAGGTTCGCATATACACAGCAAAGCACGATACTGCTAACGCCATCTCTGATCTTAAGGGAGTTACTATCTGCTCATAAGTGTTAGTGATCGCAACCATCTGAATGAATGTATGCGTGTGTTGTTGATGTACGATGTCATGCATCGATGTCAGTGTGGTTGTGAGTGATGGCATATATACACCCAAAAAGCTACCACCGTCATCCGTAGAGGGCGTACTAACCCTGTCTGTCGAGATTTGACAGAATGCCCAGTCTTGAGTTCTGTAGTCTCCGCTAAAATGCTGGTGTGATTTTGTTCTAAGGATTTTTGATTTCAAGGACTTTAGTTGTGCGCCAGTATTTTGTTAGAATTTATTCAGGAGTTTTTAAAAAAAAATTCCGAAAATTTTAGGATTGTAATTTTGTAAAAATTTTGAAACATCTTGAAAATTTTGATAGAATTTTTCTAGGTTTCTAAGGTTTTCTAGATTGTTACTAAAACTAATGTCGAATTTGTTTATTCATTCCGGGTTGAAACTGGATGAATTTTATTTGTCAGATAGGAGCAAATGAACACAAAAAGTTCATCCAGTTCCAATCCGGATTGAATAAACAAATTCGACATAAGATTTAAGCAGATTTTTCAAAGATTATTATAATTTTTTTTAAACTAACCTCGTGTTTTGTCTTGACTTTTAATGTAGTCCGGCATATTCATAATTTTTTATAACGGTAATTGTTACAATCAACGGAAAGGACGTCAAAAGAACGTATGAAACAAAGGTGTTAATAGTATCCCAACTGAATAGGCAAGGCGTGAAGGAGAAAGAGCGTGTGTGATTACTCTTTATCACATATATTTTATAGGTGCTTTGAAGTAACTTAAAGTAAATCTTTTTGAATTAAATCTTTAAATCATAGATTTGAAATTTGACTTAAATTAATTAAGGACGCTTACTTTCGGCATTTGTTATTGATCTTTCATCATTCTTTCTGGCATCTTTACATCATCCATTTGTCTCTTACCAGCTTGTTGACTTGTGTGGCGTTTTTGGTTACTTTCGTTAACGTCTTTTTATCCTCATTTGTAGTCTGTTGAGGCACTTCATGTCGCTGTTTGGCTGTCGTTTAATCATCTCTCCATCGCCTTGTCTGCATTTATCTTGAGACTTTTCGTCGTTTTTCCCAAGTAACATTTTTGTTATATAACAGCTTATTAAACTATTGTACAGCTTATTCTCGTAGAACAAGTGCTTGATAAGCTATTATACAACAAAAAGGTTATTTGGGTTACTTTCGTTCTTGATATTTTTGTAATTTCTTTGGCGTTTTTCCGGCATCTTGTCGTTGTATTTTTGTCGTCTTTCGTTTTTCGTATACATCGGCCTTCTACCTACTTGTCATCATTTTTTCGTCATCTTTCCGCTATTTTTTTGCCGCCTCTTCATCGTCTTTCTATAGTTTATTTGATGTTTTTTCATCGTTCTTATGTCATTTCTTCGTTACCTTTTTATTGTTTTTTCGAAGCGTTTTCACGATCTTTTTATCATCTCTCTTTTGTCATTTTTGTCGTCTTGTCATGGTCTGTTCGCCATTTTTACATCGTATTTTCGTCGTTTGTTTGACATCGACATTTTGTCGATTGCTTTGCATCTGTTTCTTGTTGCCGTTTTAGTTGTCTTTCATAATCTTTTAGGCACCTTTTTTCGTCGTCCTGTTTGTTGTCAAGACAACCGATACTACCATAAAAGACGATCCTTAAAACTGTCGCAGTGGCTTTTTCGCCATTTTTGTCACTGTTTAGGTGGGTTTTCGTCGTCTTTATTGTATTTTCCTGTTGTTTCCGTCGTCTGTTCGCTGTTTTTGACACTTTGAAACGTCTTTTTGGCATGGCTTTTATTTTCTTTGTCGTTTTTATGCCACCGTTTAGACATCTTTTTGTCATTTTTGTTTTGTTTTCTTCGTATTCGTTGTCTTTTTGGCATCTCTACGTCGTGCTTTTTTGTTTTTGTTATCTTTTCGTCGTTTTCTGACGCCTGCTTTTAGTATTCATTGTCACTTGATGCGGCAGTTTTCTCCGTTTTTATAGTCTTTCTTGTTACTGTTTTCGCGTATTTTTGTATTTTTGTCGTCATCGTTTAATCATATGTTGTTATATATTTAAATATGTTTCTGTATTTACATGTTAATGGCAACATATTATCATCGTCTTTTACCGTATTTTTGTCAAATTTTCATCGTATTTCCATTGCACTTTCATTCTTTTTATGTCGGTTCTTCGTTGTCTTTTCTTCGTATTTCAGTCATTTAATTTTATCGGCTTTTGTAGTCTTTTCGATGCTCTTTGGCGTTTTTGTACCATCTTTTTGTCGTCTTTTTTTTTTTGGTATTCGTAGTCTTTTTGTCCTCTCTCTCGTATTTGACATTTTTTGTCGTGATTTATCTTCTATTCTATTATTTCCTTGTCCCTTTTCAGCGATTTGTTATTATATTTTGTCGTCTTTTATTGGTTGATTGCGTTTTTTCGGCAGTTTATTTTCGTATTTTTGTCGTCTTCCTTTTTTCAATGTCATTATCTTTTCGTCATGTTTCCATCGTGTCTTTGACGCCTGTTTGTTGTCTTTGTAGTTTTTCGTCGTCTTTTTGACATCTTTTTAGGCCATTGCAAATCAATTTCAAAGTTTTTGTCACCCGCCCCCCCTTGTAAATTGGCTTAAAAAATCGGGGGGCAAAAAAATAATTTGTAGGATATGGGTTAAATTTTTTTAATAAAATCAATTGTCTGTGGGCTCTACAGCTTGAAAAACTCGAAAAATGAGTGTACGAGTTGAGTTAACGCTTCTGTCACGAAATAGATATGGAAGTTTAAACAGTGTAATTTTCGAAACTCGGCCAAAAAATTTTCTTTCGTTTTTGTCTCTTTGTTCGTAGATTTTTGCATGAAAAATAACAACGTATTTATTAAAAGCAAGAATAGATTTGGTTTTTTAAACTTTAAATAAAAATGCCTAAAATCCATTTTTTTTTTGCTCGATTAAAAAATTCTCTTTGTTTTTTTTTCGCCCCCCCCCCCTTCAGTGGCCCAACACCGGAGAGACAAAAACTTTTTTAAATATTTGTAATGGCCTTATTGTTTTTTCTACGTATTCATCGTTTTATTGTTATTTCTTTGTCGTATTGTTGTTGTGTTTTCGTCGTGTTTTTGTCACCTGTTCATTTGCTTCTGTTTAAGTTGTTTATTTTAGGAAGGCTTTTGCCGTTTTCATCGTATATTTTGTTGCTGTTTTGGCGTTTTTTCGTCGTCATTTTGTCCTCTTTTGTCATCTTTTCATTGTCTTTTGTAGTTATTTTACATTTTTTCAACCACTTTTTTGCCATTTTTACATCGTCTTGTTGTCAGTTGTCTTTTTACTATCTACTTGTGTATTGTTTTTCCGTCGTATATTTGATATCTTTTCATAACTTTTTTGGCGACAGTTCATCAGATTTCCGTTGTCATTATGCCCATTTTTTGCCGCCTCTTCGTCGTCTATTGGCTGCTCTTTGGTCACCCTATTGTTATCGCATCGGCACCTTTTGTGTCATTTCTTTGTTTTTTTTTCTTTGTATTCGTCGCCTTTTTTGGCAGTTCTCCGTCGTGCTTTTATTTTTTTGTTATCTTTTCGTCGTTTTTTGGCGCCTGATTTTAGTATTCTTGTCACTTGGTTTGGCGATATTTTACCGTTTTTGTAGCCTTTTTCGTCATTGTTTTGGCACAATTTTTTCTTCGTTTTGTCATCTTTTTATCGTATTTTGTTGCTGTTTTGTCATTTTTTCGTCTTTTATCCACTTTTTTTTATTTTTTATCTATTTGTTAGCAATACAATTTTTTTTGTCTTCTTACTGCATGTTAGTCATTCTTTTGTCGTCGTACTGTAGTGAATCGTCATCTATTCATTACCTTTTTGACGCTTTTTGTCGTGTTTTTTGTCGCTGTTTAAGCGCTCTTTTGTCGCCTTTTTATTGTGTTTTCATGTTGATGCTGGCGTATTATCACCGTCTTTCACCGTATTTTTGTCAACTTTTCATCGCCTTTTTGTTATGTAGAAGAAGGCAAAGCTAATTAATGCAAATAAGGCAAGGGTCCCAGCTATAGGTTATGAAGATCAACCTTATTCGCTTGACAATAGTTTTTTTAATTGGTACGCCAACCAATTGGTATTAATTTTTACTAATTTAAAGAGAAATGAGTCGTCAACAGGAATGGCACAATCACTTTGACTTAATGCACTTTAATTTGACAGTACCGTCTCAGTCAAGCAGAATTTGAAAAAGTTATATATGGGACTATTGAAGGACTAGTTATTATCTACACCTTTTCAGAATAAAGTTGGGCTGTATCTTTTGTATTTACGGTGCCACGAGGCTGGTAGTTCATTAGTACCCTTAGTAACGTTCTCTTAGATGCTAATGAGCTACTAGCATTGTAGCACCGTAACTACAAAAAATGCAGCAAAACTTTATTCAACAAAATTGTAGATAATAATTATTTCTACAAGTGGCTTATATAAAACCTTGTCAAATTTTGCTTGACTGAGACGGTATTGTCAAATGAATGTGAATTGAGTCAAAGTGATCGTGCCATCCCTGGTCGTCATTGATTTTTTGAATTTCAAAAGCAGATTTTTTGTTTAAAACAAATATTTTGTTCATATAAATAAATTCTCTGCATTCAGATTGGTAAGAAGAATGCGATGAATACATTTATAAAAACAGAGCTTTTGAGTTGGGCCTAAAAACTGCTTCAAAATTTGAAAAGTTAATGACTGCTCATTTCCCCTTAAATTTACTATGTTTAGAGGCAGGGCTTCGACCGTTTTTTTTTCTACCGCAGTCACACCAACGCGCATTCAAGTTCACACCGTCCATTTAGTGGTGGAATACGACCGCTATGATAACACAACTGACAGTTTGTTCAGTCAAACGCCGATTGCACGCAGTAGAACGAACGCGTTCTAAAGCTTTTTAACATTTTCGTTTCGATCAAATTGCCTTTACCGTTTGTAGCAGCGAATGACTGCAAAACAGTTAAATGACCGGCAGTCACCACGCTAACGAAAAGCAACCGTATAATCGTATGAATCAATACTACAAAAAAAAAACAACCACTACATGCGCATGGAAGAAGTCGGTCGGACTCCGTCCAATACAATCGAATATTTTGGTTGCGTCGGACCGACGTCCGGGTGACAAACTATTACAGCCGATTTGGAGACAAAAAGAGAAACGAAAAAATACGTCACCGTATGCTTCCAGTCAGTTTGCAGTTTATATTCTCAAAGCGCAAAGCAAAACAGGAGATCGAGTGTTTGCTTTTCCCGAGATGCTGCATGAATTGTAAGACGGCATCAGCGCAAGCGGCAGATTGACTGGATTCAAAAAACAGTCAAATGATCGTTCAAAAAGCGGAGTTTGAATGCGGAAAGTTAGCAAACTAACGTTATAAAAAAATAGTTTTTCTAAATTTTCAATCGTTTTTTAGATTTTTTGGTATACGTCTTCCCTATTAGCACAGTGGTTGTTGTAGTTGTGGCAACCAATAAAGTAGTTGTGGCAACCGATATACGACTAATGGTTATAAGCAAGTTTATGCAACTAAAAGTGCTAAAATTGTGCAGTTTGGGTTATTATTTTAAAAACTGTGAGGTTTTTTTCGAATATCCTACCAATTGCCTGAAAATCAATACAACGGTTTCGTGTTTTCAATGATTTATAGTAACTTTTTAAAATTGACGGCAATTTTTCCTATTCATTCCCGTCGTTTTTCACGATTCGAAGCAGTTTTAGGCAGCAAAATGTAAATCATTATCTGTAAGCAATAAGCACAGTGTCTTCAAAGTTTCGTTCCATGGTTCGTAAGTTCCTCATGGTATGTAAGTTATTCTCGTTATCTTCAGTCCAATTTGATAGCGTTCTGATTCATTAAAAACTTCCACGTTTCCGAGCTTAATGATTCACCGTCATCAACATTTCGACACGAACAAGCAAACAAACTGCATATCGCAGCATTCTTTTTCTGGCCCACCCGCGAATTGGGCCAGCACTCATGTGTATGGCATCCCGCCCGTTCTGTTTGTTTCGTATTTTCAATTTAGCACGCAGCAATCTTTGCACATTCGCAACCCACAGACGGATGCTGATGCTGCTGCTCCGGCAGTTGTGGTTAGTAGTGAGCACCCCACGCACAAGTCAACCGCCCCGTACGGATACTTACGAATGAGCGTACTGACGCACGCGATCAGCGCGATGATAAAGTCCTTGGAAGGTGTCAGCACCCCGGAGGCCAACAGTTCCAGCTCGCAGTGCATCCCGGTGTAACCCATGGGGCACACGCACTCGTACTTCTTCGGTGGCTGATAGTCCCGGCAGCGCCCGCCATTCTGGCAGGGATGCCACAGGCACTCGTTGTTGTTGACACACTGGGCACCGGACTTCCGGTATCCCGTCGGGCATCTGAACAGCCGCACATGGATACAGGCACAAACGGCGCACAGGCGCGCACACACACACATAGCACAGGGACAACAGTTTCGGGTAGATGTGCAGGCGCGTCGGAGTTTGTGTGTGTGTGTGTTGTGGTTGCAAGTGGATGGTGGTGGTGGTGGTGAAACATAGTGTGTGATCGTTTGTTTTTTGGTTGCAGGGCAAATAAAAAGATTTGGGTGCCATAAAAAGAGAAAAAAAGAAAGAACGGAATAACGTGAAACTTGCTACTTGCTACTACTTACCGCATCTTAAAGCTAAAAAGTTGGCTCATCGCTTCGCTGGTTAGTTTGTGGTTTGGTTTTGGTGGGTGGTAGGACAAATTGGGTTCAAATGGCAAAAAGCGCTAGCGTGGGAAGGACGGAAGGTGCATCGTTTCGGGAGCACTGAGTTGGATAGTAATTCGGAATGATAATGAAAAGTTGTAACGGTAAAAACATGCAAATTGTGCTCTACTTTTGGGCTACTCAGAATCCATAAAGCGCAGAACGTGCATTCTTTCATGAATACATATGAAGCGACATTTTACACAGAAACTAGAGATAACGAAGGCAGAGGAAAGAAAGTTCCATGATCTAAAAGTGTGAAAGAAATGCTCACTCAATATGATTAGTAGACACACAAGAATGGCGGCTAGAGCGCCCATGCTCAGCTTCAGTGTCTGTCCCTCCTGGATAAGCTCGCAGTTTTCACCCCAGAATCCGTCCGGACAGTCGCACCGGTAGCGCAGGCGGGGCTCCTGATTCACGCAGATGCCTCCGTTCAGGCACGGTAGATCGAGACACTCGTTCCGATCCATGCATCCTTTACCGTCCGGTGACATGACACGACCCTCACCGCAACTGGCAACCGGATGGGTTAGTATGTTATATATGTACAGTCAAACACGAGATGGCAAGATGGAAGTAATGCACGATTTATGATGATGGTGGATTCGACCACCCAACGAGAGAAGGCAAGGGCAACCGAAGCAGTGAGTGTAGCAGGTGATTCTAAGGGATGACGTGATGTGGGATTCAAATTTTGGAGGGAATTGAAAATTATTAATATTAGTCCGTTCACGCTCCTATGGATCGGTTTGGCAGAATAAAGCGGCCCTGCAGTTAAACCCTTGCGATGCAATAACAAAATATGTTTTAATATTTCCTTCGTACAACGGTTGGAATATTGAAATGCAGAGACAGCATAACGGTAGTATTGAGCGATAACCTGACAGAATTAAATAAAATACATCGCGATCCGGCATAAATCCACCTTTTTTCCACGGTAAAATATGAACACTTTTTTTTGTTTCACTCTCAATTCCGCACAACTGCACTCCGGTTGTAACCGGAGGAAACAAATTTTTATAATGTGTGCAATATCCCACTTAAGACTACCACCCCCCACCCCGAAAAAGGGACTTCAAAATAAAATCATATTTCATGCACGGGCCAAGCGATGACAGTTTAGTGGTGGAAATTAATGGACCGAATCCTTTCCGGTTGCGCTTATAGCCCAAAGCGTTGCCTGCCATGCCGGCCCGGCACTGACTGCTGGAAACGGGAAACCACAAACAGCTCCCATTACAATTCTAGTAGATCGTAAATAAAATCAATAAAAGGAATACAGAAATCGTTCTGCGGTTTTTTCCGATGCCGGGCTCAAATTTCCATCGGTCAGAAACGAGGCGAGAATCCGAACATCCGAACTGGTGCACCAGCGTACTGCCTGCTGCTGAACGGCTATTGTGTTTTGGCGAATAAAGGAGATTAGTCAACTCCAACTACAATAACGTTCAATGGGAGCTGGGTGGAAAAAAAAGTGCACCCGGTGGTAAACTGTCAATAGAATCGGTATCGATTTATATGATTCCGCGATTCTTTTACCACACGTGTAACGCTTGCAGCAGCAGCAGTAGCGCTTGGATTTATTTCGTTTGTCAAAGATGGAATTATTATCCATCGCGGTCGAACGACCATTGATTTAGGAGGGTTGCTATGGATGCATTTGGGATAAAGAGCGCTCCGTGCTTTGGACAATTTTATGGTTGAAATATTAGATTAGATCGTGGGTTGTGTGAGAAGTGAGTACAATACTGGTAGAAATATAATTCTCATATTATCTTTTTAGAGGATAGAATATTAGATAAAAATTAATTTTATTCCTCAGTTGTATTTTGTACAAGGCCTGTGAACCGTTAACTTCTCGGTATATCTCAGGATTCCAGCAATTAAGAAAATTACTGTTTTCAGAAAAGTTGATCCGTAGACCAAGATCTTTCAAACGGTTGAAAAAGTTTTATAAGTTTTTCGCCAAGTGGCATAAGTATTCGAGTGAATTCTGTTTAGTTTTAGTATGCCTATAAATCGAAGTTGGCGCGAGTAACGAAAGGTTATTTATAGATGATGATGATGATGATGATGATGATGATAAAAAAGCACTGCTATACAATTTTCCGAAGAACAACTGGTACTCGAGTTGAACTCGATACGAGACTCGAAACGCAGAGTTGACAAAAAAACCTGATTTAATCCACCTAGTGGTGAAAGGAACCTTTGTTATACCGTCTTACTTGCAATTTGAGATAGAAATCGACACGTTTGGTTTACATGAAATTTTTGGAAATTGAATAAGTTTACAAAATTTGAAACAAATAGAAGCACTTATAAATTTTAATAGTTTCTTTTCTCATGAAATTGCTGAGTAAGTTGTTACTAATGAGGGTAAGTGCAAGTAAAAGTAAGTTGTAAGATGAAATATTATTGTTTAACATATACATTGCGTAGTAAAGGTCTAGTTAAAAGGTTTTTGAACTATGCATAATTTCCTGTAACGCCATTCTATTTGATTCACAACAATAAAGTTCCTCTTGAATAAATTTCATCAATTTTTATGAACCTTCGGTTACTCACGTTGTTGTATTTTGTACACCATATGTAGGTTTTTGAATGCCATATTGTTATATAGTTACAAATCGTATATTACGTATATACTAACGTATATTCTTCAATAAACTTGTTATGAGCAAAATGTCAGAATTATTCAATGCATTATTACTTTAAATTGTTAGGAAAATGGATTAGCATAAACCGACATCACAGAAACGAAGCAAGTATCATGTGAGGTGTACCGCAATTGGCCCCAACTGGAATTTTCTTTCGTTTCTTCATATGGAAAAATGGTGTCTGTGTGCAGCAAAACTACCAGCAAATGTAAAATGTTTAAAATGTATCCGTCTGTTGGTAGTCGAGTAATTCGGGGTCAAAATCAGGGTATTTTTTATAATCAAAGTTCTGCAGTTCGTAAACAAGGAAACATAGAGGTATACTATGTTCAGCAAAGTTGTGTATTTTTATTATTTATACAACTTTGTAATACATGAAAAAGTCATACAACAATTACAAAAAGAGTTAAAATAGAAAAACTGATTTTTCAAATTCATATACAATAAATAAGATCTCTTCGTTGAAGAGATAGAAGGTTACTGTCTTCAGCAAAATTTCTTGTACTAATATGCTCTAAAACTGTGCAGAACACATCAATGTGTTATATGGAAACTGAAGGAAAATAATTTTTTTATTTCACTTTTAGGGGGATTAATCAAAATTCAAATTCTGCCAGACGATAGAGCTTTCAATTTCAAGAAACTCTTCCAAAGGTTCGATAAACTTAAAACCAAGTTTTCCTAGTAAAAACTTTAGTGCGCACGTTTTCTTTGGTTTTGGGCTATTGTGCGCGCGAGTAACTGTGTTATAAAAGTTGGCGCGAGTGTTCGAGGGTTAATATCTTTTGACCGGTAAAACCAATTCTTATGAAATTTTGCATATATATTCGTAGTGTGAAAACCTCTCGTTTGATATTAAAATAATTGAAATTAGGTTATTTTTCTTGGTTAAAATCATTATAAATTATTGTTAATTTTGGTGTAGTGTATTGAATTACTCATAACTTTCAAATTAAACATCCAATCAAGAAACCATTCAATAGTGATCTATCCGGCTATATTACCTGCCAAATGAAACTAATAGCACGTAAATCAGTTTGGCCATCTCTGAGAAACAGGCGATCATTTTAACCTTGTCAAAACTGGTTTTTTAAGCATAACTTTTAAACCACTTGTTTGCTTTCAATAAAAATCGGCGTGAAGTTTAGCAATAGTAAGAGCTTTTATTTGGTACTAAGATCGATGAAATCGGTTATGTGGTTCCGGAGAAAATCGTGTCACGTAATTTTCACATTTTTGCTTATAACTTTTAAACTAAAAGTCAGACCACGAAACCATTTAATAGTGATATACTAGGTAAAAATACCTTTCAAATAAAAGTTATAGCAGACGAATCGGTTCAGCCATCTCCGAGAAATAGGCGATTGAAAATTGAAGCGCACACACATACACACATACACACACACACACACACACACACACACACACACACACACACACACACACACACACACACACACACACACACACACACACACACACACACACACACACACACACACACACACACACACACACACACACACACACACACACACACACACACACACACACACACACACACACACACACACACACACACACACACACACACACACACACACACACACACACACACACACACACACACACACACACACACACACACACACACACACACACACACACACACACACACACACACACACACACACACACACACACACACACACACACACACACACACACACACACACACACACACACACACACACACACACACAGACATTGCTCATTCGTCAAACCTGATCGATTGGTATATGTGACACGGCCCTCCGGGCCTCAGATCGACTTCGTGTTTTTCCACCAATTCCTAAACCTTTGTTATATTGTATAACAAAGGTAATTATATTGTATAACAAAGGTAAAAACGTGCCGTGGTGTAATTGGAAACGCACTCGACCGGCAATTGTTGTGGGATCAGCTCCCACCTACCTCACGGACTATACAGTAATGTTCCGATTTTGTCCACCCTCGATTTTATCAGCTTTTCATCCCGGTTTTGTCAGCTCATAAATTTTGTTTAGCTTTTGTGCTTCTAAACATAATTTATAAAACTTTTCAGCCTGCTTGAAGCTGTTCTGATTCTCTGGGGAAAGTTTTTGAATAAAATAATGCCTTCTTGGGAGTAAGTCGGGGTCAAAATTTGGGTATTTTTGTAGTAAAAGTTCTATAGTTCCTAAACAAGCAAAGGTAGAGGTATACTAAATTCAGAAATGTTGCGTATTTTTACTATTTGTACAACTTTGTAAAACTGGAAAAAGTCATACAACTACAAAAACAGTTAAAATAGAAAAACTGATTTTAACGATTTTTCATTTATGAGAAATAGGATTTTTCTATCTTTGCAGAAGATAGAAGGTTACTGTCTTCAGCAAAATTTCTTGTAATAATATGCTATAAGACTTTGCAGAACACATCAATGTGTTATATTGAAACTGAAGAAAAATAAATTTTTTATTGCGTTTTCGGGGGGCTTAATCAAAATTTGAATTCCGCTGGACGATAGACTATTTAATTTTAGGAAACTTTTCTAAAGGTTCCATAAACCTAAAACCAAGCTTTCCCGCTCAACGCTAATGTGCACCAAAAAAGGTTCTGGACTAGTGTGCTGTGCCCGGTTCATTGAGCTTTCGGTTGACCAATTGAAGGTTCAAACTTAATTTTTAGTAGAATTCTTCGATATTGCATTTCATTTTCGGAAAAAATCTTCCCGATTTTGTCAGTATCCCCATTTTGTCAGCCCAAAAATGAACATGGGGTTAATAAAATCGGAACATTACTGTATACCCTCAAAAATGATTCGGAATTTATGCGCTTTTGATTCACACATATCCTTCACGTAAAAAGCGACTAGTTTAGTATAAAAATTGATTCATGTGAACATATATGAAAGGAATACAGAAATGACTTAGAGGATATAAGAATCATTCCTAAATGGCGTAGGAACAACCAAACATGATGTAAAAACTGATGTGATATTATAAAATTGGTGCAAATACTGATATAACAGAAGTGATACAGCAATAACATAAAAATGACTTGAGAATGATACAAAGTTGACACAAAAATCAAACAAAAATGATGCAGAAATATACAAATATAGAACAAAACTAACATGAAATCGATACAAAAACAACTCAAACAATATACAAAAATAATTGTATATAAATATGATACAAAATGGATGCACAAAGTGACAAAAATACAAATATGATACCAGGATGACAAAAAATATACCAAAAATGGCAGAAAAATGGCAGAAAAAGCATTATATAAGTCTTTCAAAAATAATATGAAAATTATACCGTTTATACATAGGTTGGAGAATTGGCTGTTCAGTCTTAAATGCAGTGGACGATTTGTTTTATTTTACGCCAACGTTTCGATCTTTGGTTTAAATCTTCTTCAGGGCTTCTAGAATGTGTCTTTTAACCAGTATACACCCAAACCCAAAGACAGACAACACTATAGGCTAAAAGTTACTAGACAAAGACGGTTTGAACTTTGTAAGTCACAACACAAATTACAAGATAGGTCACAATTAACTAATAAAAGACACATTCTAGAAGCCCTGAAGAAGATCTAAACCAAAGATCGAAACGTTGGTGTAAAATAAAACAAATCGTCCACTGCATTTAAGACTGAACAGCCAATTCTTTAACCTATTATTTATTTATTTATTGTCGCCAATCAATATTGTAGGCCATTTTGAGAAACACTTAATATTATCTTACAATCTAGCTTATTAAATTAATGTTAGGAATTATTACTGCGGAGTAAACTACCAAAGTATTGTTTAAGTTTTATTTTGGACATTGTGAAGTCAATATTGTTGCAATGTATATTGTAAACTGCCATCATTTGATTAATAGGTCCAAATTTTGCATAGTTCGTTCTATAATTGTTAATTGCAAATATTTGTCGTTGTCTCAAATGTCTTGTTGGCACATAAAAGTTTAATTTTGATAAGATTTCAGTTGAATCGATTTTATGCAAGACGATATTATTAATAAAAGATGCCATTGCAAATTCTCGCCGTTCCTTTAATGTTTGAATATCAATAAGCATGCATCTATCTTTATAAGACGGTAACGGGAATTGAGTCCAACCTATCCTACGCAGTGCATATAATAAAAATTGTTTTTGTACTGACTCTATTCTTTGTTCATGTGTGATTGTAAATGGAGACCATACTATACTGCAATATTCTAATATTGATCTAACATATGTAACGTATAATGTTTTAATAGTGTATGGGTCCTGAAAGTTATAGCAAAAACGTTTAATAAAGCCCAACATGTTATTAGCTCTGTTTATAATTGTATTATAATGATCAATGAACGTAAGCTTTGAGTCAAGGATAACCCCTAAATCTCTAACTCTATCGCACTTTTTCACATTCTGGTCACCTAAGGAAATTGACACATCAGGTTGGTTACGTTTTCTACTAAAAGAGATTAGATTACATTTTTGGACATTTAGTTGCAGTAAACTTTTGTTACACCATGTGTGGAATAGCAATATCTCATTTTTAAAAGTTTTCATATCTTCAGCATTTTTTATTTCTATAAAAAGTTTCATGTCATCGGCGTAAATCAATACTTTGAGCTTCTTAAGGATGAAGGATAAGTCGTTAACAAACAAAATAAAGAGTAGAGGTCCTAAATGAGAGCCTTGAGGGACACCTGACTTGGCATTAATAGGGTTTGATTGTTTTCCTCTGAACCTTACAATTAGTTCTCGGTTGGTCAAATATGATTCAAGCCACTTGAGGAGTTTGGGTTGGATTCCCGTCTTTTGCAATTTATAAAGAAGCAAAGGTATGTCAACGCGATCAAATGCTTTACTAAAATCAGTGTACAAGGCTTCAACGTGGTTACCGTTATCCATTGCATCTAGAGAATAACTAATGAATTCGAGTAGATTTGTAGTAGCCGAGCGGCCTTTATAAAAACCATGCTGCGCAGGTGTTATTCTATTTTTAATTTGGTCAAACATTTTAACATTTACTATTGCCTCAAAAAGTTTCGGGATGCAAGATATAAGTGCTATACCACGATAGTTGCGGATGTCCGCTTTTTTACCAGTCTTGAAAATAGGCACCAGAAAAGATTTTTTCCATACTAGTGGAAAAACTCCGGACTCCAATGACATATTGAAAAGCCAATATAATGGAGCAGTTAGTTCTGTAGCTAAAGTTTTCAAAAAAACTGGAGGAATTCCATCGGGTCCCGATCCTTTCGCTATATCTAAATGATTTAATGCATTTGAGATATCGTTCATATTGATTTGATTAACGCTGATGTCATTAAGAAATTCAGGAAAGTAATCAAAGTATTCAAGATCACGTTCTGCCTCTGGGTACGTTATGTAAACTTCTTGAAAAAAGTTAGCGAATAAGTTGCATATACCTGCTGAATCAGTACACTCATTACTGTCAAGGCACATTTTTGATGGGAAATTATCTGATTTTAATGTAGTCCTCACATAATTGTAGAAATTTTTTGGGCAAGATTTAATTTCATATTCCGTCTTAACATTGTACTCCTTAAATGCGGTATTTATAGCCAGATTAAGCTGATTGCATATATTTAAATAATTTTCCAAATTATCTGCAGTTTCGTGATCTTTGAAAATTTTGTGTGCCTTTTGCTTACGATTTTTTAAGTTTTTAATTTGCCTGTTGAACCATACTGGATCTTTGGTGAAAACTTGGCGTCTGCGTTTTTTAACTGGTACTTCTTCCATAATTATTTTAAACAATAGGTTGTAGAATGTTTTGGTGGCACTTTCGACGTTTTCGACGTTCAGTAAAATATTTTTCCAATCAATAACGTTTAATTTATCTCTAATGCTACCATAATTAGCTACTTGATAGTCAAAAAATTCCTCATACTCACAATCAAACGGCCTCTCATTACCATGTAGAAATACAGAATATTCGATTGCCGTGTGGAATGTTTCATTTCTCCATAGAGGCGCAAGTGATTCGCATACACAGAAATCTTCGCTAGTGTTTGTCAACAGAAAGTCTAGGTAACAGTTTTGTTTGTTTTTGACGTGATTGATTTGATTAAGCCCTAAACTTGCGATTTTGTCAAATATGAAATGTAGCGTTTCGTTTTCTCCAACCACTGGTAGCAAAATGCTTTCATTTTCCATGTCCGGAATAAAGTCAGCATTACGTTGATTAAAATCACCAAACATATGCACTTTCACTACAGGCGGTAAACAAGCTATAATTTCTTCGGCAATGGAGAAAAACTTATCATAAATATCTTTACGGGCATTGTTTGGAGGAAAATATACAGAAACAAATATATGAGTTTCGCCAGCTACTAGCACTTTTGCCCAAACGTGTTCAAAATCCTTAAATTTTCTTGTAGTGATTATTTCAGAGTTAAGTTTTGTAGAGACGGCTATTAGGACTCCACCACCTGATTTTTTTTCTGACATTTGATAATCTCGATCGTCTCTATAAACGTTGTAATTATTGCCAAAGACCTCTTCACTGATTACACTCTCATCCCAACTGGTTTCATTAGCTAGAATCACAGTATAAGAGGAACTTAAAATTTTGTTTTGGATTTCGTTGATTTTGGCCGCGCTTCTCATGCGGTTAAAATTTTGACAATATATTAACATTTCATAACTGGTATTTAAATTGGGAGAAGAACAAGATGTGTTTAGATTTGGGCCTACTATTATTGATTCAGATAAACTAGATGATACAAAACCTTCCTCTAGGGAGTGCGTCGAGTGCTCCGAAAACACGTGTGTCGACATGAACACGCGTCACATGATCCACCTGGAGGATGCCCTGGAGCCATCAGGTCGGAAGTGTGGGCCGGAAGAGATCGTTGTAGATTACCATTTACCGGATACGGGTTTAAAATTTCACCTCTTTGAAACTGTATTGATGGATGATAATTAGCTGGTGGCCTAGAAAACTGATCTTTTGCTGCTGCAAGAAGTACTCTATCAGGTGGAAGCCAGGTATTTTGATTCTGAGTCCTAGTATAGTTGAAATTACGGTTGCTGTTGTTGTTACGATTATTACGATTTGTGTTACGGTTGTTATTGGAGTAATAACTGTTGGATCTGAAGTTCACGTTGTTATTATTACTATTTCCGCGGTGATTGTTGTTGTTATTGTTGATATTACTGCGGTTGCTGTTGTAATTGTTTTGCCTACGATTATTACGATTTGTGTTACGGTTATTATTGGAGTAATAACTGTTGGATCTGAAGTTCACGTTGTTATTATTACTATTTCCGCGGTGATTGTTGTTATTGTTGATATTTCTGCGGTTGTTGTTGTAATTGTTTTGCCTACGGTTGTTATTTACGTTATTATTGTGAGCGACGTTACGATTCCTTCGATTTCGCCTCCTTCTACTTCTAGCTTGCTCAGCTCTTCTTTCCTGCTCTAGACGACGTGATTCCTTTTGATCGTACTCAAGCCACGAGGCTTTCCATACCTTCTTGTTGCCCAAAACTCGCCATCCAGAATTGTCAACCATATTTTCATTTTCATCGCCCGCGTTTAATTCAGCATACAAACACAAACTTGGGCCCTCAGCCGGCGGCGTAGGCAAATGTACATTTCTTTTATGAGCCACTGCAAAATTTGTAGATAGTATCTTCAACTCATCGAGAATTTCCAGTCCTATTGTAGGGTAGTGCTGCATGGTTGAGTTAGCCGCCATATCAATCGTCACAGTAGAAAGTCTTTTAATTTCGTCATTGAGTTCCGACATCCCTGACGACATCGATTGCATCGAAGATACTACATCTTTATTCGATGTCTGCATTGCCAAATCGATCAATGACGTCAGGTGGTTTTTTATTCCACTGACTAGGCCAGTAGTAACAGCACTCCTATACGTCGTCAGCTCTTTTTTCACGTCACCGAGAAGCGCTTCAATACGATCCATCGCTTCGTGAATTATGTGCTCATTATTTTGCTGACTCGTGCGATGAACGACCTCGGTGTTTGTGTTTATATTTTCGCACAGCTGGGATTGTTGATTTACCAGCGCTTTGATGTCAAAATTTAAAGTGATTAACGCTTGGCAAGTGTTGCAGCAAGGCAGGATATATGACAGCGGATCTATAATTTTTTTTTCTCTTCTTCGTAACGAACCGCGCTGAACCGAAACACCTACGCATGCTGCATGAAAGCCACGATTGCAGCCAATGCAAACCCACAAAACTTCTTCAGTGGTTGAATCTGATTGGCAAATTTCACAGATCATTGCCACTTCACTTCACTTGACTTCACAATCAAATTAAATAGGTTCAAATTTATTACGCAAGTCTGTGTTATCCAAACTTAAACCTTAAGCACGGTGAACGTTCGCGACGGTTATTAAAACAAATAAACTAAAACACGACAAACCGGGAGTAAATTTAAAATGCAACCGTACTGCTTGGCGAATCGAATTGAAATTATTATCACAATCGAAGAAACTCTCAATAATCTATTATACATATTGACAAAAAATACACAAAGATAAAGATGAAGAAGGCATTTATGCCTTGCATCATTTGTTTTATTTTTTCTATCGTGTTTGTTCTTCTTCGATAAGGTCCACTGGTCACAATTCGGGTTCGCTAAATTATACACCGTTTACTGATAACAAGCGACGCGATCCCGATCGAGAATTTATTGATACTGATTGTATAGAGACAAAGTAATTTGGTCGATCTCGCTATTTATAGAAAATCGTACCCATTGTTATCGATAATGCTATTTATCTACAGATCGAGAATGAGTTCCCGCACTCTTTTGATCATCAGTGAAGCTGATGGTTATTACAGAGTGGGCCGGTTGAACGAAAGCTTTAATAATATTAAACATACCGGCCGCCTTAGAAATATGCGGTATTTCTAAATTAAACTAATCTACTGTCTATCTATTTGAATATAACTAACACTATTACAAAACTTTCTTCCACAATGATACAAAAATTTAACACTTTTGGTTACATAAATTTTTTGGTTTGGTTAGTCGTATAGTCGAGAAGTGTATGCGAAACTTCTTATACTGCAACTTCTTTGTAGATCAGTAGTGTGCTTGGTGCTGGTGTCCATCCTAGATGAATGCACACCGGCCTTGTACTGGTATCCATGAGCGAATTTTTATTTCCTTCCGATGCCTTGCTTACGATGCATTTCCGATGAGTTTGAAATGAGTTGCGATGAGATTGCGACCATCCTGGGGGTGCACTCCCCGGCCGCCGAGGATACACAGCGTAATTCCCTGGAGGCGTCCCTCCGCGGGCGCCTACGCCGATGACTTCCCATGCTTGATGTAGACGATACAGTGAGATGATGAACATGAAGTGCGATGCCTAGCGCGGCATTTTTATGAGTCCAACGGAGTCGTGATGACGAGTTCCAGTTTCGGATAGATGGTATAACAGTGTGGACGTTCTCCTCTCTTCAGCGTGTTGACAATTGCTTCGACGACCTCCGTCCTTGGGCGGACGGTGACAGCTATGGGATACAAAACATTCCTTAAACCTTTTGCATATTCATTGAAAACAAAAACTTAACTGGACTGCGGGAGCCCCCTGGCTCCCGCAGGCGCGGCTGCGCCTTCGTTGGGGAAGCCTTAGTTCTTCCCTTCTGGTTGCTGTTGCTTAAAGCGAATGGATAGTGTTTCCATTTTCGTGTAGATGGATTGGAGTTGTTCTTGAACCTTCCTGGGCAGGCTGAACTCCGACGATACTTATTCCACTGTGGACGTAGATCATAAGCGACTGACTCGTTCCAAAAAACGTTCTGTTTCCAGAAAGATCGAACGATAAATTTTGCTAGGATGACTACAAGGCTTATTAGAAAGTTGAACACTTTAGTCAGATCGGACCGAATACTGTGTTTGAGAATATCAGAACGATTCCCTTCGGGAATCTTGAATTCAAAACAGTTTGATCCAGGCCCCCAACGCTGCGTAACGAGTTCATCTGGCCGTTCTCTGTGCCTGTTTGGAACAACTGAATTAGATTGTCCAAAACTATTCGAACTTTTTCCACACACAATCCAACCGAAAGCAGTTTTTCGCAAACATGGGCCGTCACTCCCAAGATCAAATTTTTCTGTTGAGAGTATATCATAAAAGAGCTCCGCTCCAATAATGATGTCTATCGAGCTTGGCTCGTAGAAAGTGGGGTCTGCGAGAATTGTGTTCCTTGGTAGCTTCCAGTGGTTGGTAGCTACTCTCGAAATGGGCAAAGCTTGCGTCAATTGAGGCAAGATATAGAAGCTTTCGTCACCGACAAAATCGGATACTCGAGAGCGAAGACGAGCGGTAACCGATTGATTGCAGTTGGTAGTAGCTTGACCGATTCCACTGATGAAGAGATTTTCACGTGATCGTTTGAACTTGAGCCTTTGTGACAAACTCTCCGACATAAAGGAAAGCTGAGAGCCGCTATCGAGCAAAGCTCTAGCTAGCACAGAATTTCCGAATGGGTCTTCGAGAACGACGAGGGCGGTAGCGAGTAATACTGCTTTAGCATGATGGGTGGCATGGTAGCATGTAGTTGTAGAGAAGGGTGTTTGTTCGTGTATGCTTGACGTGTCAAGATCATCGTGTGAGGGCTGGTGTGATTCGTGCTGAGGAGTTTGATTTTGTGCATGTGCGGTTGTTAGTGTCTGTGTCGTGTGTGGGTTTTTCTGAATCGGTTGCGGTTGTGGTGGCTGTGAAACTGAAGTGTTGGTGGCATTGCAGCTGGGATCTTGGTGGAGCATCGTGTGATGCCGTTGTCCGCATATCTTACAGGAACTTCTACAGCAAAATTTGGAAACATGGCCTCTTGATAAGCAATTATAGCACAAGCGGTTACCTTCGACCGCCTTCCTCCTCTCCTCTATTCTCATCGCTCTAAATTTTGTGCACTGAAATACCTGATGCTTCTCATCGTTGCAAAATGGACAGATAATTTGTGTACCGGTGTAACTGCTAACGGCACGTAGCGGCCGTTGGGATTCGATTGGTTGAGAATGCTTCGGTGCGACGGATTGTAAAACGGTGCAATGGTTTTTCAGAAACTCGAGCATCTTCACGTATTTTGGAACTTCACGTGATCGGTGCTCACTTTCCCACAAACGTAGAGTCGTATTATCTAACTTGCTAGTCAATAAATGAGCTATAATTGTACTCCAAGATGCTGTATCTTCTCCCAATTTGTTCAGCATTTGCAGATGCTTGTCGAACTCATTGATGACGTGATTCAGGGATTCAAAGCTCTCCTTCTTCATTTGATCGACGGCCAGTAACGCATCCAGATGAGATTTTACCAACAGTTTTTTGTTCTCATATCGCGATTCGAGTGATTGCCAGGCAATCGAATAGTTGTCCGCAGTAAGCTCTATTGACCCTATTTCTTGTAGCGCTTCTCCGGTCAATGACGTACGAAGGTATGTAAATTTATCGATATCGGAAAGCTGCATATTATCCGAAATCAGGTTCTTGAACGTGTCTCTGAACGTTATCCACTCACGTAAATTGCCACCAAATGTGGGAAGCCTGAGCTCCGGAAGCTTCACACGCATCATAGAAATGGAGGGAGGTTGGTGATTAACAATTGCAGTAGGAACAATGGTGGTCGAACTCGATTCAGCAGGCGACAATAGATTTTCCATTGACTGTTTCAACAAAAAATATTCGTTTACAAAACTCTTCAAGACTTGCTGGTGTTCCCTTTCACGTTTTGCCTTATTTGCCGCCATTCTTTTAACATGCGCGTCATCGGACTCGTCTGGATCCACAAAATCCTCACCAGTGTCGGTATCTTCAAGTATCATTTCTATTCGAGTCCGAATATCGCAGAACAAATTATAAACCTCATCCAATTTCTTAATACGCATATGCACTGCAGTTTTATCCCGTGCTTCACTGTAATTCTGGACGAATTCCCGTATGACGTCTATCACACTTCGAAGTTGTCGTTCTTGCCTCGTTAGTGTCCGCAGCTCGGTGCTCGACATATTGAACTTTGTATAATCTCACTTGCGCTTCAATTATTGTTCCACAGCTTGACCGACCGATAGATTGCACGAAACCGATAAATTGAAAGAAAGAACCCACCGATCAGCAGACAATCAATAGTGAAAAATACCGATAAACCTGCACCACTCAACTCAGCGAACCAAACCCTTTTCGTTGCAATCAAATAAGACACAATGCATATAATTTGTTCGACTTTATTGTTTCACATATAGGCCACATGCGGTTTACCCATTTGCAATGGCGAACGACTGATGCAATTAACCTGCCACTTATCTGTTCCTTTCCGAAAATGATACGCCACGATGAAAACTGATCGAAAAATCCAGTATTGGAATGTGGAGCCGTGCTAATTATGCCGTAGCTCGCAGAATTTCCGTGACTCGTAGCTGCTGCACTGCGGGCCGCCACTTTATCACAGGTGAAAGCTCCGTCTAATAATTGCAGTGGCGATACCACGCCGTGAGAACAAATGCACTACACTTTGGAGAATGTTCACTGTTCAGGTTCGGGATGTCCTTCGGACATCCGGCTCGAAGGACCAGAAAATGTTTGTTCTTCTTCGATAAGGTCCACTGGTCACAATTCGGGTTCGCTAAGTTATACACCGTTTACTGATAACAAGCGACGCGATCCCGATCGAGAATTTATTGATACTGATTGTATAGAGACAAAGTAATTTGGTCGATCTCGCTATTTATAGAAAATCGTACCCATTGTTATCGATAATGCTATTTATCTACAGATCGAGAATGAGTTCCCGCACTCTTTTGATCATCAGTGAAGCTGATGGTTATTACAGAGTGGGCCGGTTGAACGAAAGCTTTAATAATATTAAACATATCGTTTTCGCAATAACATTCGTATATTTTTTTGCTCGTGTATTTTATATGCTTGCATATTTTTGTGATCTTTTGGGTTATTTTTTGAGACATTTTGTGTTATTTTTGTGCTATTTTGGAGAAATTTTTAGATCATCTATAAGTTTTGCATACGTTTTACATTTATCTGCTGGTCATATCAAGCTCACATGATATTGTCATATCATGTGGTTGTTCGTTTCATTTTTATATTATTTTTATGTTGTTATTATTTCATTTTTGAACCATTTTGTGTCTTTTTTGTAACAGTTTGTCGCTACCTCAGTGCCATATTAATGTCGTTTTCATATTATTTTCATATGCCTTCATCATCTTTATCTTTGTGTATCTTGTTTGTCATTTATACATATATAATTTTTGTGCCATTTTTGTACAATGCTTGTAAGATTTGGCTACAGGGGGGCTCTGTAGCCGCAAGGTTACCGAGTCTGCTTTGACAAGCGAATGGTCGTGGGTTCGAATCTTAGTAGAATCAGGCCATTCGATGTCAAAGTGACTTTAGCATGGGTTTATTCTCTGGCCCCTCATCACCCTTCCTTCATGCTGAGTTCTACATTATCCCAAAGACGCTTCTTATGGTTAGTATACTGGTATGAGGACCTAATGAGGTAATGGTTTTGAACCTCAGGAGGACTCACCAGTGCTAACTATAGCGAGGCGAAACAGGTTTGGTATAGTAGGACATGCATCGAAGCATGGGTAAAACCCTCAACACATAAGCACGCATAAAAAAAATATAAGCTTATCGTTTACTCAATAACGATGAAGCACAGAAATGCAGTGCAGAATACAGCATACACCCGGGCAACATTACAATAGATCAATAATGTTGTGGTCAAAGTGATAAGCCCATACAAAAAAAAAGAAAAGTTTTATTTTTTCTATCATTTTTGCATCATAATCGCTCCTAATTTAAGGGTAGAGCATGCTGCTCAAGCTACGAGTAGTGATACAAAATGAATGACACAAAAATGGTATCAAAATGATGTAAAAACTATACAAAATCAACATAAAAAACTTAAGCTAATAGGATACAAATATTGCATGAAATTGGCAAACCACCATCAAATTGATACAAAAGTGACACAAAATAAAGAAAAACTAATACAAAACTGATTCGCAGATGCTTTAAAAGTTACTCCCAAATTACACAAAAATACAGAAAATGATTCAAATAATTGCAAAAAAAAGTTGCGACAAAGGCACAAAAATGATAAAAAAAACTACGTATTTCAAAAATAACATGAAATAAAAAATAGACAAAAATGGTGCAAAACTGATAGCACAAACGAAATAGATACAAAAATGATTGAAAAAGTAGACAAAATTACACAAAAACACAAAAAAATGATCAAAAAATGACACAAAAACAATGCAGGAAATACAAAAATGGTTGAAACATGACGTAAAAAGCACCATTACACACGCAATAAAAAAGTTTATTTTCGTAATAACAAAAGTGAACATGAATAGACAAAAAACCAAGTGAAAATGACCTATAAATTGCATAAAAATGACACAAATACAGAAACGATATGAAAATGACAACAAAACGATACAAACAAAAAAACAAAACAAAAAAAAACGAAACAAAAATGATACAAATTGATGTAAAAATGACACTTAATGACGCACAAAGGACACTAGCTGACAAACAGGTATAAAGAGAATTCACAAAAGAGATACCGATATAATTTTTTTTCTTAAATTGCACCAAAGTAGTACTAAACTTATGTAGAAAATAAAAATAAAAATAATATCAATATAGATCAAAATCAAAAACAATATCCATACAAAAAAAATACCAAAAATTATCCATCAGTGAAAAAAATGGCACAAAAATAAAATAATACAGAAATTATGTAAAAGTGACACAAAAATGACACAAATATGATTTGAAAATACAGTAAAGTTCCGATTTTGTCAGCTCCCGATTGTTTCTACCCCCGATTTTATCATGTTTTATCCCGATTTTGTCAGCCTAGGAATTTTGCTTAACTTTTGTGCTTTTAAACATGATTTATAAAGCTTTTCAGCCTGCTTATTGCTATTCTGATTCTCTAAGGAGAGTTATTGAATAAAATGATGCCTTCTTACGAGTAATTCGGGGTTAAAATTAGGGTATTTTTACAGTAAAAGTTCTACAGTTCCTAAACAAGCAAAAATAGAGGTATACTTTATTCAGAAACGTTCTGTATTTTTACTATTTGTACAACTTTGTAGAACCAGAATAAGTCATACAACAACTACAAAAACAGCTAAAATTGAAAAACTGATTTTAACGATTTTTCATTTATGAGAAAAAGGATTTTTCTATCGTTGCTGAAGAGATAGAAGGTTACTGTCTTCGGCAAAATTTCTTGTAATAATATGCTGTAAAACTTTGCAGAACACATCAATATGTAATTTTGAAACTGAAGAAAAATAAATTTTTTATTGCTCTTTTAGGGGAGTTAATCAGTATTTGAATTCCGCTGGACGAAAGAACTATTAATTTTAAGAAACTCTTCCAAAGGTTCCATAAATCTAAAACCAAGTTTTCCTGCTCAAAGCTAATGCGCACCAAAAAAGGTTCTGGACCAGTGTGCTGTGCCCGGTTCATTGAGCTTTCGGTTGACCAATTGAGGGTTAAAATCTAATTTTTAGTAGAAGCCTTCGACATTGCAGGGTTTTAAGTCATGAATTTTGAAAAAAAATTCGAAAGAAAAATTCCCGATTTTGTCAGTTTCCCCATTTTGTCAGCCCAAAATTCAACATGGGGCTAACAAAATCGGAACATTACTGTATACAAAAATGACAAAAAAAAAATCTCAAAAAAAAAGAGAAAGAACAATAAAAGAAAATAAAAGTTACTAAGACGATTCAAAACTTATACAAAAAGGTGGTCATACAAAAATTATACGAAAATGATCAAAAATTACAAAACAATGGTAAAAGCAGTATATAAACAGTTGTAACTGAAAGGTAACAACCCTCATTTAGAAAGCGCGATTGCTTGATTGCTTGAGTTCGCTCCGTCTTTAGCGATACTGGAAAACAAACGAAGTGCGGAATACAGAAAAAAAACTCTTGGATGATATCTATAGATCAAAATACTGGTGGCAGTGATAATGTTCATACCAAAAATGTGTTTTTTTGAAGAACGAGAATTGAATGAACAGAGAAAAAAAAAATACAAATTTTGAAAAATAATTGACTGCACAGATGGCACTAAAATCACATTATTTTTCACAGTTTACATGTCTCAATTAAATAATATCAAATTCTAGGCACGGTGGGTTGTGACAAACAGTACAATAAATGTCAACTCTCTTCGAAGCAGGCTGATTGTTACATATTTTGTCACCCGAAAAATAGGAAAACCAGAAATGAAACATGACAACAAGATAATTCAATCTTTCATCACCGTAGCAGGTACCCGTGACTCCGGTTGATGCCATCATCATTAGTATTGTTACACTTCAGGAACCCAAAAATGCCACACTGATTCTGCTCGTTTTTAATTAACTAAAACAACGGGTTCGTGCGGGAGCTGTGCTGCCTTGAAATACCTTGTTCGTTTCGCGTGTTTTCGCAGTACCTATTTTCCATCTGGTCGGCACTAAACAATCACACGAGGGAGAGAGAGAGGGATTCTTTCTTCGCTACCCAACAACGAAAGGGAAAACCCGAAGCGGAAAGGTGGTTGCTAAGCACACACAATCTCACCCACCCGAGTGGCAAAATGGGTGCATAACTTTTCACCGTATATGCGAAGCGGATTGTATTCAGAGCTTTGGCAATGAATTCAAGCCTCTGTGAATGGAAAATATAAATAATAAAATCTTGTTTGGATACTTTTCGTTATCCTGAGCAACACCCACTTTTCACCTCAATCGTGTTGAAGTGAAAAAAAAATCTTTTCATTGTTCCCGTGTCGGTCCGATTTCACCTTTCATGGCATTACACTCATATCTGCCTATTGAAGCGCGAAAGGTGCACCAAAGAGCACAAGGCAAAAAAAATATCAAATGGCTTTCCTCTGCTGGCTGGTTACACAATGCGTATCCTTATTGAAATGAAACACTGCCTGACCCTGATTTGAAATTAATTGTTTAGATTGATAAAAATGAGGCAGTGCTTTACGACGCACTAGTATGTTAAGGTTTGCTTGATGAATTAACATTATTTAAATAAGCATTCAACAGTAGAAACTTAATCTGATTTTACTAGTACAGATGTATGTACCCTTTAAACGGTCTCGCAATTATTGACCGGGTCACGTTTTCCCGCCTCGATTACTGTGCTAACTACAGCTGGTTTATTAGCTAATTTGTTTTTTTTTTCTCCTTTTAAAAAATTACTGCTTCAACTGCAACATAAGGTAAGGTACGGCATCCTGCTTTACAAAGTGATGGAAGCTGAAAGGTAGCAAAAAGGAACTAAAACACCGCCCGGCGGCGTGACGGGTTTCTCTTCCACATAATTTAATATGGGTTGCCTAATGTAAACTTAAAGCTCGCTTCCAGAGCACGGGAAAATGTGCTAATCGTTCCGCGCTCAACTTTTCTTTGAAGCACGTAAAGCACTCAAAATTGATTAACCTCCTGCTAGGTGGAAATGTAATTCGAGAAAAAGGATTTGCTTCACGGGCGACAACGACGGACGCGATCGTCGATGGCACAAAGGAGAAGCTCCTGCACGGACTTTTGATTGATTGAATGGTTCGCAATAATGCCTACACCCGGACGACGACGAGGACGACCGGGGCGTATTAATAAAAAAAAAATCGCGAATCAGATATTAAAAACCTTTGTTCCTATCGCTTTGTTGTCGGCGTAGAGTCTGAACTGAGAGGGCTTTGTTCAATATCGTAATACACAGAAAAGTTTCGTTCGTTTGTACTTGCTTCATGGAAGGAAGGCAGCTTTTTTCATTGTCTCAGTCTACCCAGGTTTACGTTACCTATATCGATATTGGCAATCCAAGGAATATATTTCAGCGAATGGAAGCGATATATTTTCTGATGATAAAAGGGAAGCATAAAAGTATATCCAGTTTATCTGTTGTGGAGTATCCTAACAGCTAATTGAAAAACGACACGATTGTGCTGTAAATTGTGATTACTTATTTGATTTTGCTTTTCTTTTCTTACATTTTGTACCTTTGCTTTAAAAATTAAAGTGGCTGAGCTTTGATTGCATAATGAATATTGCTAAACTAATTTATATTTAAAGTTCTGCTAGTTAGGCGGGACTAGATAGGATCACTAGAATATCTTGCTGACCCGATCTTAACAGCAAATTTGAAATTGCGCTCCGGTGAGAGTTATGCAATTCGATAGAAATGCAATGGCAAAAATTAAAAGAAGTCCAAGAACTGATGAAATGGAATAAATGGAAAACGTCAAGCCAGTCTGGCATCAATCGCATACCATTGCAGATGATTTACCTCGTATTGGAAATCATCATATTAAAAATTTACAAAATACCTACTTTAATTCTATCCGTACTATACATTTGCAACTGATGGAAACGTCTGTTTTGAACACATTTCAGCGCCATACCGGTTCAACGTTAAACTGGAAACAGACGAGAAGTGTTTTACCAGATGGCGAGAGAAATTTATAATCCGATTAGCCATCAGCCAGAGGGCGTTTTTCTTTTTCATTTGACACCTTCAGCAGTCGGCTGTCAATCACCGGTCATTCGATGATCTGTACGGTACGCAATTAAAATTTTGCTACATCGCACAGAAGAGGCTTTTCATTTTTTAATGCGTGTGTAATATTTTGAGTTTAATGCATTAATGCGTTTCTGCTGAAACGTAGAGCTAAACAGAGGTAGCGATTTGTAAAAAGTCTTTGTAATCTGCAAACAATGTCGCTGACATATTCTTGGATAATTACAAGATTATGTTTGCTTGGTTAAATAAATAAATTTATTGGCACATCTTAGTAGGATCCCGAGTTAACAAGCTCACTTTACATCCACGGCAGGATATACTGGCGTATTTCAGGTAAAGACGAATCGAAATTTCCATTTCTTTCCCAGGAATATCGACTTCATTTCTAATAAAAAGAATGAAGGTCTGTGTCTATGGGCACGCTAATTTTTAATTTACTGTAAATGCTCTGAAATAGCCTTATACATTTGATACAAGAAGACAAGTTTAAATTTCCTTTAAGTTCAAGTGCTCGTGCTCGGTATATCAGTTTTATCCGTTTCTTAGAGTTTTTAGTTCCACTAAGATCATTTCATCATGCCACAATCACATTCGTCAATTTCCTTGAAAATAGTTGATAGCGCCATTTATTGTGACAAGTTGAGTCCTCTGCACTTTAACAGTTCTTTATACAACTCTGTTTAACAGTTTTATTTCATACTTGACAGCCATACAATCGAAAGTATGTAAACAATTACCATGCAAATGATTGTAAAGAAACAAATTAAACGCCCAAAACATATTTTCTGTTCAGACAGTTACTAATTCGTCCGCACTTTTAAAATTGCTGCATCGCGTCACATGCATAAATATTCCGTCAACCCATTTTTTCATATAAGACATCAGTTTTGAATAAATTCTTGCAGTAGGTGGATACAATCGGGCGAAAGATAAGGTTGGTCGCTCACTTTTTTATAACTGTTCACGTTCAAGGCAGCAAATTGGACCTGGTTTATCGCGGTCCCAAGAAATCTTGTTGGGATGAGGGGCAGTGTTGAAAAATTCATAGTAGCAAAAAACTCAATGAGATTTCAAACACATGAAATTTCAATCTTGATCACAAGCGCCAAGCTCACATATGAATTTCTCTCGCTGTTCTAAACGATGTCTCTGTTGCTATGCGATGTGAACCAAATTCAGCCGTGAGCATTTTGCTTAGTTCTTCCACAGCTGGCATTTCATACAACGAACCAGAGAGCGAAAGAGAATTTACCGCCAAAGAAAACATCAGCATTCGACATTTTCTTAACTAGCAAGTAAAAAACCTAATAAGAATTAGATAGAAATGTAAGTTAATGTGTGGCCTCGCCAGGATGTTTGGCAGGTGGAAAATACCTGCGAACAATATATGCGCCAACAAACGGGTGCATACTGTATACACGCGGTTATCGGTTAACAGCAACTCCGACACGACAATCCGCGGATCACAGCATGCGTTGATAATCCTACGGATTAAAGCATGCTAGGAAATTCCTTCATAGAATCGACCTCTTTTCCTGCTGGACCGTCAACGAGGTAAGATGTGTGATTGATATACTCCCTGCGCTACCTGGCGAGGCCACACAATGGCGATCCTGCCAGGAGAATACAATAGAAAACAAATTATTTTGACAATTCCTCAAAGGATCGTTCTTGGATTCGTTGTTCGTCCGCTTTCGCAGAGTTTTGTAATATTTCAGATTTCTGCTAGGTATGAATTTATAAAATTGCTGCGTGTTTTTCAGCAATTAATAGAGAAACACCGCGTTACCTATAGTGAACAAAATAATTCAACGTCTTAATTTGCAACATTTTTGCAGATATCTAAACCAAGTGTGACAAGAAGAAAATATGACTCACCTGGATTACAACTAAGCCGGGAAAAATAATAAGCTTTTTTCAAAGATGTCAAACTGGAACTTCTCCTGGAATTACGTGTGCCCGTCCGGTTTGCGGCCGTGGGCAAACGACAATAACGAACTGGCACCATGTTTTCAGGAAATTTGCCTGCAACTTCCAATCCTTGTGTTATTTTCTGTGTTTTCTTCCTTCTACTACGGGACTATACAGCGGTCAGTGTTTCGTGATGCGACGCAGATACGATTACTGCGACTTCGGATTGCTGCTGCCGTAGGTTTGGGAATTGTACCGATCATTAAACTATTTTACGTTATTCGTATTCATGGACAAATCTATCCCATCGATGTCCTATTGACGTGTGTTCAGTTTTTGGCTTGGGCAGTGCATATTGGATTTCTTGGAAGTTCGTTCCGACGAGGAACTCTAAGCCATCGTGGACCATTGGTGATAATTGTGTTATGGACTTCGTTACTAGCACTATCTGCTATATGGGTACATACCAATATTCGATCAGATTATTGGGCGTGGTATGTAGGTGATTTACTGCTTTATGTCGCATACGGGTCGACGTTAATTGCTCCTGGAAGTGCTAACTACCTGCGTGTGCAGAGAACAGTAGATGACGAACAGCAAGCTTTGTTGTCGAATACCTATACCAGATTTCTAGAAGAAATTGATGAAACTGCCTTGGGACCAATTCAGGATGACGCAAACTGGCTGTCTAAACTCATTTTCTACTGGGTCACTCCATTGATAACAAAGGGTGTAGCTGGAAAATTACGGAAAAGTGATGACTTGTTTG